>NC_133332.1:166763316-167063316 GCF_042186555.1 Aquarana catesbeiana | reverse complement strand
TAATTTACTAAAACTGGACAGTGCAAAAGTTGGTGTAGCTCTGCATAGAAACCTATCAGCTTCCATGTTTTTTTGTCAAAGCTTAAGTGAACAAGCAGACGTTAGAAGCCGATTGGCTACCATGCACAGCTGCACCAAAGTTTGCACTCTCCCATTTTAGTAAATCAACCCCATTGTGACACATAAAAGAAAACTGCACTTGCTGGTCCCAGGGAAAAAAGTGCCACATCTAGGCCACAGATCATCCTTGGGCAAGTATTCATTGTAAAATAGAGAAAGATGATATCATTACACCACCATTGCAGTGCATATTAAAGGAAGCCTGACCTGGCTGAAAAGGTTTCCAGTAAGTAAAGTAAACAGTGCAGGCGTCTTGGTAGAAACACTCATACAAGCCCATATACAAATGGGCTCCACAGGGATCAACTAGCAAAGGGGCTTGCTGGCATGACAAGGTACCTACAATTCACCACAGTTATTACGATAAAAATATTTCAGGTCAAGTAGACTTTAAAAAAGGACCTGTGGAGAAATAGCAGCATTATAAAATTTAGTAAACACCTGGAATTAAATTTCTTAAAAATGGTGGGAAAAAAAAAAAAAAAAATCAGACATGAGTTCGGAAGGGCTTGTTCACACCAGCGGCAAGAATGGCGGTGAGAATGCGATATGCAAAATTTAGCAAGGTCCATCACAATGTGCATAATTATAAATAGAATAAAAAAAAAAAAAATTATTTATATATTAATATATATATATATATATATATATATATATATATATATATATATATATATATATATATATATATATATATATATATATATTTATATTTATTTATTTATTTAGCATTGAATTCCCTTACCTCTCTAATTACACTATAAACCCAAATTACGTAGCAAAGCGTGCAGTTTTCACTTTAATTTTTCCCTGCATGCTTGCAGGCAATTATATTTGTAGAATAAGCACAACAGAAAATGTTCAGCTCAGACAGTAGGTGGGCAAATAAGGGCAGACACATGCCTCTCAGGCTTGTTAAGGTGACAAAGCTGTCTTGAACTCAAATTCGCTGAAAGACAGGGTTTTTCGTTTTTTAATAACTGGAGAGACTCTAGGGGTCTCCATCATAAATGCCTCCCCCTGCTGATCCCAAGTCGGAAGGCAGCCATGTTGGGTTGGCAAGACTATCTGGGAGATATGTAGCAGCCCTGGCACTTGGGGGATGTGGCACTCAAGTGCTGGTAGTTGGGGGATTTGAAGTTCTTGTGCTGGTACTTGGGCATTTGTTCATGGGGTCCATCGCTGGTGGCAGCGCTGGTACTGGGCCTGAGAATTTGATCTTGGGGTCTATTGCTGGCAGCTGCTTGGTTTCCAGAGCGCCGTGACCTTTTAGGAGGGATCCATTCTTCCTCCTATTCATTTGATGATCCACTACTATCGATCGATTTGAATGCTGAATTTGATTCAGAATTGGCATTTGAAGCTGATGAGAACTCCCCGCTGCTCATCAGTCATGGAGAGGCTCTGGAACACCTCCTCACTGGTAAAAACTTTCTTGGACATTTTTCTGATGGGCTGCGCAACGGGTGGCAGGCAATGGTCACTGATGGCAGACAGGCAACGGTCACTGATAGCAGTCTCTGATGGTGACCAGTGCACTTTATGGGACTGATAGGTGAGGGTCACTAATGGGTGACAGGTGCACCGCTGATGGCAGTCTGTCTTTATGGGCACCAATGTGGTGACTGTAGGGCGACAGCTGCAATGGGGGTGGGGGGGGGGGGGGGGGGGTGTTGGTGAAGTCACTGACACTACACAGATCGGTAACTCACTGCTCCTTTCTCTCCTCACACTGGAAACATTGTGCGAGGAGGGAAGAGCCGGTAACAACTAGTTACCAGTCTGGGTTTACATTTTGTGATCGGCTGTGAATGAATGACAGCCAATCACATGGTAAACAGCCGCCAGCCATTGGCTGTTTACCATTGTCTGTGACGAGCAGTGTTCCTGGGAACACGCCGACATGACCGCACATCGTGCTCCCGATCGTAATCACGGCTGATCACATGCTAAACAGCCATGCCCAATGGCTGTTCACCCCTGACGGTGACACGCTCTGTTTCAGGGACACGCCACCGATTGTGCAGGGCTGCACGCACATGCCCTGTTTGAATGGGCTGATATCGGCCCAGGACTAGAGCCGCCCCGGCGTCATATGACGGTGGGCGGGCGGCAACTGGTTAATCGTTAGGCTCCTTTCACACTTGTACGACTCCAAAGTTGCGCCAACTTTGGATACAACTGGCTTTGACCAGTGATAATGGGCAACTGTTGCATTGTATAACTTTCATGCAATTTTTGAGGGTTAACATTGAAGTCTATGGCCCTCAAGTTGCATGAAAGTCAGACCAAAGTAGTAGTGCATGAACTTACTTTTGACATCTGCTGGTAATATCACAACCAGTGAACAAAGTCAGTGAACACAATCTGTGAAAAAAGGGATACCATATATAAAATACATATAGTGAAATAAGCATGAGTATTAATCTTCGTTATATTAAGTCAGTCCATTTGGTGGTGACACCAAAAAATAAATAATATAAAAAGTGAAAATTGTGAAGAAGTTGATAGAAGATCAGCCACCACTCCTAGTAAAGGCTTACCAGAGAGCTTGGACACAGATGGGCATATACCCACTGGGTCAATCTAGCTTGTAAAGTGGGGCTCCTCGGTAACAGCTACCGCAGAGGACACAATTCCTGGTGGCCGGGGTGCTTGCAATGGTGTGTTTGTTAAGGATAGGTCCAATCAGGCATCAATGGTATATGTTAAGGAAATATGAGAGCACATAGCGTGATACTGTATAAAACTCACAATATATTTATGGAGGGTAAAAACTCACATTTTTGACGATATAAAAAGCGCTTGTAAATAAAATGTCGGCAGTGCCAGTGGTATCAATAGTCCATCCCGACACGTTTCATCCTCTAAGACGTCATCTGGGCCCCCACTGGCACTGCTGACATTTATAAGCGCTTTTTATATCGTCAAAAATGTGAGAGTTTTTACCCTCAATAAATATATTGTGAGTTTTATACAGTATCACGCTATGTGCTCTCATATTTCCTTAACATATACCATTGATGCCTGATTGGACCTATCCTTAACAAACACACCATTGCAAGCACCCGGGCCACCAGGAATTGTGTCCTCTGCAGTAGCCGTTACCAAGGATCCCCACTTTACAAGCTAGATTGACCCAGTGGGTAAATGCCCATCTGTGTTCAATCTCTCTGGTAAGCCTTTACTAGGAGTGGTGGTGGATCTTCTATCAACTTCTTCACAATTTTATTTATTTTTTGGTGTCACCACCATATGGACTGAGTTATTATAAGAAAGATTAATACTCATACTTACTTCACTATATGTATTTTATATATGGTATCACTTTTTTCACAGATTGTGTTCACTGACTTTGTTCACTGGTTGTGATATTACCAGCAGATTCACATCAAGCGGTCCTATGGACCATCTAATTGTCTATTAGCGCTGCGCCTCTTTATATTTTTATGTTCTTTGCAAGATTTGATCACTTGTTGTGTCAGCTGCTCACCTATTTTATTTATAGAAGACAGCGCGAATTATATATATATATATTCTTACTTTTGACATCGCTGCAACTTTAAGTCGCACATATATGAATGGCTATCATTGAAAATCATGAGGAATGACTTGTCATGCGACTTTGATGTCCAAAGTTGCAGGACAAACTTAAAGTGTGAATGGAGCCTTAGGGAAGAGCAGGTGGTTTCAACTGTTTAAGATGCTCTGCTATTTGTACTTAATAAAGACCAGATGTTAATAGAAAGTATGTAGTAAAATATAGTCAGGACTCAATCTGTACTTGCAGATATAACCTTAAAAACAAATTATCTACAAAGAACCCAATAAACAGGTACCAAGTATATGCATACAGGAAACTAAAAGATCTTAGCGAAGTGTAAACAATTTTCGTGGAACATTCTCACAGGAACTAAAAGTTTAAACTGAAGCCCAGGAAAAATGTGAAAACCCAGAAATTTAAAGTGCAAGTCCAATGTTTAAAAGTATGTAACTCATCTAATAAATTTGGTACTGGTTTCTATTATTGTAGTGATAGAACTGTTCTGACATATGATCCTCCACCCCAGCTGTCTGTGGAAATCATGCATCACACTTCTAGTAGGTGGATCCATAAACACTGTACCACTGTAACTATGAGCCATGGATTTCCAGAGTAAAACCATTAAAATGCCCCACCTTTCCAACACACAAATCTAATTCAAATCTATTTTCCAAACACTACTGCAATCTATATAATTTGTAGCCAGTCAGACCCTACAGTTATCACAAGGTCTCCTATGGCCATATTTAAGCCTTTTGTCACACTCATTAAAACCTCTGCCCTATGAGTATATGGGCGATACAAGGAATATGGGCAGTACTGTTATTGTTCTTGGTTCCACCCAAACTCAAAAACAGAACACCCATGTACACTCACGTTATTAGTAGCTACAGATTCTGCTGGGACAAATGATCCATGAAATTGCCATCAAAACCATTATAATACACTACCACAGATCAGCAGGTTTTAAAGTATACATTTTTAATATGATCAGGTTTTATTTTTATCAAGAAAAACTGAGAGTGGTAAACATTAAACAAAGTTAAGAGTAATACATGGGTCCCATCAAAGTTCTTCTTCAGTCAGTACAACAATAAATTATATACTGAATGTGGCAATAGACATAGTAGAGTTTGAAAGGGTTGAAGTTGTAGGTCACTATAACTTTATTCAGTAGACGTGGCAATAGTGTTGTGAGAGGGAACCTATTTCTATCCGGTCAAAAAAAAAATAAAAAATTAGCCAGGTAGAAAGGGCAAGTTTACCAACTGGGGTAGCTGGTTAAGGTGGGGGTGGGGCAATCACGGGGGGGGGGGGGGGTTGAAGACTAGATGGGGGAAGCAGTGAAAATGGTGTAATGGCTCTAGAAGTTGGGCCATTGGGCAAGTGTTATGTAGTGGAGGTTACAATGGCCCTCCCTCCAGGATACTGACAGATGGTATAAACTTCACACACCCATTTAGCCATAGTAGGGTGGGGTTGCGTTAATCTTCAAAGTCTGTAGAGATCACAGGCGTGTTCGTGTTCCTGAGTGCACATGGGTCCCACAACCTGGCAGGGTTCCGTTCCACAGTTTAAGAGACCCCCACCATGGTATTCGGCCCTTCATATTCAGCAGAAGCAACAGCATAACACACAGGGGTTGATTTATCAAAACTGTAGAGTGCACAGTCTGGTGCAGCTCTGCATAGACACCAATGAGCTTCCAGGCATTTTCTTGTCAAAACTTAATTGAACAAGCTGAAGTTAGAAGCGGATTGGCTACCATGCACAGCTACAACCAAGTGAGCTACTTTGTTGACAGGTTGCTTGTAAAGACAGATACTGCACAGCATTGGATACATTTGTGACCTGTGAGTCTTGCAGGCTGCACTGGTATTGATTCAGCATTGAAGCAACATAGTATCAACTTGCCGTCTCTATCAGTTTAGTTTGCCTTTACATACAGACGTTAAGCTGCTGGTTCTAGTCTCTTCTGATCCATAGCTGCTTACATGGTTTATATTTACTACATCTTTCAGGATGTTTCATGATGACATGCTTTGTCAATATACCATTCTATGACAGTGTTCAAGACTCCGTTCACTTACGTTGCGGCAGCAGTTCACAGCATGGAGTCTGGTGCGTCCCCGTTCACCTGTTCAGGTGCAAATCCGGTCCGAATTTGCACTTTAATTGGAACAGAAGATACACTAGACCCTTCTTCAATGCGGACCACGGCCGCCCAGGAGCTGCGTGAACCGGCTCTATTGAGAGCCGATCACACTCTCCTGTCAGTGGGAAACCAGCATCCAATTCACATGTGTGTGAACCCAGCCTAATTGTGTGCTGTTCTGTTTCTACAAATGTATTTGGATTCATCTGTGACATTTAGGCTTGGCTCACACTGCCACAACCTGAAAGTCACGCAGACTTTGCCAGGAGACTTCATTGACGACTTGAGTACTACTTTGAGGCACAAGTCTGATAGAAGTCGCCTTGAAGTAATACAGGAACCTTTTCTAAAGTCGGAGCGACTTCAATAGTGCCAATTAAGACAGCTCTCATTGACTAACATGGGATTTCACATGTCGTGTTACTTGGGGTCTCACAAGTCGGATCCCATGTCTTGGCAGTGTGAACCAAGCCTTAAAAGGGGTTGGCAACATTGTCATTATTTTAATTACACAGTAGGAATTCTTGGTCTGGGGGTATCCATCCTGTTCAGTATTTGCGCTCCAATAAAAGTTTTGTTTGCATTTTTTCCTTATTACCATTTCTTGTTATTATTGTCAAAATCAGTAATGGGTTTGTAAATAGTCAAGCTCTTTTCCCAGAAAGGTTTGATCAAGTGGCATGCATGCCAGACAAAGGTTATAGTTCCCCTGTCTTTAAGGCATCACCTGCGGTTATCTGAAACTGATCAGAGGTAAATATAAAGACAGCGATACCAGCACAAGATAAGTTTATAATTATGCTCCTGTAATCTACTAGAGATATGGCAGAAGGTAGGTGAAGGCCCTGTCCCAACCCGAAGGATCTATAGACTTCTGTAGCTCGTATTCCCATTTTCTAGTACAGATGTCCCCAAACTGTGGTCCATTTTCCAAACTGGCCTGCTGCAAGATTTTATCTGGCCCACACCAAGGTCAGTTTCCTCTCACACAAGTCTTTAGGTCAAACCCCTCCACTCTCCAGGCAGGTTTCCCTGGTAGTGTAGCATAGTTGGTTGCTAGGACCCTCTGCATTCTGACAACCAATCACATGCTTGGCCCAGCATTTACTCCATGCAGACCTGCTTCTACAGCCATGCTCCTGGGCTCTACAGGCTCCCAGCCACACTGTATGTGTGTGAGGCAAGGAAGGGGGGGGGGGGGGAACGGACTCATTTATTCTGCCCTTGATTATCTGTAAAATATAGGATATGGCCCTTATACTGAATTTTGGCGAACCCAATTTATGCCCTGCTGGGTTTCAAAAATAAGCTTTTAGTGGAGCAAAAGGACATATGTCGGTTTAGAGCAGGGGTCTCCAAACCCCGGGCCGCTTGTGTCTTATCCGGCCTGCAGCTCACCCAGACTTTGCCAACAGCAGCTGCTGTTAGCAGTACGCCTGGCAGGTCCCAAACAAAGCCGCTCACCCCACACCTTCCCATGCTACCACGCTGTGCTTTAGGATTGGCTGCTGGGACTGCCAATGTCCTACCAACCAGTGATGTCATCAGTGCGGCACCTCGCGGCTACCCGCCCCGCTGTTTGTATTAAAGGTGTGTGTGTGTGTGTGTGTGTCAGCGGGCGGGAGTCGGGAGGTGCAGAAGAGCTGAAGTCAGCTCGCACTGAGGCAAGAGGCAAATGTGCTGAAGATGTACATGTACAGGACACTCTGATGGGGACACTGATGATGGACACAGATATGGGGGAGACTGATGGGGACACAGAGGTGTGCAAAGGCTCTGATGGGGACACAGATGTTCGGAAAGGCTCTGGTGAGATTATACTTATAATGAAAAAAAAAATAAATAAAATGGCCCGCGAATATTTGTAAAATTTACACTGTGGCCCTAAGGCTAAAAAGTTTGGAGACCCCTGGTTTAGAGCCTTGAGTTAGAAGAGGCGGTATGAGGTCTGGTAAAAGGAATAGTAGAAGAGTTGAAGATGTTTATACCAGGCAAGATTTTAATTAAAAACAAGGGTGAGCAGGTCTGTCAGAGTGTAGCTTGTGACTTTGGAGAGTCTTAAGTGTTCGAGTGTCATCATTGGCTTACCATATTAAGAAATTTGATTTATGCAAGACTGGGGAAAAAAAAAAATCAGGATTATGAAAGACCTAGTTAGACTTACCGGTGACGGTATTTCTAAGAGCCTTTCAGAACAACCTTGGAGAGGAGCGCAACTCCGCCCATTTTCCAGGAAACACATGCAGCTTTTAAATCCCTCCTCTTCCACCATGGCCTCAGTTATTGTGGTCTCCGACATACTGGAAAACAAAGCACAGAAAACAACCACGATACACTTAAACCACTTCTAAAGATATAAAGGGAGGGAAATAGCAGTTGTCCTGAAAGGCTCTTAGAAATACCATCACCGGTAAGTCTAACTAGGCCTGTCTCCAAGCGCCTTTCAGGACAACCTTGGAGAGGATAAACCAAGAATCTTACCCTAGGGTGGGACTACTGCCTGCAGTACCTTCCTGCCGAAGGCTTGATCTGCGGCGGACAGCAAGTCCAACCTATAATGTTGGAGAGATGTTGAGTAGTTGGACCAAGTAGCCGCCTTGCAAATTTGATCACGTGTAGCACCGGCCCAGGAAACTGCTGTTGATCTTGTGGAATGAGCAGCAATACCTGAGGGGGGTATTTTTCCTTTGCTTCATAGGCCTCCATCTAAGCCATCTGCCCAGCGTGCTCTTGGAAGCTTTCTCCCCTTTACATGAGCCTGAGAAAACCACAAAGAGGGCATTTTTTCTGAATTCCTTAGATATTGATAAGAAGTGAAGCAGGCATCTCCTTAGGTCCAAAGTGTGGAAAGCTTCTTCTTTTGTATTGGCAGGAGCTGATGAGAAAGTGGGCAAAACTATTTCCTGTGAGCAATGAAAATTTGAAGAAACTTTGGGCAGGAAAGCTGGGTCTGTCTGAAGAACCACTCCGTCTGGAAAAACTTTAAGAAAAGGTTCCATGACTGCCAGGGCCTGGAGCTCACCGACTCTTCTTGCCGAGGTAATGGCCACTAAGAAGATTGTTTTCAGAACTACATTTTTTAAGGATGCTTCCTGTAAGGGTTCAAACGGAGCCCCCGTGAGACCCTGTAAAACAATAGATAATTCCCAGCTGGGAAAATTTTTGGAGGTCCACCGGCCTATTTCGTGCTAGTGCCCTGAAGAATCTCAAAATTAAAACTTCTCTGGATAGAGTCTTTTCGAAATAAACTGAAAGAGCCGCCACCTGGGTTTTTAGGGTGCTGCCAGTCCCTTTTCCATTCCATCATGGAGAAATTCAAGGACTGATACAACACTTTTTACTTGAAGGCTTTTAGAGGTACAATAGGAATTAAACTTCTTCCATACCTTCAGGTATATGGCCCGAGTTACCTCTTTTCTGCCTGGAAAGTAGGGTCTTTACTAGTTTATTGGATAAACCCTTGGATTTTAGGAGATCTTCCTCAGAAGCCAAGCAGTTAGATGTAACCAGTCTGCTTCCGGATGAATCACAGAGCCCTGTGTTAGAAGGTCCTCCCTGAGCGGCAGCCTCCACGGAGGCTCTGTGCCCAAATTTAGTAGTGTGGCAAAGCTAAGGTCTTTTTGGCCAAAAGGGAGTGACCAGGATCATGTTGGTTCTCTCTTCTCTGAATTTCCTTAAGACCATCGGTATCAGAGGGAGGGGGGGGGGGGGGGGGGGGAGCCATAGCTCAGTTGGTAATGCCATGGATGTGCGAGAGCATCTATGCCTATGGCTTGGTCTTCTCGGTGAAGAGAAAAGAAGTTCTGAACCTTTGAGTTCTGTTGGCCGGCGAACAGGTCTACTTGGAGTTGCCCCCATGTTCTGGAGATCATCAAGAAGACTTCTTGATTCAGACACCACTCTGCTTCCATCACCCTCCTCCTGCTGAGTAGGTCTGCTAGCAGATTCTGAGAACCCTTTAGGTGAATTGCCAACAGAGGCGACATTCTGTTCTGCCCAGGAAAGTAGTTGACTGGCTAGTTCCATAAGTCCTCTGCTCCTGGTTCCTCCCTGCTTGAGCACTTATGCTACAGCGGTCATATTGACTGAAAGGACCTGAACGTGATGTCCCTTCATTGCTTTTTGAAGAAGACTGAGAAAGATGGCTTTTAGTTCCCGCCAGTTTGACGATCTTCGGGCTTCTGTCTTGGACCAAATCCCTTGAGACGTTAGGCCGCCCATGTGGGCTGCCCAACCCCAGGAACTCGCCTCTGTTAGATGCTTGTCTAGTGGAAAGACCCAGAAAAGACCTTTCGTCAGGTTGGCCAAGTCCCTCCACCACAATCGTGCTCATTTTACCTTTGAAGTAAGTCTGATCTGCTTTTCCAGTGAAACCTGATGCGACCATGTCTGTAAGATGTTCAACTGAAGTGGTCTGGAATTAAATCTGGCCCACTGTACGGCTGGGATCGATGCCGTGAGAAGTCCTAATACTGCCATGGCCGATCGGACTGAGATTGAGATATTCATTTGAAATTGTTTTACTGCAGAAAAAAAAAAAAAAAAAATCTTCAACTTCGCCTGTGGTAAGAAAACTTTCTGGAGCACCGAATTTAATGTATAACCCAGAAACATAATTTCTTGACTTAGTTCTAGATTTGATTTTCCCAGTTTGAGGAGCCACCCTAGGTCCCTGAGGTGTGTCTGTGATATCTGGAGATTTGTCACCACTTGTTCCCTGGGAGTCCGCGAAGAACAACAGGTCATCCAGGTATGGAATGACGGAAATTCCCCTTAACTTCAGAGGCTCCAGGGCTTCCCCCATTATTTTTGTGTAAATCCTGGGGGAAGATGAGAGTCCGAAAGGCAGAGCTTTGAACTGAAGATGCCAAACCAATGACCCCAGGTTGATGGCCAATCGGAGGAAACGTTGGGAAGCCTGAGCAATCGGGACTTGTAGGTAAGCATCCCTCAAATCTAGGGAAGCCATGAAGCAGTCTGGAGTCAACAGTTGTTATTGAATGGATTGTGTCCATCCGGAAATGTTTGTAACTAATTGATCTGTTTAAGATTTTTAGGTTCAGGATCAATCGATACTTCCCAGAAGGCTTTTTCACCAGAAAGATGTGGGAATAGAAGCCTCGGCCCTCCTGATGTTTCGGGACCTGGACGATTACTTCTTGTTGGATCAGATCCTGTAATAGGTTAGTCATTGCTGAAGCTTTGTCCCGATCCTTTGGAAGAGCCGTAACGTAAAGCCTGCTTTGGGGGGGCTCCGAAGACTCCAGACTGTACCCCTGAGAGATAACATTCCTTATGAACAGGAATGAAGATGTTCTGTTCCATTGTAGGAGAAAGGCAGACAGACAATCTTCCCGATACTGGGACAAGACTGTCACTTGTTTTTGGGAGGCTTGTCTAGGGGAGATCTAAAAGAGAACTCCTCCTCTACCCTTACCCTTTTGGGGGGCCCAACGGTTCTTGTTATCTTCTCTACTCTTACGGGGCTGTTGAACAGCACGAAAATTCTTTTTAGCTGTTTGTTTCTTTTTGGCAGGGAAAGCTTTTTTCTTGTCAGTTGTCCTGTCCAAGATTGTTTCCAGGTCTGGACCAAAAAGAAGATGCCCCGAGAAGGGTAGGCCACACAATTTAACCTTGGAAGCTGTGTCGCCCGACCAAGTTTTTAGCCAGACAGCACGTCTGGCTGAATTCACCAGAGCTGATGATCTTGATGCCATCTTTATTGATTCAACAGATGCGTCGGCCATGTATTTTACTGCTTTGAGAATTAACGGAAAGGATTCCAAAAGCTCTTTTCGTGGCGTCCCCGCCTCTACATGACTCTTCAGTTTTTCCACCCAGCATTCTAGGTTTCTTGCCACCACCGTGGAAGCCATAGCTGGTTTGAGGCTGGCCGACGTGGAATCCCACGCCTTTTTCAAGAGGCAGTTTGACCTTTTATCCATCGCATCCTTCAGCACCCCCATGTCCTCAAAGGCTAGGTCTGTGCGACGGGACACTTGTGAAAAAGCGGCATCCACCCGCATTTTTTTTATTCCACACTTCAGACTCTTTGTCTTCAAAGGGAAACCGTCTCTTGAGGGTTTTGGAAAGGAAGGGGCCTCTTTCAGGGTCCTTCCATTACTTCTTGACCGCATCCAATAGAATTCTGTGGACTGGGAACACCCTGCGTTTGGTGTCATCCAGACCCTGGTACATTCTATCGTGAACCGGCAATTGTACTTTCTCCTGAATGTCGAGGGTCGTGTAAAATCGCTTTCAAAAGGTCGTCCACTCCCTCTAAAGACAAATTTGTACCTAGAGCCTCGGCTGTCATCTTCCTCACCCGAATCCCTGAGGGAGGGAAGAGTACTTGCCCCCTCGACCTCTGAGTCTACAAACTCTACAGGCCTAGAGGAAGATGCCCTAGGACTAGGTGGTGGATGCTGGGTTGCAACTTGGCTTGCTGGCTGGACCAGCAATGATTTGACTGAACTCAGTGAATTTGTGAGTTCACATACTGAGGAAAACAAGTCTTTATATTGCTGAAATGTTTCCTCTTCGACAAGATCCTTAATGCAGGATCTGCACATGGCCTTTTGCCACGAGTCTCTGAGAGGATTCTTGCATGAAGGGCATTTCCTTTGACTTGGTGGGTTCAAATGTTTCGTTTTCCCTAAAACTTTTTCCTGAAATGAGAGCAACAGCATCTTACTAAAATGCTGAACACCTTCGAGAGAGAGAGAGATCCCTTAGTGCTGAAACCAATTTGTAAGCATTCATCCTTGGCTATGAGTATACTGAATGTACTGTTTTTATTGATGTAATTCGTTTAAAAAAAAATTGTATATATTGTATATATTTTCTTTTTACATATTGTCGTTTTGTGTATCTTTGCACCTTGAAAGTCCCATATCCTCTTTATGTGCCTTCTTTTATCTAAAAACGGGATGTTGGTGCCATATTTTTGTTAACTTTAGCATTGATCGCTGACCACACAATTTACTGTGTCTATAGGCAGTGTGGCTTAGCCCTGCTCCCTTGTCACAGGACTTCACTGATAACAGCGGGGCCAATGGCTCCCACTGCGTCAGCAAGGCCTGTGAGCAGGGAGAAGGGGAGAAAGATGCTGAAGATGGGCTCAGTGCTCGATCAATACAGGACTCGGGTAAGTTTAAGGGGGCGATACACATCCTGAAACATTTACCGTAATGCAGGGAATGCTTTAAGAGAAGAAAGAAAATGCTTAGGGTTTTACCATCACTATAATGCAGCTCTGTAGTCACTAATCCAATTATCATTAAATACTTTTTTTTGCAATGCAAGCAGCATACATGCTCCTCTGCATAGACTGTACAGTATACTGCAAGAGACTGAGAAAGTGGGACGGTGGATTACCAGAAGAAGCCAATCAATTGTGCTCTAGTGCAAGGAGCACTATGATAGAAAGAAAGAGCAGAATGATAAAGAGGTGTGCTCATCTATGCAGTCAGGCTGGAGGCCTTAAAAAGGAGTTGTAAAGGCAGAAGGTTTTTTTTATCTTAATGCATTAAGATAAAGTGTGTGTGTGTGTGTGTGTGTGTGTCGCCCCAGCACCCCCTAATTACCTACCTGAGCCCATTCTCTCTCTCTAGCGATGTCCACGATCCCCTCAGCCATTCAGGAAACTCCCCCTGATTGGCTGAGACAGAGCAGCAGCACCACTGGCTCCCATGGCTGTCAGAATCAGTCAGCCAGCCAGCCAGCCAAACAAGGGAGAGAGGGGGTGGGGCCAGGGCTCCGTGTCTAAATGGATACACGGAGCTCTGACTTGGCTTGGGTGCCCCCTGTAGCAAGCTGCTGGCTGAGGGGAACTCAAAGGAGGGAGGGGCTAGGAGCAGCAAAGAGGGCCCCGGAAGAGGAGGATCCAGGCTGCTCTGTGCAAAACCAACTGTACAGAGGTAAGTTATAACATGTTTGTTATGTTTTATTTTTTTTAAATGAGCCTTTACAATCACTTTAAGTGAAAGTGAAACTGCAGCAGAGAATGATCAGGTTCCCCTCCCTAGACAAAGATGTGGAAAACTCAGCACTAGATGGACATAAATACCAATCCTTTGTATGCATTTCATCTGTATTTGTTTGCCTAGATCTTCTTGGTAAGAAGCTGACTACCATGCTCAAAAAATACAAAATAAATATGTGAAACCTTGTGAGCTACTGTGTTAATCTAATTAAAGCTGCCAGCACTAAACACACTTCCTAAACATGTGAATAATCAAACTAAAATAAAAATAAGTGCAGCGCTAAATACAAAGTATCCCCTGAGGGATATATAGTGAATTCCATTCAATAAACGATCTATAAAGTGCAATATGCAAAATGTGTTCTTATATAAATCAAACAATATGATAAATGTTAAAGTGCAATGTGCAGATGTTATCCATAAAGTGTCTTTTTTTTTTTTTATAAAAAGGAAGGATGGTGAAAAAAATCGTGGCAATCAATTATATGTGCAAGTGCTGTGCACAGATGGGCAAAGTAAATAATAGCGGATAAAAAAAAAAAAAAAAAAAAAAAAAAAACATAGCACCATCCCAAAAAAATGTGACAAGCATGTAGCCAGTGAAAGTCCAAATTAGATTACCAAAAACAGTCCCAAACACAATATTTCTTCAAAAGTGCTGATGTGCAATCAATGCTCCAAAGTGCTATGGTGCTCAAATTTCACACAAGTGATTCGTGCTTCACACACCCCCCAAGTGGTTAGACTCACCAGATCCAATTGACCCCTTAGCAGTACAGCATGTGGGTCAATCAGGCTTAGGTTGGTGAGCAGAGTGATGAGATGCCACTTCAAAAACGAATCTTCCATGCGTTGAAGATTTCTAGGCTTTTTAAATGTGCCTCTGGAAATGATTAATCCTTTGAAATACTTCTCATAGTATTCCTTCTTATAAGCTGCCCGTAAACTCCAGTCACATCGATCAATTAAACAGTTAAGACTCCTTGCTGCTGCTTGTGAACGCCAATCACATCGGCCACATGCAAAGCAATCAGATCTGGCAATAGTGCTTTATCCTTTTTAAAATGTTATTATATTCAAAGAGGTCATAACAAATGTGCACTCACATTTCAAAAACTTAAAACAAGCCTGTGTGTAATATGCTTATACCACCAGTGCTAAGACTAATACGTCACGTCTTAACTGACTCTGCAGCCCCAGCCGTCAGCGTTCCTTGCGTCTGTTACACTCAAAATGGTGCTTCCTGGTTCCACGATTGTCAGCCTCTCAGGTCCCGCCTTAGGGGGGTGTGTGAAGCACGAATCACTTGTGTGAAATTTGAGCACCACAGCACTTTGGAACATTGATTGCACATCAGCACTTTTGAAGAAATATTGGGGGTTATTTACCAAAGGCAAATCCACTTTTCACTACAAGTGCACTTGTAAGTGCAGACGCTGTAGATCTGAAATAAGGGGAAGCTCTGCTGTTTTTATCATCCAATCACGTACAAGCTAAAATGCTGTTTTTTATTTTCCTTGCATGTCCCCGTCAGATCTACAGTGACTGCACGTCCAAGTGCACTTGTAGTGCAAAGTGGATTTGCCTTTCTTAAATAACCCCCATTGTGTTTGGGACTGTTTTCTGTAATGTAATTCGGACTTTCACTGGCTACACCCTTGTCACTTTCTTTGGATTTTGTCTTGGTTTTTATCTATATTATTTACTTTGCCCATCTGTGCACAGCACTTCTACATATATAATTGATTGGCACAATAATTGATTTTTACAAGGACACTATATGGACAATATCTGTACATTGCACTTTAATATTTATCATATTGTTTGATTTATACAAGAACACACTTTGCATATGGCAATTTATATATTGTTTATTGAACGCACTATACATCTCAGCGGGATGCTTTGTATTTAGCGCGGCACTTGTTTTGATTTTAGAAATGCTCAAATACAGCACTCATGCCCTCAGCAGCAGTACAGCCAGCACAGCTGCATCTGGTGAATTAATAAAATACAAGTCCTGTCTGTGACAGACAGCTTGTAGTCCTCAATGACCTGAGGGCGCCAATGAGCGTCCTTGTAATTCATTACTCTTCCTCCAGCTTTCTAACAGAAAACCCATACAGACGTACAGGAAAGAAAACTGGAGGGAGAGTGTGCAGGAGCCTGCTGTTGCACCCATGATCCACTGATCGTGGGCGCAATGCTCTGCAGGCTCCCAAGGGAAAAAAAAAACTCCACACTTTTTTACCTGCAAAAACATGTGCATTTATTTATTTTTAAGGTGAACTTAGCCTTTCAAGTGTGCAGTACATCTATCTTCTAATGAAGTGGCCAGAGAACCATGAAACGCATTGACACATTTTACAATCAATACCTATTTTTATAAAGCTACCATTTGGGTTTTACTTTTTTCCCCCCAGCATGGGTGCTTCTGCTATCCACACTTTTAGCTCCATTTTGGGGCTCCACCCTATATACAGGGACATGCGGTCCTTATGCAGGTGCACACCTTACCAAGATGAGGACATTGAGCACTTCTGCTCCATGCCCACCACTCGACCACAGAGAGAAGGGTAGGGATGGGGACGTCACAACCATAACTTTACCTTAATAGAAAAATGTTCATATAAAGACATTTCCAATGATAAAAAAATAAGAATGTACATTGGAAAGAGGCAGTGGGGGAATGGAGGGTGATTGCTTTGTTGACTAGAGTTCTGCTATCAAGGTGAAAATTTTTACCTTAAAGAGCTTCTGAAAAAAAGTGTTTTAAAATACACCCTTTTATCAGCCGATTTCTGTATAGATTTTGAAACATTAGAAAATATTGTAATTTACAATGACATGCTTTAGTTAAATACATCACTCTAATACATAGAACAATCTGCAAAAACAGCTTCCCTTTTCACAGCTATTCCAGTTGTGCCTACATCTTTTCTATAGTCACTTACCCCACACCTCTTACATTTAGGCCTAATGTACATGGGACGCTGAGGCAACCTCTTCTGAACAATTTTTTTGAAAGCGGTGTCACCCGTTTCGCTGCGTTTGCCTCTAGGATTGTTTCTTTGAGATAACATAAGACCCTCTCAAAGCACTAAAAACAGTATTTTTTAACTATTTCAGCTATTCTGTGAGACCAGAGTGAGTAGTAAGCAGCTGAGAGAGCAGCAGTGTACTTATATCTACCTCAATTTCGATGCTTTTACTATGGATACCATAATGAGCATATGTGAGGAAATTAAAAAAGCCAGATATTAAATTCCATGCAACTATGTTTGATCAAGTCGGGGGTCAAGCTCAATGGTGGGATCATCTGGTTCAAATCTAACAACATATAGGTCAAATTCCAATTCTACTTTGGCTAACAGCAATGCTAGTGGTGTATTGGATTGGATCATGGGCTCATTAGGGGTATATAAATGGTCTATGAAGCGTTGCAAGCAATTACTGTACAAGTTTAAAAAAAAAAAAAAAAAATTTTGTGGTTTTTCATCATTGGTTATCATTTTTAGGTTTTCTAATGTTAAAAAAAAAAAAGGGCACCTTTAAAAACGCAGCTAAACGCCGGTACCGTGTTTAGCATCTGAATTCATTTTTTTGTCTTCAAAGAAAGGCCTCTAAACAACATTAAAAGGAACCTACGTACATGTACACAAGAACATTGGATGAGATCAGGGGCCGCTGAAAAAAGCATCCAACTGCCTCTGAACATCTGTTTACCATCCGTTTTTTTATATCATACTGTAGAGTATAAGATTTGCTATCATTTGAGCCCAGTCTTGCCAAACAGAGTTAATCCATCTCTGAACAATCCTCTTTTATTGTTCAGTGAGACAATTCTTGACAAACTGAGAAAAACTTTGTCAAATCCTCCCCCTTGCTGTGAGTGACAGGTAATTTACATCTCGTGTACTAGCCTAAGAGACATGCAGTATTTTTAAATTCCCACCCCCACTCCTTTCTTCAGCAGCTCTGCAGGGATTGGCTGTTCCACACCTCAGCATGATTTGGCATGCTGAAGTCATGTGGTTACTTTCTTGTCTTTTCACTGGATGTTAGAGATCATAGCAGAAGTTCAGTGTTAGAAATACACAGGAGAAAATGCATATTGACAAGGGGAGTGTAGAGGTGGGCGGGGAGTCTACTGACATCACGACTCCACCCACCGAGCTCCAGACAACAGACCCACCCACAGAATCTGCAGTTTTTCGGGTCTAATAACAGACAGAGGGGAGACATTTGACAGGTAAAGATACATGCAGGAGGCATGTATATCCTCATAGATAACCTCTATGGCAGTAGTTTAGAAAGGATGACATTGGGTTTACATCCACTTTATTACAATCACCTATCAGAGCTTCCATCCTATGTGCATTCCACCTGGGAGGAATCACCTGATACAACCACCATCTGGGATATCACAGACAGACTCCATCAAATAGTAATGGCTTTGTGTGACTGATGATAATTACCAGCTACAGCTCATTCATTGATGGCGTTTGTCTTCTCTGTTTAAAATGAATGAGTCACTTACTACTTAAAGACTGCTGATAGGAAGCTGAGTAAGTGCTGCACAGTGGCCAAATGTAACATTCTTGCTGGAAACTGTTATCTTCTGTGATGTAACCTTCAATACCCTGTACTGCACTAGTTAGTAGGTGCACATCTCTTCTACATACTGTGTGGAATGGTGATTCATCAGTGGTAGATACACAGACCTTACATCTAGCCTAAGATCTTAGAGCAGATAATTCACTATTCAATGTTTTCCATTTCGTTTTTTAATTCAAAATGTAAAGCTTTGTCAATGAGGATATCCATTACAAAAGGTCAGGTCTGATTGGTCAGATCGCAGAGTTATTACCTTCCTTCTCTTCAATAGGTCATGTGACATCATCAGGAGGACTTGGAGCTTACAAGTGGCATAAATGCAAGTACAAAGGGTCAGTCTACCCCCCCCCATCCCCCATCAATGCAGGAAAGTGGCTCATAGACTGAATCAGACATCAGCTTACTGTAACCATCCAGACTTCCAGAGGAAAATTCT
This sequence comes from Aquarana catesbeiana, assembly GCF_042186555.1. Lineage (NCBI taxonomy): Eukaryota > Metazoa > Chordata > Amphibia > Anura > Ranidae > Aquarana > Aquarana catesbeiana. The sequence continues at coordinate 167,044,460 of NC_133332.1, read as the reverse complement.
CTGCCTGGATCAACACAATCCCCCCTTCTGCTCATAGATCTCACTTCATTTCTAATCACACTAAAATTATATATATATATATATATATATATATATATATATATATATATATAAAATCTCCAGAGGAGTGAGACTACACAGCACCGGTATGACAAACACTATCTTCACTATCTCAGGGTCATCGTGTCCCTGGAGTATTTAACTGATATCATTTCATCCACCCATAAATTAAGTGACAGTTTGTCACCCCCCCCCCCCCCAATATCACATCACTCTACATCTCACCCCCCCATATACTTCTCACACCACCCCCCATTCTCCTGCTCTTCTATTTATCCCCACCCCTCTCACACCCCCTATTACAGCCCCCCCCCCCCCCCATATCTCACACCACTCTACCCCCCAATATAGATCTCACACCCCCTGAGCACAGTGCCGGGTCACGTCGCCCTGTCCTCGGATATCATTGTCCCGGTTGGCAGTGCTTGGAGCGGGCAGAGTGCCGGGTCACGTCGCCCTGTCCTCGGATTTCATTGTCCCGGTTGGCAGTGCTTGGAGCGGGCAGAGTGCCGGGTCACGTCGCCCTGTCCTCGGATTTCATTGTCCCGGTTGGCAGTGCTTGGAGCAGGCAGAGTATCGGAGGAGCGCCTCTCCCAGCATCCTTCTCCCGGCTATCACACCATAACAACCCGTTCCTCCTCATGACGCACTATATTATTATATAGTACACAGAGCGCAGCCCATGGCCGGCACATAGGGGAAGGTGTCCGGACAGAAGACATCACTCACCGATACAAAGCGGCGCTCACACTCCGGATCTCTCCAGTCTCTCAGTGCCGATTATTCAGGTAAATGACCGACAGTAACCTCCATCTCCGGAAACCCGCCGGATACGTCATCTGATTCGATAGGGGGCAGCCAATCAGTGATCCCCCTCTCTCCCTCCCTTTTCCTTTTCCTCCGTTCATCAACTAAAGGGGATTCCAGCTGGCGCATGCGCAGTGTCTGTGTGCTGACCATGTGTTGTGCAGACACCAGAGAGCTGTGTGGAGGGTGTACTGTGACTGTAATGTGTCCGCCGGCCAGACCAGCAGGAAATGACTCCTTCTTGGAGCATGTGTGGAGGGTGACAGGTCTGAGGGGGCTGCCTTGTGATGAGCTCAGTTATTTCTTATGGATGGAGATTCACTGGGGATAACATCCCACACTGCTGTATCCTCTCATAATACAATCAGCTCTCACATAGACAGCTTCCCTATAGTCAGGACAAAGACTTGTCAGCCATTGTGAGTGTCATGGCTGGAATGAGTGTATTATAATATCCCCATGTGAGGGCCGGAAATCTAAACATAGTGTGACCCGTAGACTAGCAGGGACCCTTGGCTTTCCCCAGCTAATATAATTACAATCGCAGCACATCGCAACGCTGTCTCCCAAAAGAACCTCCTGGTCCTTTTTAAACAACAAGCTTTTATTGCGTAAAAATCACACTGCGATTGGGGTACCATTAAGAAGTAATGGCATCGCAAACGTGTCCCGCATTTTTCCGCGATTTGCAATCGCGGGCAGAATCGCAGCGATTCCACCCGCAATTCATATCACCTAGGTGTGAATGGAGCCTGAAGCTTTGACAAAATACCTGGAAACTGATTGGTTTCTATGCAGAGCTGCACCTGATTTTGCACTCTCGAGTTTTAGTAAATCAATCCCTGTATGTCTTTTCCTGAATAAAAATGTCCTTTTTCCTGTCTACAGGTAAGCAGCAAAGCCCATGGGAACTGTGCACTGTCTGTGTGTTCTGTAGGTCTGTATACAGAATTTCTAACACTGTACTTGCCTCTAGGGTTGCCAAACTATCAGCACCCCCACAGCCGCTCCAGGGGTCTGTGGATTTGAAATCCCCATTCTTCTCTCTCTGCACTTCCGGGATGGACCAAATGGATTCTGATTGGATATCTGACTAAATAGTACAGACAACAGCTGTGCCATATAGCTGCTCTGCTATTGTTACCATTAGAAACAATGGCATGGTACTCTAAACTGCCCTAGAAGACAACAAGCTTGAATCATAAAGCTTTAAAGTAGGCAAAACCTTTTTTTTTCATTTTGGATAGAGTAAGGAAGGGTCAGAACCCGTCAGATTTTTTTTTTTTTCTTGCCAACTGTGTCCTATTGCACATTGCCTATCGCCCGAGAAGTGGTGATTGGTCGGAGGTGTCACGTGACCCGTGGTGGTCATGTGTCCTGTGAGATGACAGGTACCTGATGCCGGTCTTTGATTGGCTGAGAGGAAGCTTGGGGAGTGCTTTACACAGATGGTCTGTGTTATGGTAGACACGGTTGCCTGTCTCTGATTGGCCGAGTAGCGGCCATGAGACAAGAGTCACACAGCTGACTACTATTAGATGTATTATTATGGCTATATGTACAGCGTGGTTTCAGATATCCAGCTATATGCCCCTCTAGATGGACAATTGTCCGAAACATGTCGGGTTGCTGACTGCTGTTACTCTGTTACCACGCTAATTTCCAATCCTATTTTTATTCAGCTTGTGATCACTTGTTCAACTTTTTTATCTGATGCTTGTGAAACGTCTGCTGTACCGCTGATGATTTCAAATAAACTTGCTTTTATCGTTTCATGCACCATGTGGAGGTTCCCTTTTTTTCCCTATGTGGATGACATTGTGAGAGCTACATCCTTTCGGCAACCAGCGTATTGGGAGAGGTGAATCCATCCATCCATCCATCCGATGACCTACAGTCTACCTTGTCTCTGAAGTCGCTGTGTATGCAATTTCCGGTACTGTCCATTGGCACGCCTCACCGAGTTTCCAGTGAACACCCATAGGATCATCTGGATCCACAAGCCCTTATGACACCCCGCCGTACGGTGAGAGTGTCCATCCCTTCTGGTAAGCGCATCCACCTTACTATTTCTATATGAAATCTGTATGCAGGAAGATTGCCCACCAGATGTAACAATCACTACGGGGATCTCATCAGTGCCACAGTTTGCACAGCGTTATCGCTAGAGTTTTTTATGTATGGACCTTATTCCTTTATATACCACTATACACTGCTGTGATGTAGGGTGATATATATTATTCTAATTAGATGATTCATGTGTGTAGACACTGCACTTATAATTTGTTGTTTATTTTCACTTATATTTTTTGAATCACCATCACATTTTTTCGGATGAACATCCTTATTACCTATGAAAGGTGATATGTTTGATTATATGTTTGTATAATCACTGAAAACGCATGTTTGATAATACGTTTGTTTAACCACAGAAAAACGCATGGTTAATGACACTTAGCGCTGCATTTATTTATTTATCACATTTTGTATACGGTTATCATACTGGTGATGCTGGCTGCTGATTTACACTTTTAAGAGAAACATTTTTTTTTTTTTAGTAGCGCAACAATACTTTTCTCTTTCTTGTTTACCCTGTATGTCTTTTCCTGAATAAAAATGTCCTTTTTCCTGTCTACAGGTAAGCAGCAAAGCCCATGGGAACTGTGCACTGTCTGTGTGTTCTGTAGGTCTGTATACAGAATTTCTAACACTGTACTTGCCCCTAGGGTTGCCAAACTATCAGCACCCCCACAGCCGCTCCAGGGGTCTGTGGATTTGAAATCCCCATTCTTCTCTCTCTGCACTTCCGGGATGGACCAAATGGATTCTGATTGGATATCTGACTAAATAGTACAGACAACAGCTGTGCCATATAGCTGCTCTGCTATTGTTACCATTAGAAACAATGGCATGGTACTCTAAACTGCCCTAGAAGACATCAAGCTTGAATCATAAAGCTTTAAAGTAGGCAAAACCTTTTTTTTTTCATTTTGGATAGAGTAAGGAAGGGTCAGAACCCGTCAGATTTTTTTTTTTTCTTGCCAACTGTGTCCTATTGCAGAGATTTCCCTTCACTTCCTGTTCCATAGCCAAACAGGAAGTGAGAGGAAATCCCTGCAAATTAAGGGAATTCCTTCAGTCACCAGAACTAGTGTTTCCCCCTATTACTTTTCTGGGGACAACCCAAAATTTGGGATTTTCTTTTACATTTTAGTTTTCAATGATAATGGTAAACAGGACAAATTGAGCCAAGCCCCCCCTTCCCAATACTTACCCAAGCCCCATCGAGATTCAGTGATGTGCACAACAGCCTCGGCTTTCCAGGGACTCTCACTCATTGGCTGGGGCAGCAGCGGCTGTCAATCACAGCCAGTGATCCAGTGGGGAGAGAGAGGAGGTAGGGCCAAAGCAGCGGCTCTGTGTTTGAATGGACATGCAGAGCAGTGACTCAGGATTGAACCTGCTCGGGTGCTCCCACAAAAAGCTGCTTGCTCTGGGGGCACACGGCAGGAAGGAGGGGCCAAGAGCTCCTGCGGGGGACCCGAGAAGAGGAGGATACCGGCTACTCTGCACAAAATCATTACACAGAGCAGGAGTGTATAATGTGATTGTTATTTTTTTAACAAAAACAACAAGCCTTTAATATCACTTTAACTCCTGGCTTGCTAAGGAGGCACTCAAAGTAGGGAGAAGTGGACAGCGCCGGTGAGGGGAGGGACTGCCAGAAGAGGGGATAAGGCACATTTCTGTGCAATATCATTACACAGAGCAGGTAAGTATCACATATTGCAAACAAAAAATAAAAATAAAAATTGCGTTTGGTATCACTTTAACTCAAGGATAAGGATCTTTATTATCAGCCATGTGACTGTGTATTAGCACTTTCCTGAAACTAGTTGTTTTTGTTTTCAATCATTTTTAATACTTTTACAAAACACTTGGGTAGTATGTAGATGAAATATAAAGTGGCAATAAACAGAATAGTACACAAAAATAAACAGTCTTTTATTGTTATTATTGTGTGTGCAGATGTTTAACAGAGGCAACAGAAGGAGTGTCACTGCATGTGTCAATAAACACTGAAGGCTGAGTATCATTTATGGAGTAAGCAGTCTGGGTGTTAGATTATAATTATAAATGTATCAATGGAAGGTTTGGGACTTTGAGTGAGGCACGGGGTAGTACCTCCATCCCGGATTCAGAGAGACAAGAGGGGGCAGTGGGACTTTAAATGAGACCGTTGACAGATTGGGGTTGGGGGTAAAAATACAATTTATTGCATATGATTCGTACTGATATGTATTACATGTGGAAGGTTGCCTGTGCATGTGCACCGAGTATATCCTACATACATACATGCATAAAAACAAACAATAACGAATTCCAGCAATAAGTAACTAACACATATATCATGTGGAGATTGTACATATTGAAACTGGGAACCACACAACATCATGATGTAAAGGATGAGTCTAAAAATTAATGCATAAATAATTCATAAAAATAGAATCCTAAAGAACGCACAGTGGCTGCATCCATCATGCCTGACGCGTTTCTGTGAAATACACTTCTTCAGGGGCGGATGCTCTAGGCTTTCTGAAATAACAAAGTATAGTAACATCAGGAAGTAGACTAGCGGGTAGCCAGAAAGAACAGCACGTCAATTTCTGGATATTTACATACGTGGCCAAGCTATGGTGAGGTACAGGTACTGGGCCAAAAACACTGCCCCTCTCCGGAGCTGAGGCGGCAAAGGATCCAACACACGATAGACGCAAACAGGCATTCTCCATTCAGTGCATATCAACTCCTCCATAAGGTGACCAATAATCCTCAATTGATGGGGAGCATATCTGAAATGGATAAGGTAAATCCATTAAGATATACCAAAGTTGTTGAACTAAAAAGGTGGAAAAAGTAAAAACTTCGGAAAAAATGGTCATAAATATAATACCTTAGGGTGCTAGAGACAGGAATTGTCCAAAAAGTGCGGCGTCTGCATATGAGTGGAGAGGAGGACTGCACGAGAGGAGACGCCTGATATGCAGCCCACCTGCGTCGGCAATTGCCGCCAATGTCACGCCAGGCCGACGAGGCGTGGGGCGTGGCCCCTGACTGGGCAGTGAGAGTCCGCCCATGACAGGCGCCACCACGTACAGCCATGTCGGCAAGATGAAAAAGTCTACTCCCGCACAGCGACGCCAACCAGTGACGTCACGTGCGGGAGTGATGCGTGGCGCCGATGTGATGTGCGGCACCCACCCGACCCCCCCCTACCAAACCAACCCCCTCTGGGGTGGACATGGAGGGGGTGGGGGGGCCTGCAGAGCGCATCGCAGCTCCGGATATAGAACAAGAACATGGCCCAGGACTGGCCACCATGCTGGAGGATGTATACAGTGACCCATGATAAAAAACAACATAATGTTGCAAAAAAGTGTGTGTAGACCAAAAGGTTTACTGACACACACTGAAACCCCAAATGAAGCTAGGCAGGGGATAACTGCCTGCTACTGTCAACCGTCTCCATCCCAAATATCAAGTATCAATGGAAGGTTTGAGACTTTGAGTGAGGCACGGGGTAGTACCTCCATCCCGGATTCAGAGAGACAAGAGGGGGCGGTGGGACTCTAAATGAGACAGTTGACAGATTGGGGTTGGGGGTAAAAATACAATTTATTGCATATGATTCGTACTGATATGTATTACATGTGGAAGGTTGCCTGTGCATGTGCACCGAGTATATCCTACATACATACATGCATAAAAACAAATAATAACGAATTCCAGCAATAAGTAACTAACACATATATCATGTGGAGATTGTACATATTGAAACTAGGAACCACACAACATCATGATGTAAAGGATGACGTTGGCGGCAATTGCCGACGCAGGTGGGCTGCATATCAGGCGTCTCCTCTCCTGCAGTCCTCCTCTCCACTCATATGCAGACGCCGCACTTTTTGGACAATTCCTGTCTCTAGCACCCTAAGGTATTATATTTATGACCATTTTTTACAAAGTTTTTACTTTTTCCACCTTTTTAGTTCAACAACTTTGGTATATCTTAATGGATTTACCTTATCCATTTCAGATATGCTCCCCATCAATTGAGGATTATTGGTCACCTTATGGAGGAGTTGATATGCACTGAATGGAGAATGCCTGTTTGCGTCTATCATGTGTTGGATCCTTTGCCGCCTCAGCTCCGGAGAGGGGCAGTGTTTTTGGCCCAGTACCTGTACCTCACCATAGCTTGGCCACGTATGTAAATATCCAGAAATTGACGTGCTGTCCTTTCTGGCTACCAGCTAGTCTACTTCCTGATGTTACTATACTTTGTTTCAGAAATCCTAGAGCATCCTCCCCTGAAGAAGTGTATTTCACAGAAACGCGTCGGGCATGATGGATGCAGCCACTGTGCGTTCTTTAGGATTCTATTTTTATGAATTATTTATGCATCAATTTTTAGACTCATCCTTTACATCATGATGTTGTGTGGTTCCCAGTTTCAATATGTACAATCTCCACATGATATATGTGTTAGTTACTTATTGCTGGAATTCGTTATTGTTTGTTTTTATGCATGTATGTATGTAGGATATACTCGGTGCACATGCACAGGCAACCTTCCACATGTAATACATATCAGTACGAATCATATGCAATAAATTGTATTTTTACCCCCAACCCCAATCTGTCAACTGTCTCATTTAAAATAATTATAAATGTAGGGACAGAATAAGAAAAATAATAGGAAATGAGCAGCAGGGGAGAAAAAAGATAGTAGGTGAGGGTGAAGGGGAAACGAGTCAAGGAGGAAAAACATGGGGCAGAGAGCTAGCAAGCAATATGGTATGTGTGTTATAAAGCCATCAGGCTTCTCGTAGACAGGGTAGGATGTTGGTATGTGATCCATCGGTCTCATATTTTGAGGAAATTGACATGAGTATTTGCAAGTATGCTAGTCAATTTTTCTTTAACCTCCTTGGCGGTATGATTATTTCGGATTTTAGGTGCTGAAAGCGGTACCATTATTTTGCATGGAAATTTGGCGTTTTATATTGTAGGTCTGTAATTCTTAACAATAACACACTTAAATCTGTCCAAACAAGAGTCTAGTAGATATCCCGGGTATGATAAAGTTTGAAACACAAAAACATAAATTATAATATAATAAATAAAAATAAATAATTAAAAAAAAAATAATAATAAAATAAATTTCCCCACGATTCACTATCGCTTAATTCTGCAAGTGTTCTAATTTACTATCACTGTTTTCTAGCTGGTCTAAAGCCACTTTTGATGTAAAGGGACACTTTTTGGTTGCTATGGACAATCTCCAGTTTCCAGGCAGAAAGAACAGTATATATAATATAAAACTGCATGCAGGGCATAGGACAAAGCAATGGGGACAAAAGGGATGTGAAATAATTTCATACAGTACTGTAATCTGTAAGAATACAGTACTGTATGTGTTATGGTTTTACAGGTTTTTGAATTTGCCGCCAGGCTCCGCCCCCATGCGTTGCGACGCTCGCAGGGAACGGAGCCTGGCACGGAGAGGCTTCGGAGGAGGACAGAGCCCGCAGACACAGCGGGGGACATCGCAGGATCCCGGGGACAAGGTAAGTAAAGCCACACCAGGATCCTGCGATGTAATCCCGAGTGTGGCTCGGGGTTACCGCTAATGGTGCTGAATTTTAACCCCGAGCCACACTCGGGAAAACCGCCAGGGAGGTTAAAGTGATTGTAAAGGCAGAAGTTTTTTTTGTATCTTAATGCATTCTATACATTAAGATAAAAGCCTTCAGTGTGCAGCAGCCCCCTAATACTTACCTGAGATCTCGATTCAGCGATGTTGTAGGATTGTCTCGGCTGCCCCGGACTCCCCTGCTCATTGGCTGTGACAGCAGCGTGGGCACCATTGGCTCCAATTGATGTCAGTCAAAGTCAGTCAGAGAATGAGGATAGAAAGGGGGCAGGCTGGGCCGTGGCTCCCTGTCTGAATGGACACAGGGATCTGTGACTCGGCTCGAGTGCCCCCATAGCATGCTGTTTTATGTGGGGGCACTCAACAGGAAGGAGGGGCAAGGAGCACCAAAGAGGGACCTGAGAATAAGAAGATCTGGGCTGCTCTGTGCAAATCCACTGCACAGGGCAGGTACGTATGACATGTTTGTTATTTTTAACTAAAATAAAAAAAGGAGCCTTTGCAATCACTCTAGGCTGGGTTCACACCTTTGACGGATGCGGCTCGCAGCAGGGGTCCGGTGCGTTCCTGTTCTCCATTTCAGGGACGAATCAGGGATGAATTTTTGCCTGAATTCAGCCCTGAAATGGAGCCAAAGACGTACATCTTTCCTGTGCAAGCCGTTCCGCAGCCGCAACGGAGATATGTGAACTGGCTCCATAGAGAGCCGGTCAAAATCTCCTGTCATGCAAATTGGATGCGGGGAAATTCGCATAGGTGTGAACCCAGCCTTAAGGTTGGTTCCCACCACAGAAACACAGTCTAGATGTTTTTGTACATATACGTTTTTGATGCATTCCAGATGCGTTTTTTCCTCTTGTTTTTTTCCCTGTTTAAAAAAAAGAAAAAAAACTTTTTTTTGGTGTAATGTGTACTGGTGCATTCCTTGCAGATCAGAAACGCAGCATGTTCTAATTTTGTTGACTGTACTGAAATACATTGCAATAGTGTGAACTTTATCATTGAAATCCATGTAACCTACTGCCCATGCCTTTTTGATGCAGAAAAAAGCACACTGGACTGCATGTGATGTGAACTGGCCCTTAACCAAATGGTATCTTCTAGCTCAGTGGTCATCAACTCTGTCCTCAGGGCCCACTAACAGGCCAGGTTTGCTAGATAACTGAAATACATCACAGGTGATATCATTTGCTTCTCAGTGATTGCAGTATTCTAGTTTGCATCTCCCTAAGGTAATACATAAAACCTGGCCTGTTAGTGGGCCCTGAGGACAGGGTTGATGACCACTGTTCTAGCTTACAGACTTGCCCATATGTTCCCAAGACATATTGAAGTTTATTTACCAAAACTGGAGAATGTAAAATCTGGTGCAGCGGTGTCTGGTAGCCAATCGGCTTCTAACGTCAGCTTGTTCAATAAGGCTTGAACAATAAAACCTAAAAGCTGATTAGTTTCTATGTACAGATGCACCAGATTTTGCACACTCCAGGTTTAGTAAATCAACTACTCTGCTCTTTGCTTTAGGAGCCGCCACACTGAGGGAGATGTTCTCCACAATTTACATTTTTCTCCAAGGTGGAAAACCATATTGGTGCTTTTTTCAATAAATGCAGATCCAAGAGTGGTGCCATTAATTGTACAAGTAGTGATGGTCATCCAGACATTATGCCAAGCTTCCTCTGGCCTGTTTAGGTCTTCTTCCCAATAGCTGTATTTTTTAAAACTAAACTTCCTTATCCTGGTGTGTTAACTTTGTGAATTGAGCCTTTTAGTATTCTCATACCTCCAAATTGTCCCTCATTCAGAGGAACCGTCTCTTTTTTGGAACCAAATCCCCATGTCCTTCTTTTTCCTCAGTTGCCCCTTTTTTTGCCTGATAACTATTGATTTACCTGATTTTACTTATTTAACTATTAAAAGTGTTTTTTACTGCACTAAACCTGTTATCTTAAATTTAAACTATCCTATTTGTTAGTTCAAAAGCCAAGAAAAAGGGCACTTTTTGTGCATTAAAGCGGACCTCCACCCAAAAGTGGAACCTCCGCTCATTTGTCTCCTCTCCCCCTCCAATGCGACAATTTGCACCTTTCAGGGGGGAGGGGAGGACAGAATACCTGTCTTTGACAGGTATCCTGTTCCCACTTCTGGAAGTCTGCGTTGCGGCCCATGACATCACCATGGGGCTCCCTTCTCCTCCCCCTGTCGCCAGGACAGTAGGAGAGAGGAGCAGGACCTTGCGCATGCGCAGTAGGGTTCCCAGCGTGAAGCCGTAAGACTACACTGCCGGGTTCCCTTACCCACAATAGCAGCACCCGACAGCTGATGGAAACATCAGCTGCAGTGCTGACATTGTGAGACTCCAGGACATGTAAGTGTCCTATTATTAAAAGCCAGCAGCTGCAGTATGTGTAGCTGCTGGCTTTTAATTTTTTTTTTTTGGGCCAACCTCCGCTTTAATCTTCATTGTTCGTGTTGCTGGACGTATGAAAGGGACATGTTCTTTGCTTATATACTTTGCCCTATAATGTGACTTCTTCTAATCTCACAAAGTTGGCAGGGATGTATTCTGGAAAAAAATAATATATTTTGCACTGTCTCTACTGCATCCAACATCAACAATCAAAGGGACAGAATAATAGTCATTCACCAGATGCATTTTAATCTTTTTAAGTACAGTGACAACAAAAAAGGGTCAAAAGAAAATAATAATAATTATTATTATCATGTAGATTATTGCATATGTGTTACATATGTATTAGCATGAACAGAAGTACTACATATGTACCGTAATTCCCTGGTGTTCTCAGTGGAAGTTGTTAAAATGTAAACATGAGGCTGCATTACGTGCTTTATGTTCACTACAATCCTAAATCATCCCAGATGTCCCTTTTTTCACTATACTGCTTTGTCCTGTTAATGAAAAGAAGCAGCACATGACATGGCCTAGTACCATCTGTGGTTCAGGATAGTGTGTCTTAGTGAATTCTTTCCATCCCATCCCCCAAAATAGGCTGCGTTCGCACGGGCCTTTAGCCACACTGCGAATCCCAGCTGCAAGAATCTACTGATTCCTGTGGCTGGGATTGACAGCTGTGTGTAGATAGCTTTGGCTGTTCATGATTGTTCACACAGCCTACAATTACCTACAATGATTGTGTCAATCCCAGCGGCAAAACTCTGTAGATTCTTACTGTTGGGATTTGCAGCTAGGCTAAACTCTGGTTTTGTATGGTGATGCATTTCACAAAGAGCTAATTGTGATACATTTATTGTCAAATAATATTCTCTTCTTTTCAGCCTACAGCAGAAAAAATGGTCTGCCTAATTACTAACATTGACATAAAATAATTTAGAATTAATAATTGCAGCTCTCCATAAGAGTTACTATACACGTTACAGTCTGACCATACAATCTTTGTACAATGAACTTTACATTCACCAAAACTTTGTAAGATGGAGCTCTACCTAAACTATCCAATGCATTTGTGTACAATCAGGGAGGCCCTTGCACTACATTGTCAGGAGATCTAAAGGAGATTGTACCATAAGATTGTAGCATGTGTAGTGAGATTAAGACATCATATTACACAACGATAAGACTGCAAAGTGTGGAATTAAGCCTAGTATACACCATTATTTTGTTTTGTTCAACCCAATGGGCTAAATGAAAAAAAAATGGAAGAGCTCAAGAGGAGCCACTGTACTAACAATCCAATGTTAGTACAGTGATCTCTCCTGCTGAGCTATTATGCTCTGACAGGGGGCGGGGCCATTGGCTGAGAGAGCTGATCAGGTGCCGATTGGCAGATTTTTTTGGTAATGCCCTTTCGATGGAAGCTGGCTGAATGGGTGTACACATGGGCGGAATGTCAGCTTGGTTTCTATTGAATTCGGCCCATGTGTACAGCCCTTTAGGTAAGAAAGAACGCATATATTACCTTTGAAGGTACAGGGCTTTTTGGTAGCCCATTGGTTTTCACATTCTTGTATCCAGATTAGTGAAAGACTATTCTGATTACCGTATTTATCGGTGTATAACACGCACTTTTTTCCCCTTAAAATAAGGGGAAAATCGTGGGTGCGTGTTATACGCCGATCCCCGCTATTTTGTGATCTGTCGGAGCGATCGCCGCCGACATTCACATAGCTTGTATTTTTAAACATGGCGCCGCGGAGTTCGGAGGGGTTCGGCGGCGCTCGTTCAGCTGAACGAGCGCCGCCGAGGACACAGTGACTGGGCGGAGCCGAGATACACATAGCCGAGGCTTCTCGGCTATTCTCGGCGCCGTTCACAGTCACGCCCAGTCCCGCCATTGGACCTGTGTTATGTACATCATAGGGACTGGACGTGCCTGTGAACGGCGCCGAGAATAGCCGAGAAGCCTCGGCTATGTGTATCTCGGCTCCGCCCAGTCACTGTGTCCTCGGCGGCGCTCGTTCAGCTGAACGAGCGCCCCCGAGTCCCTCCGAACTCCGCGGCGCCATGTTTAAAAATACAAACTAAACGTTTGTATGTCAGCGGCGACAAGGCTGCACGGACCACTGGGGACAAGGCTGCACTGGGGCAAAGCTGAACTGGAGCAAAGCTGCACTGGGGACAAGGCTGCACTGGGGCAAAGCTGAACTGGGGACAAGGCTGCACTGGGGACAAGGCTCCACTGGGGGCAAAGCTGCACTGGGGCAAAGCTGAACTGGGGACAAGGCTGCACTGGGGCAAAGCTGCACTGACAAGACTGCACTGGGGCAAAGCTGCACTGACAAGGCTGCACTGGGGCAAAGCTGCACTGACAAGGCTGCACTGGACACTGGGGAAAGGCTGCAGATGAACACTGATGAGGCTGCATTGATGGGCATTTAAATGTAAGTTTTTTTTCCTTAAACTTCCCTCCTAAAAGTTTTTTTCCTTAAAATTCCCTCCTAAACTTGGGGTGCGTGTTATACGCCGGCGCGTGTTATACGCCGATAAATACGGTAGTTGCTGTGGGTTACCACACTTTGCACAAGTGTATGTAAAAGCAATTGGTGTCTGTTTACTCAGTGCAATTCCATATTTTGTATTCTACTAAAATTATGTATTTTTTCCTAAAAAATTGCATTTGATAAACAGTTGCACAAATAACATGCAACATAAATAATTGCACATGCCACCATTTTATTTGAAAGGACCTCTGCTTTCAGAAAATATACAGTGGCAAGCAAAAAAAATTTATGTGAACCCCTTTGGAATAAACTGTTTTTCTGCAGTAATTTGTCACAAAATGACATCTGATCCTCATCTACATCACAACTATAGACAAACATAATGTGTTTAAGCTGATAACACACTAAGTGGATGTAAACTCCCTCTCCTATACCCAGTGAAGTGAACAGCCTCAGATGATACACAGAGATGAAACAAATCTCCCTACAAGTTTTACATGTATATCTGCTGTCTTTCCCATTCTATATTCTTTAGAAAGTGCACATCGTTTTACAAATGTTTCTTCCTGTTTCAGCAGTGGGAGGGGAGTCCGTGCATACACTGTGTGTGATCTGATTGGAGGAAAGGCACACACCCCCACTCCACATAGGCAGAGGAACAAAGAAACATGCAGAGCTGTGTTGTGAATAGGCAATCTCTCTGCTCATCTCCCTCTAATCACTCTCCCCACAAAATTTTCAGCTGCTTTTATCTCCTGTGTCAGAGAGCTTTCAGAAGTTCTCATGCTGATAACAGAGGAATGAAGCAGCAGAAAGCAATTAGGGCTTTGGAGAGAAATATGTAAACACTACAGATATATGTGCCCAGGTCAGATTTCATGAATAGAGTTTACATCCACTTTAAGCTACTTTGATTGGTTAAACACTAAAACATTTTGCTATTCATAAGAAGTAACGCAGCCATCAGAAATTTTGGGCCCCTTACACAGCTTTAGGCCTGGGCCCCCCTGGGCCTGACCACCAACATTCCTCGTCTCACCGAATCCACCCACTGGTCATCCCAACAAGTCCTTCAGTGCACCCACTTTTATTTTAACACTCTTGCAACTTAATGTATGAATATAAAATCGTATTCCAAGTCATCAGTGCTTGCATCCTTATATATTCAGCAAAGAGTTGGCCCAATCCAGCAAAGAGGCATCCCTATATATTCCGTAAAGAGACAGTCCAATCCGGCAGAGAGACATCCCCATATATTCAGCAAAAAATTGGCCCAATTCAGCAAACAGACATTCCCATATATTCAGCAAAGAGACATCTCCACATATTCAGCAAAGAGATGGCCCAATCCAGCAAAGGGACATCCCTATATATTCAGCAAAGAAACATCCTGCCCGGCGGATTGATATAGAAGAAACCGGGACTGTAATGTACTTGTCTGGAACAGGAGATTACTACACTGGCACCTGAAATTGAAGAAATAGTCTGCTTGGCTGTGAAAAGTGTGTTTTTTTTTTTAACTGATACAGCCTACAGATTGCGGCGCCCAGAGTCTCCTCTCTGACTACAGACACCCCACTTCTTTCCCTGCTGAATTAACCAGGCCGGACCTGGGAAGTAGCTCTGCACAGCAGCCAAAGCGGCCTGGGGGGGGCTCCAGCCTTGGTGACAGAGTCGGGATGCCCGGCCCCCCTACCTTTCGCAAAAAGGATCTCTCTGAAGACTTTTGATCAATAGTTGATCCGCACAAGCCTGGAAAAGGATACAAAGCAATCTCAAAGTGTTTAAACATCCATCAGTTGACATTTGCCAAATTGTATATAAATTGAGACAGTTGAGTACTGTGGGCGCCCAGTGAAGATGACTCCCAAGGCACAACGTAAAATCCTCAATGAGGTAAAGAAGAACCCACGAGTAACAGCTGGAGGCTTGAAGACATCACTGGAGATGGCAAACATTCCTGTTCTTGAGTCTACCATACGTAAGTCTTGTAGTTTCAATGAACTGAAAATGCATTGATCAGCATGCCCTTTGTTCATTAATCCTTCCTCTAACTTTGTAACAGAAAGACCATACAGAGGTATGGGCACAAAGCTGTGTAAAAGCCTGATATTGCAGGTGCAATGCTTTTCAGGTTCCTTTAAAAAAAGATAATAAATGCACATTTTTTACCCACAAAGTGATGTGCATTTATTATTTTTTTACATATGAGCTTTGCCTTTAAATGACAAAATGGCATCTGAAGCAATTATATACTGTATGTTATACCGTTTTTGTTTAACCACTTGCCGACCAGCCGCCGCAGTTGTACTGCGGCAGAATGGCATGGCTGGGCGAAACGACGTTATGTAACGTCGCTTCGCCCTGTGGCCCCCCCCGCACGCCCCCGAACCCCCGAGCCGATGCGAGTGCCCGGTGGTCACGGTCACCACCAGGCTCCCGCAATCGCTGACACATGGAGAACAGGGATCTGTGTGAGTATGAACAGCGATCTGTCATCTCCCCTGCACAGTCCCCTCCCCCCTTCAGTTAGAACACACACTAGGGAACACATCGCCCCCTAGTGTTAATCCCTTCACTGCCGGTGACATTTTTACAGTAATCAATGCATTTTTATAGCATTGATCGCTGTATTAACCACTTCAATACCAGGCCAATTCTGACACTTTGCTCCTACATGTAAAAATCATAATTTTTTTGCTAGAAAATTACATAGAACCCCCAAACATTATATATTTTTTTTTTTTAGCAAAGACCCTAGAGAATACAATGGCGGTTGTTGCAACTTTTTATCTCACACAGTATTTGCGCAGGAATTTTTCGAATGCGTTTTTTTGGGGAAAAAAACTGTTTTGTGTTTAAAAAAAAAACAAAACAGTAAAGTTAGCCCAATGTTTTTGCATTTTGTGAAAGATGAAGTTATGCCGAGTAAATAGATACCTAACATATCACGCTTCAAAATTGCACACGCTTGTGGAATGGCGCCAATGTTCGGTACTTAAAAATCCCCATAGGCGACGCTTGAAATTTTTTTACTGGTTACATGTTTTGAGTTACAGAGGAGGTCTAGAGCCAAAATTATTGCTCTCGCTCCAACGTTCGCGGCGATACCTCACATGTATGGTTTGAACACCGTTTTCATATGTGAGAGGGACTTACGTATGCGTTTGCTTCTGCGTGCGAGCAC
Organism: Aquarana catesbeiana; assembly: GCF_042186555.1. NCBI lineage: Eukaryota > Metazoa > Chordata > Amphibia > Anura > Ranidae > Aquarana > Aquarana catesbeiana. The sequence continues at coordinate 167,027,769 of NC_133332.1, read as the reverse complement.
ACGGGGACAGCGGCGCTTTAAACATTTTTTTTTTTTTTATTGTTAATTATATTTTATTTTTTTTATTTTGACACTTTTTTGAAAAAAAAAATTGATCACTTTTATTCCTATTACAAGGAAACATCCCTTGTAATAGCAATATGACATGTCAGGTGCTCTTAATAGTGAGATATAGGGTCAATAAGACCCCATATCTCACCACTAGGCTGGGAAGCCTGAAATAAAAAAAAGAAATAAAACGATCGCCGCTTTCCAGCCGAAGCGGCGCCGTTTTTGTGAATGGAGAGGCCGGGCGTGACGTCATAACATTGCGCCCGGCCTCCGACGATCATAGAGACTCCGGGGACCATCTGGTCCACCGGAAATCTCTATGATCTACATCCGGCGCCGGCGGATCCACTCTCCGCCTCACCGATCGTAACGGTGAGTCGGAGCAAGCCCCTTAGGGCGGCGGGAGGGGCACGTCCCCTCTCGTCTCCAATAGAAACGATCAAGCAGCGGAACGGCCGCTATGATCGTTCCTATGGTGTAGAGATTCGCTGGCTGAAACCGGCAATATCTGAATGATGTCTGTAACTACAGGCATCATTCAGATATACCCGCCCAAAGCCCAGGATATCATATGACGTCCGTGGGCTGGAAGTGGTTAATGCCAATGGTCCCAAAAATATGTCAAAATTGTCCGATGTGTCCGACATAATGTCGCAGTCCTGATAAAAATCGCAGATCGCCGCCATTACTAGTAAAAAAAACATGGCATGACTGCGCAATTGTCAGAGCGACAAAGTGCCGAATCGCAAAAAGTGCTCTGGTCAGGAAGGGGGTAAAATCTTCCAGGGCTTAAGCGGTAAACCTGAACCCCAGCCTTGCTCCCAGTCTTTCACAGTTGCACTGGCTTCTCTTCTATATGGAAATTGCTTACTCTGATTTCACTGCACATCTGAGCATCTCACACCATGCATTAGAAGCTGCAGCAAGTCAGATAGAACCCACTTCATTTCCTGGCAGGAGGCTATCCAGCATCACCTAGCCCATTTCTCCCCAGAGGTACAGCATAACAGGTGGTGGTTACCTAGGGCAGTCTGCATACAAATACACCCTGTGCAGGAATGCCCACTCTTTCCTGCTGAAATATTATGTAGAGCACCCTTCTGGCCCTTCCCAACAATGATGATCTACCTGCATTAGATAGAGAAGCAGAAAGAAAAACCCACATTTAAGTGTGTTGATGTGGGGGGGAACCAGTGAAGATAAAATATAAGCAATTTAAACTTCAGCTTTAATGAAAGTCAAGTTTTCCTGTAAAGCTAAATGACGTACCATAATGACCTGAAGAACTATATAAAGAAGAAGAGGAAGTGACTGATACTGACAAGGCAGAAACAGCTTTGTGGTCGCTATTAGGCAGAACTAAGCAAAGTTGCAAATAATTCATTTACAAAATGTTTTCATATATGCAAAGTACAAGGGCTCTGCTATTGGAAATGCGAACACTGGCTTTCTTTGCTTTTTCCTGCATGAGTGATGTCATTCTGGTGCTAACTAAAGAACTGGGTGGGTCAATGAGTCACCAAGCAAATTTGGCAAGTGGCCACAAATGACCCTTGTAGTCTGAGTATCATGCAATTCAACCCACTTTACTAGAATTAAGCCAGTATAAGCGTATGACTCTAGTGGTTTTTAACTATTTTAACCTGAAATTTATATTACACATGCAAGGAGAAATTTTGATGCAAAACACATTAGGGGTGTTTTCACCAATATTTAAAGTGATGTAAACCTCTTTTTTTTTTTTTCAAACATTCAGTCATGTTTGTGGAAATATAAAGAGACACTTTCACCCTTCCTAACTCCCCAGCTCTCCACCACGGCTCCTTCCCCTATTCTGCCTGCCACAAAAAAAAATAGGCGTCAGATGTCTTCGGAGCTCAGAGGAAGTGGTGATGTCACCCTCTCTATGTGACACTGCCTTTTCCTAGCCATGGGCCACAAGGTACCAGGCCTGAGCACTTAATCATGGGAGGAGGTCATATGCGCCCCCATACTTGGTATATACCCCATACTTGCAGTGGTAGTCATAGAAGAATGACCAGGGGGAGCATTGGAGATATATGTATAAAATGGTCATCTCATAGACAGTTCTGTCTTCTCATAGATTGTTCTGTGTCCTGAATTGGTGGGATTTACCCTGCAAGTTCTTTGCCTTGAATATGCAAGGTGACACGTGTATCTTTTTCTTTTTAAGTGGTTCTAAAGGCAGAAGGTTTTTACCTTAATGCATTCTCTGCATGTAGCTTTACCCCTAGCCCTCCCTTATCCACTTCGGCTCTCACACCTGTTCACCCCTTATGGATCAGAGAAAATTTTACATTTCTGCTATGGACCTGTTTATTTGGTGATCATTTTGTTATTACTTAAAGAGGAAGTAAACTCTTTGTATCTAAAATCCTCTTAAAAGATAGGGGGAAAATAATAATAATAATAACAATATATACATATCCAAAAATGAGGGGTGGAGGGGTATTCTTTAGTTTAAGACCACCTTGTAAAGTTGGGTGGAACTCCGCTTTAAGAAGATAACAACGTAATACATTTATTGTTTTTTTTTTTAAGGACAAAGAAGGCATTTTTCTTTGTGAATATTGTCCTGCAACAATGATTTATTTTTCGCAATTCTTAGAGAAATAAACGTAATACAATTAATCAAAAGCCACTTTTTCTTTATTTAAGCAGTGTTAGTTGAAAAAAAAAATGTGTTATTACCCATAAAAAGTGTGCATTTCATTCTGTAATTTGTCCTGTTTAAAACAATTATAAAAATATGAGTTTGGTACAAAGAATTGCAAAGTTATTTACAAATGAAGTAAAGTAATACGTGTAAATATAAAGTATGTAAAAGGTGTAAAAAATATCAATGAACAAAAGCAAACAAAATCAGAAAAAGTTTTAATATTAGTTAAGAAAACAGAAAAAAACCCAAATCCCCAGGAAAATTATAATTTAATGGATAAGGAGAATAAGGAGTTAATTAGGGCTGGTTAGAGTAAACTAAGGGTTAGCCACTTAAAGACCAAGCCTCTTTTTGAGATTTGGTGTTTAGAAGTTAGTCAGGTTTGTTTTGCTAGTAAATCACTTAGAAACCCTAAAAATTACATCTTTTTATTTCTAACACCCTAGAGAATAAAATGGCGGTTGTTGCAATACTTTATGTCACACCGTATTTGCGCAGCAGTCTCACAAGCGCAATTTTTCGGGAAAAAATACACTTTTTTTAATTAAAAAATAAGACAACAGTAAAGTTAGCCCAATTTTTATATTGTGAAAGATAATGTTATGCCGAGTAAATTGATACCCAACATGTCACACTTCAAAATTGTGCCCACTCATAGAATGGCGACAAACTTTCACCCTTAAAAATCTCCATAGGCAGCATGTAAAAATTTCTACAAGTTACCAGGTTTGAGTTACAGAGGAGGCCTAGTGCTAGAATTATTGCACTCGCTCTAACGATCACGGCGATACCTCACATGTGTGGTTTGAACACCGTTTTTGCTCACATCTGCGTGCGAGCTCTGTGGGACGGGGCGGTTTAAAATGTATTTATTTTTTCATCTGCAGATCCAAGTTCATCCCTTTGAACTGTAAATGAATAAACAGAAAGATACAAAATGAAACAATGTTTCATTGTAGCTTTCTGTATTCAGAGCTAAGCAATGTTGTTGATAAACATTGCCAGACTGATTTTTTTTTTTATAGCTCCTGCTGCTGGGACCTTCTCTGTGTACTCATCAATGCAGCTATGATTAATCAGAGCTGAATTGCCATGTACTGTGACGGGGGGATCCTGGTCGTAGGGGAGAAGGACTGGATGTACTAGACATGTCCTGTGTACAATGATGGCATTTTTTTGGGCATGTGTAGCATGCCCAGAGTCTGCAACTGGTAAAAACTTACCTGAGCCCGATCTCAATCCAACGATGTGTACTATGTCTCTCTCTCTCTCTCTCTCTCTCTCTCTCTCTCTCTCTCTCTCTCTCCTCATTGGCTCAGACACAGCAGTGGGAACCATTGGCTCCAGCTACTTCCATCACAGTCAGTGAAGAAGGACCAAGGGGAGAGAAGGGACAAGCCATACTCTGTGTGTCTTATGGACACATATGGGGTTGATTTACTAAAACTGGAGAGTGCAAAATCTGGTGCAGATCTGCATAGAAACCAATCAGTTTCCAGGTTTTACTGTAGAAACATAATTAAACAAGCTGAAGTTAGAAGTTGATTGGCTACTATGCACAGCTGCACCAGATTCTGAGTACACCAGTTTTAGTAAATAGTAAATCTACCCCATAGAGCAGGGCTCAGGAGCGAGCATGCACTAGAGCCCCCATAGCAAGCAGCTTGCTATGGGGCAATCAGCAGGGGGGAGGGGCCAGGAGCGCCTGTGGGGGACCTGAAAAGAGGAGGATTGGGGCTGCTCTGTGCAAAAACATTGCACAGGGCAGGTAAGTATGACATTTTTTTTATTTTATTTCTTATATGAAAAAAAAAATAAAATTTTTTTTTACTTACCAGAAATGGCTGTTGCTAGGCAGATCATCCTAATCTGCCACTTCCTACACCGCGGTGATCTTCATTCTTCTCCTCCTCGCGTTGTCTTCTGGGGAATGGGGCGCACTGTATTCTGGGAATTGTGTGTGTCCCAGAATACAGCCGGCCAATGCCATTAACAAAGTGCCGCGCGACTAGCGCATGCACAATAGGAAGCAGGCAGTGAAGCTGCAAGGCTCCACTGCCTGTTTCCCTTAGTTTGAATGGCGGTGCCGGGACCCAAACCGATGGATGTATCGGCCTTGGGCGGCCGACATCGCGGGCACCCTGGACAGGTAAGTGTGCTTATTAAAAGTCAGCAGCTACAGTGTTTGTAGCTGCTGACTTTAATTTTTTTTTTTCAACTGGCCCTTTAAGGTTTCTTCTTCACATGTTTGGATGTCTGGAGGGAAGACAGTTTCACATCACCTTACACTATAGTTAGCCATTTCTGATGTCTTGTCCTTTTGATATATCAATAGCATACATTTGATGTCATTTATGTTTACTGATACCAACTTTTATATGTACTTTATCCTTCAAAATGACTTTACTGAATTTATTAGAGGTCATTTACTAGAGCAGACAGAATATGGGGAAGCTGTGCATAGTAATCAATCAACTTCTAACTTCAGCATGTTCAGTTAAAATTAAAAATCTAGAAAATTAAATCCAGAAGCTGATTGGTGACTATGTACAGCTGCTCCAGATTCTGCCTGCCCCAGTCTTAGTAAATTTCCCTCAATAGGTAACAAAGTATGAGGAGTATTTTTCTCGCAATAACTAATGGAAACATTTCAGGATCAGGACTGTGAAACCAGAGTTACTGAAAAGTGCCTTCGGATTATTTGCAAGTAATTCTTTGATTTCCATAAGCCATGGAATTCTCATTTATAATACTACATTTACTCTACTGTTATTATTATTAACAATTTGATTGCTATTCTTTGAATGAGTTATCCAGAATGATGCATGGTGATCTCATGGTTACTGATTTTCTTACTGCTAAAGTGAAAATTAAGGCAGCACAAAGCAAGGATGATGTGTAAGATGCAGAAGCCCATAGCAACAAGGATACAAAAGATGAAAAGTGAAATTGCAAAAAAAGTTATCCATATGCTTGAGTGTAAAAGTTTTAAAGCTTAACTCTGGGTAAAATAAACAAATAAATAAAATTGGAAGGGACAGGTAAAGTGCTGCTGTTGGTAAAGTGTCCCAGAAGATAGCAGAAGAAAGTCCCAAAATGGTGGCTTGAGAGGTGAGCCCAGGGATGGGGGAGAGACCCTTTCGCTAGCTGCTGTGAGATAACTGGAGCTCTGGAACCAATTGTCACCCTTGTGTGAGATCTTTAGCCAATTGCTAAGTGCTCCAATGCTACAAAACATGGGCCCTATTGCTGGCAGGTCTTTTTCACAAGTACAGTGACTGGGTAGGATTGGGGATTGTCAGGTCTCTAGGATACTCTGCTCAGTTGGAAATATCTGATGCAAGTTCCCCCACCCCAAACTCACTCATCCGTGTCTTGCTTTGTGCACTGGTCCAAATCATTTGGTGAAGGGCAGGTTATGGTGTGTGGTTGAGCTTGGCCCTTTAGTTCCAGTGGAGGGAACTCTTAAGGCGTCAGCATACCAAGATATTTTGGACAATATCATGCTCCCAACTTTGTGGGAACAATTCGGGGATGGCCCCTTCCTGTTCCAACATGACTGCACACCAGTGCACAAAGCAAGGTCCATAAAGACATGGATGAGCAAGTTTGGGGTGGAGGAACTTGACTGGCCTGCACAGAGTCCTGACCTCAACCCAATAGAACAATTTTGGGATGAATTAGAGCGGAGACTGTGAGCCAGGCCTTTTTGTCCAACATCAGTGCCTGACCTCACAAATGCACTTCTGGAAGAATGGTCAAACATTCCCATAGACACACTCCTAAACTTTGTGGACAGCCTTCCCAGAAGATTTGAAGCTATTATAGATGCAAAGGGTGGGCCAACTCAATATTGAACCCTACGGACTAAGACTGGGATGCCAGTAGCCTCCTTGGCGGTATGATTATGTCAGATTTTTTAATCTCAAAGCGGTACATTGTTTTGCATAGAAATGTGGCGTTTTATATTGTAGGCCTGTAATTCTTAGTAATAACTCACTTAAATCTGTCCAAACAAGAGTCTAGTAGACATCCCGGGTATGATGAAGTTTGAAACACGAAATCATAAATGATAATATAATAAATAACTATAAATAATTAAAAGAAATACCAATATAATAATAATAAAATGAATTTGCTCACGAATCAGTATTGCACAATTCTGCATGTGTTCTAATTTACTATCGCTGTTTTCTAGCTGGTCTAAAACCACTTTTGTTGTAAATGGACACTTTTTGGTTGCCATGGACAATCTCCAGTTTCCAGGCAGAAAGAACAGTATATATAATATAAAACTGCAGGCAGGGCACTGGACAAAGCACTAGGGACAAAGGGGAGGTGAAATTATTTGATACAGTAATGTAATCTGTAAGATTACAGTGTACTGTATGTGTTATGTTTTTTGTACTTTTTGAATTTGCCCCCGGGCTCCGCTCCCATGCGTCGAAGTGCTCGCAGGGAACGGAGCCCGGAACACAGAGCATCGGGCAGATGATCTGGCGGGGGACAAAGCGGGGGGGGGGGGGACATCGCAGGATCTTGGTGACAGTAAGTAACCTGGACCAGGATTCTGCTTTGCAATCCTGAGTGTGGCTCGGGGTTATCGCTAATGGTACTAAAATTTAACCCTGAGCCACACTCTGGAATACCGCCAGGAGGGTTAAAGTTCATTACAGGTAATATAATGTAGGCTTTGCAGTCCAATAAAGCCAGTTAAATTCTTGTCAACTGTTACAAACATAATTTCTTCTAGTTATTCAACTTTAACGTTGCCAAATATTGTACCAAATTACTGTGTGTCTCCTGTTAAAAAGTACAATTTTTGGCACCTTTAACCGCCCCAGTACATTTACTTCAGCAGGGCGGCACAAGCAGGTTATGTACACGTACATCACCAGCTGAGGGGTACGCAGTGTGCTGCTCCCGCTCCCGGAATGTCCATCAGACACAGTGGATTGTGGCTCCCAGTACCCGGTCGCTATGCAATCACATGATCACAATGTAAACACAACTGTTATTAATGAATTTCATTCATAATAGCTGTGCTTAGTATTATGATGCTGTGATTGGCCCACAGCTATCAAATGGTACCTGCCAATCACAGCATCTTGTACCATGTGATAGCTGTGGGCCAATCACACCATACAATAGTAATCACAGCTGTTATGAATGTAAGTCACAGTTCAAAACATTGCTGTTACAGTGATCATCACTGTAACAGCAATCAAAGTGTAAAAAAAAAAAAAACAAAAACAGTTAATATACACTTATTGGGATTTTTGTAGCACAGTGCTGAATAACGAAAAACGGTCTGGTCATGAAGGGAGTAAAACCTTCCGGAGGTCAAGTGGTTAAAATCCCATAACTACCCACACGATCCTGGCATTATATATATATATATATCTAGACAGGGGCGTTGCAAAAAGACCAAGGGCTTCAGCCCGAAGTCAGAGCCCGGCCCCGGGGGGGGGGGGGGGGATGATGGTGTGGCGGGCGGTGGGGATGTTACCTACCTGACACACACTGACCTACCTTGCTGACACACACTGACCTATCTGACATGCACTGACCTGCCTGGCTGACATACACTGACCTACATGACATACCTGACACGTACTAACCTACCTGACACGCACTGACCTACCTGACATACACTGACCTTCCTGACATACACTGACCTACTTGACACACACTGACCTACCTATCTGACATACACTGACCTACCTGGCTGACACACACTGACCTACATGACACACACTGACCTACATGACATACACTGACCTACCTGACACACACTGACCTACCTGGCTGACATACACTGACCTACATGACATACCTGACACGTACTAACCTTCCTGACACGCACTGACCTACCTGACATACACTGACCTACCTGACATACACTGACCTAGCTGACATACACTGACCTACCTATCTGACATACACTGACCTACCTATCTGACATACACTGACCTACCTATCTGACATACACTGCCCTACCTATCTGGCACACACTGACCTACCTATATGATACACTGACCTACCTGGCTGACACACACTGACCTACCTGACATACACTGACCTACCTGACATACACTGACCTAGCTGACATAAACTGACCTACCTATCTGACATACACTGCCCTACCTATCTGACACACACTGACCTACCTATATGATACACTGACCTACCTGGCTGACACACACTGACCTACCTGACATACACTGACTTACCTATCTGACCTACCTGACACACACTGACCTACCTATCTGACATACTCTGACTTACCTATCTGACCTACCTGACATACACTGACACACACTGACCTACCTGTCTGACATACACTGATCCACACTGACCTACCTGACATGCACTGACCTACCTGCCCTTGCCCCCTTAAAGCCTAAGTTTATTTATTTAAAATTTAGCCAAGGGGCAGTCAAATCATCAATTGCAGCCACTGTGCCCGTCAAATGCAGCCACTGTGCCCCTCAAATACAGCCACTGTGCCCGTCAATTGCAACCACTGTGCCCCATCAATTGCAACCACTGTGCCCCATCAAATGCAGCCACTGTGCCCCGTGAAATAAAGCCACTGTGCCCGTCAAAAGAGAGAAGAGAGAGAATAGGGACAGAGAAGAAGAGAGAGAGAAAGAGAAGAGAGACGGGGAGAAAGAGAGAAAGCGAGAGAGAGAAGGAGAGTGAGAAATACAGAGAGTGACACCTTTTTTTTTTTAAATCTTCATTCTGTCCCACTCCCAGTCACAGCCACCATGGCTGTTATTTAGCATGACTCTGGAGGTTAAGGGAGAAGGGGGCATCGCCGCGCCGGCGTTCTCCTGATCTCCTTCTGCTTTCCTCAGTCCAGGCGGCATATCACTCCGCCTGTCAGTCAGTGCAGTAGGCGGCGCTGCAACGGCCGAATCACACAGGTAGACTGCCCCTGCCTCCGCTGATGTCTAGCCATTTTCTCTCCCTTTCTCTTCACTGCAGGATAGGGTTGCCACCTTTTTAAGCCAAACCCGAACACTTTAGAGTTGCATGGCAAATATTAGCACAACACATTTTGGAATGGATTTACACTTCTATTTATACATTATTATATGTGTATGGCGACTGCACAGTATATGTTTAAATAAGATTGGAGTGTATTAATACTTTATCCTTTGCGGTTTCCACCATCATTCACAATTCTTTTTTCACATTTAAATTAATATACACTATAGGATTGTAAAGACCTGGGACACCTTTGGGTGGACTAAGGAGAACAATAATCAGGATGCTTTATTGGTCAGTGTTACCCCCCCCCATAATACAGGGGTCAGTGTTACCCCTCTATAATTTAGGGGCCCCCCATAGAGGACCCCCATTAGGTCAGCGTCCCCTCATATCAGTGCTCCTCTTAGAGACCCAAAAAAATTAAAATGGAAAAAATGCAGCACAACCTCCCCCTATAATTATATTCATATATGAAAAAATAGTTGTAAATGATGGTGGAAACCCCCAAGGATAATCCAAGCTTTAATACACTCCAATCTTATTTAAACATATACTGTGCAATCTCCACACACATATAATAATGTATGAATAGAGGTGTAAACCTCCAATTCATTCCAAAATGTGCTAATATCCAATTTACTTTTTTGGATATTAGCACAACACATTTTGGAATGGATTTACACCTCTATTCATATATTATTATATGTGTGTGTGGCAATTGCACAGTATATGTTTAAATAAGATTGGAGTGTATTAATACTTGGATTACCCTTGGGGGTTTCCACCATCATTCACAATTATTTGTTCACATTTAAATTAATATAATTATAAGGGGGAGGTTGCACTGCATTTTAATTTATTTTTGCATAGTTATTTTCGAGGCGTTTTAGTTTTATTTTAGGTGTTTTTTTTGGGTTTTTTTAGATCAGAGTCCCCTATATCTGATCCTCTTTAGAGACAAACCGTCACCGGGGGTCCTGATATAAGGGGACTGTAATATAATGGGTTTCTCTAAGGAGAGGGAGGGGGAGGTAATATAAGGACAAACTGATCTAATGCGGGTGCTGATATAAGGAGAGTTTCCCTTATTTAGTAGAGGTCTCTAGAGAGGGTGGGGGTGGGGGTGCTAATCTAATGGCGGGTGCTGACTGCTGATCTAATGGGTCACCAGCAGTCAGCACCCCCTCTACATTAGCTCAGAGTCCCCTTATATCAGCACCCCCCTTAGATATCTCTATTAGCTCAGTGACCCCTCCCCCCATCAGTATTCCCTGCCCCTAAAGACCCCCATTAGACTGCCTTACCGAGAGCCGTTTAGAGTCAGGAAGTGTGGGAGCCGGAGTTTGGGGGCAGAGCGAATGCGGGGCTGCTCTTCTGTAGTTTGGGGCAGAGCGGGGCTGCTCTTCTGTAGTGCCATTTTCCTTCCTTCCATTGTGTGGGGGGCTTGGGGAGAAGGCAACGTAGAGGCAGATGCTGCATCGCTGTGCCCACTGTGTCGGCAAGACACATTTGAACTGGTATACTCACTCACAGGGCCAGGGCCGTCTTTAATTTTGATTGGGCCCTGGGCAAACATTTTCTTGGAGCCCCCCCTCCATTCTGAGACATACAAAAAATAGCAGGTAGACTCAAAATCAGTTTGCTGCAGCAGATCACGCAGCGATTGCAATTGTTTGCCAGAGGTTACAGGCTATCATTACTGCTCAATGGCTGGTTTCTAGAGGTTACAACACATAATTTCTGCTTGCCGATTGGTTGCTAGAGGTTAGTGTACATTATTAGCGCTCACTAATTGGTTGCTAGGGGTTACAGCACATCATTAGCACTTACTGATTGGTTGCTAGAGATTAAAGCAGATCACTACTGTTTGCTGATTGGTTGCTAGAGGTTCATGCACATCATTACCTCTCACTGAGCAGTGGAGCAATCCCAAATAATTGAGCAAGTAAAGGGGCACATTAATACACATACTACAGGAGAGGTTCAGAGACTGCGGACATACTGCAGGAGAGAATCAGAGACTGCGGACATACTGCAGGAGATTACCAGAGACTGCGGACATACTGCAGGAGACACTCAGAGGCTGCGGACATACTGCAGGAGACAGAGACTGCAGACATGCTGCAGGAGATTACCAGAGACTGCGGAAATACTGCAGGAGACACTCAGAGACTGCGGACATACTGCAGGAGACAATCAGAGACTGCGGACATACTGCAGGATATTACCAGAGACTGTGGACATACTGCAGGAGATTACCAGAGGCTGCAGACATACTGCAGGAGATAATCAGAGACTGCGGACATACTGCAGGAGACACTCAGAGGCTGCGGACATACTGCAGGAGACACTCAGAGGCTGCGGACATACTGAAGGAGACAATCAGAGACTGCGGACATACTGCAGGAGACACTCAGAGGCTGCGGACATACTGCAGGAGACAATCAGAGACTGCGGACATACTGCAGGAGACAATCAGAGACTGCGGACATACTGCAGGAGACAATCAGAGACTGCGGACATACTGCAGGAGACAATCAGAGACTGCGGACATACTGCAGGAGACAATCAGAGACTGCAGACATTATACAGGGGATGGTCAGAGAACTTTCAGCAATGTACAGCTGTACAGTTAAATAACACAGCTCAGGGTTTAAACAGTCAGGCATTTTATGGTTGTAAGGACATACCTGGCCAGCCAAACTCACTACTTACATTCAGGACTGTGGGCGGGGCTTCCACTCTCTGCTGTCACTAAAGCAGCTGGGAGCTCCAGTGATGCTTTGTTGAGGGGCCCACATCACCCGTGAATGGTCGCCCCGATGACAGCTTTGCAGAGCGCACAGAAGACACGGGAGGATGTATTCCTTGCTAGCCAGGTGAGAGGGGGCGGGGCCGGGAGCTCCACTGACGCTCTGACCCCGCCCACGTGCAGCCTGTGTACTGGGAATAGAGCGCCTGTAGTGAGAGCCAGTGATCGGAGTGGGAGTGTCATTGGAGCTCCCGGCCCCACCCCCGGACCTCTGTATTCACCAGCCAGTATAGAGGGGGCGGGGCCGAAAGCTCCACTGACACTCGCACTCCGATCACTGGCTCTCACTACAGAAGCTCTTTTCCGAGTACACAGGCTGCACGTGGGCGGGGTCAGAGCGTCAGTGGAGCTCCCGGCCCCGCCCCCTCTCAGCTGGCTAGCGAGGAATACATCCTCCCGTGTCCTCTGTGCGCTCTGCAAAGCTGTCATCGGGGCCCCAATTCACGGCTAGCGCGGGCCCCCCAACAAAGATTGGGCCCAGGGCAAGTGCCCCGTTTGCCCTGCACTAAAGACGGCCCTGCACAGGGCTGCTGTTAGGAATCATGGGGCCTCCACCCCCTGAGGGGGGTAAAGAGGTGGGGGGAAGGAGGTGAGAAAGGGGAGGTGAGAGAGGAGAAGGAGGCAGGAGAGAGAGGGGGGTGCTAACAAATAGGGGTGCTGACGGGGGGGGCACTGACAGAGAGGGGGAGGGCTGACAGGGGGGTGGGCTGACAGAGAGGGGGATGCTGATGGGGAGGGTGGACTGACAGAGAGGGGGGTGCTGACAGGGAGGGTGGACTGACAGAGAGTGGGGTGCTGACAGAGAGGGGTGGGCTGACAGAGAGGGGTGGGCTGACAGAGATGGGGCGCTGACAGAGAGGGGGGTGCTGACAGAGGGGGGGTGCGCTGACAGAGAGGGGGTGCGCTGACAGGAGGGTGGGCTGACAGAGGGGGGTGGGCTGACAGAGAGGGGGATGCTGACAGGGGGGGGTGGGCTGACAGAGAGAGGGGTGCTGACAGAGAGGGGGATGCTGACAGGGGGGTGGGCTGACAAAGATGGGGCGCTGACAGAGAGGGGGGTGCTGACAGAGAGGGTGTGGGCTGACAGAGAGGGGGGTGCTGACAGAGAGGGTGTGGGCTGACAGAGAGGGGGGTGCGCTGACAGAGAGTGGGGTGCTGACAGATAGGGTGTGGGCTGACAGGGGGGGTGCTGACAGGGGAGGGTGGGCTGACAGAGAGGGGGGTGCTGACAGAGAGGGGGGGCTGACAGGGGGGTGGGTTGACAGAGGGGGGGTGGGCTGACAGGGGGATGCTGACAGGGAGGGTGGGCTGACAGAGAGGGGGGCTGACAGAGAGGGGGTGTGCTAACAGGAGAGAGAGGGGGGTGCTAACAAATAGGGGTGCTGACGGGGGGGGGGCACTGACAGAGAGGGGGAGGGCTGACAGGGGGGTGGACTGACAGAGAGGGGGGTGCTGACGGGGAGGGTGGGCTGACAGAGATGGTGCGCTGACAGAGAGAGGGTGGGCTGACAGAGAGCGGGGTGCTGACAGAGAGGGGGGTGCTGACAGGGGGGGTGCGCTGACAGAGAGGGGGGGTGCTGACAGGAGGGTGGGCTGACAGAGGGGGGTGGGCTGACAGAGAGGGGGATGCTGACAGAGGGGGGGTGGGCTGACAGAGAGGGGGGTGCTGACAGAGAGGGGGGTGCTGACAGAGAGGGGGATGCTGACAGGGGGGGTGGGCTGACAGAGAGGGGTGGGCTGACAAAGATGGGGCGCTGACAGAGAGGGGGGTGCTGACAGAGAGGGTGTGGGCTGACAGAGAGGGGGGTGCTGACAGAGAGGGTGTGGGCTGACAGAGAGGGGGGTGTGCTGACAGAGAGTGGGGTGCTGACAGATAGGGTGTGGGCTGACAGGGGGGGTGCTGACAGGGGAGAGTGGGCTGACAGAGAGGGGGGTACTGACAGAGAGGGGGGGCTGACAGGGGGGTGGGCTGACAGAGGGGGGGTGGGCTGACAGAGAGGGGGATGCTGACAGGAAGGGTGGGCTGACAGAGAGGGGGGTTTGCTGACAGAGAGGGGGGGTGCTGACATTGGGGGTGGGCTGACAGAGAGGGGGGTGCTGACAGAGAGGGGGATGCTGACAGGGGGGATGCTGACAGAGGGGGGGTGGGCTGACAGAGAGGGGGTGCTGACAGAGGGGGGTGGGCTGACAGAGAGGGGGGTGCTGACAGAGTGGGGTGGGCTGACAGAGAGGGGGGTGCTGACAGAGGGGGGGGTGCTGACAGAGAGGGGGGTACTGACAGAGGGGGGGGTGGGCTGACAGAGAGGGGGGTGCTGACAGGGGGGGTGCTGACAGGGGGGTGGGCTGACAGAGAGGGGGTACTGACAGAGGGGGGGTGCTGACAGAGAGGGGGGTGCTGACAGAGGGGGGGTGATGACAGGGTGGGTGGGCTGACAGAGAGGGGGGATGCTGACAGAGGGGGGGTGGGCTGACAGAGAGGGGGTGCTGACAGAGGGGGGTGGGCTGACAGAGAGGGGGGTGCTGACAGAGTGGGGTGGGCTGACAGAGAGGGGGGTGCTGACAGAGGGGGGGGTGCTGACAGAGAGGGGGGTGCTGACAGAGAGGGGGATGCTGACAGAGGGGGGGTGGGCTGACAGAGGGGGGGTGGGCTGACAGAGAGGGGGGGCTGTCAGAGGGGGGTGGGCTGACAGAGAGGGGGGTGCTGACAGAGGGGGGGTGTGGGCTGACAGAGGGGGGGTGCGCTGACAGAGAGGGGAGTGCTGACAGAGGGGGGGTGGGCTGACCCCCCACACCTTCAACCTCTGCAGCAATGTTGACAGCACTCATACATCTATTTTCCAAAGACAACCCCTGGATATGACGCTGAGCACTAAACTTCTTTGGTCGACCATGGCGAGGCCTGTTCTGAGTGGAACCTGTCCTGTTAAACTGCTGTATGGTCTTGGCCACCATGCTGCAGCTCATTTTCAGGGTCTTGGCAATCTTCAGGGGGTCAGCCTGTCAGTGCTCAGCTCCCTGCCCTCGGACCGCTCTGATGTCCTGTGAAAAAGGCTGCACCGCTTCTGCCAGAAGCAATCAGTCTGGAAACTGTCAGGGGGATCTGGCGGCCGGATCACACAGAGCGTGGATCTGCCGCTGAGACACAGCTTCTATATGAATAGCCGGCCGCTGTCAAACAAAGTTGCACCTCCTAGATCGGCATTGGTATAGTGTCGGCCATTCATATAGAAGCCGTGTCTCAACGGGAGATCCCCGGTCTGTGTGATCCGGCCACCAGATCCTCCTGGCAGTTTCCTTTCGATCCTCCCAATTCCTCCCTGCTGCAATAATGGGCAATGATATGCTGCATTGGGGGGCACTGATAAGGCTGCACTAATGGGCACTGACTGAAATGTTGCACTTGTGGGCAATGATAGGCTGCATTGATGGGCATTGATAAGGCTGCACTAATGGGCAATGATATGCTGCACTTATGGGCACCGATAGGCTGCGCTAATGGGCATACTGGGCAAAGCTACGCTGCACTGATGGGCAATGATATGCTGCACTGATGGGCAACGATATGCTGCACTGATGGGCAAGGCTATGCTGGACTGATGGGCAAGGCTATGCTGCACTTTTGGGCACTGATATGCTGCACTGATGGGCAATGATAGGCTGCACTGATGGGCAAAGATAGGCTGCACTGATGGGCAATAATAGGCTGCATTGATGGGCAATAATAGGCTGTACTGATGGGCACTGATAAGGCTGAACTGATGGCCACTGATAGGCTGCACTGATGGGCACTGATAAGGCTGCACTGATGGCCACCAATAGGCTGCACTGATGGTCACTGATAAGGCTGCACTGATGGGCACTGATAAGGCTGCACCGTTGGGCACTGATAAGCTGCACTGATGGGCATTGTTAAGCTGCACTGATGGCCACTAATAGGCTGCACTGATTGGCCACTGATAGGCTGCACTGATTGGCCACTGATAGGCTGCACTGATGGGCACTGATAAGGCTGCACTGATGAGGCGGCACTGATGAGGCGGCACTGATAAGGCAACACTGATATGCTGCACTGATGGACACTAGTAGACTGCACTGATGGGCACTGACGAGGCTGCAATGATAGGTAGTGATAAACTGCACTAATGGACACTAATGAGACTGCACTGATAAGGCAGCACTGATATGCTGTACTGATGGGCACTGATGAGGCTGCACTGATGGCCACTGATGAGGCTGCACTGATGGCCACTGATGAGGCAGCATGTAACCCAATAAAGGACTTTTATTCAAGAGCATCCGAGTCGCCAGCCCTTTTCTGATTCAAGTACTGCATTTTGGGGCCTGAACGTCCTGGCTAGAGGATCGGATCACAGTTCATAGATCATCATATTGGCAGTGGAGCTGGGGTATCATTTTGCTTCTCTGATGAGGTGGCACTGGTAAGCTGCACTGATGGGGCTGCACTGATAAGCAGCACTGATATGCTGCACTGATGGGCACTAATAGACTGTACTAATGGCAACTGATGAGGCGGCACTGATGGCCACTGATGAGGCCATGTTGAGGGGCAGACTTAGGGGTGGGGTGGGGCAACTGTTGGTGAGTAACTCTTAAGGCTTGGCAAGTGGCTGAGGACTTGAAATTTTGAGCCCTGCTGTGTATATCTACAGTATAAAGCATGTTCTCAAAAGTGTTGTGGTGTCAATCGGGTACTGGTAGGAGTGGGTCATCACTGGTGCAAGGTGGAAGGGACCAAAAACATCCAGCATCCCCTTTGGGGGCAAACGCTACATATATTAAGGAAATTATAAATCGGTAAGACACGAAATGGGTAGAACAGTTTTAGTAACTATGACAATTTGATGAGTTGGATGCGACCAAACCAATGAATATGAGTGTAGTCCAATTAGAACAATAGCTCTTAGGGCCCTTTCACACTGAGACGGAGGGGGCGGTAGCAGTAAAGCTCCGCTAGTTTTAGCGGAACTTTACCGCTGTTATAGCGGCGCTTTGACACAGCTATTCAGGCGGGAGCAGGACTTTTTTTTTACCCCCTAGAAGGGGTTAAAAGCGCCCGTGTAGTGCCGCTGCTGAAGCGCTTTACGGGCGCTTCAGTAGCACTGCCCATTCATTTCATTGGGCAGGGGGGGGTGGAGGAGCGGTGTATACCCCACTCCTAAATCACTCCAAAGATGCTGCTTGCAGGACTTTTTCTACCATCCTGCAAGTGTACCGCCCCAGTGTGAAAGCACTCTATCTTTTATTTTCTTCACTTTGCTGTGAACTTGTTATATAGCTCTTGACTACTGCTATGTTTGCTAATGTAGTACCTTTTAGTACTTGTTTTAATGGTTTTAATGTGTACTATGAATTGAAATATCTTTTCAGTATAAAATCGTCATTTTATTGGAATTCCATCTATACAGATAATTGAGGAAAGGATTACAATTATTAATACGTGTTTCTCAAAGCAGCCTCATATATGCTGCTTAGTAACAAAGCAAGAGCATACAAAGTAAAGTATACAGTTACAGTATCCTATTTAAAGTTCTGGATTCTAGGCAAACCCCAGAGACATGTGTAATGTGGAAAAAAGCTTTTCTACATTGTTGTATAAAGCTGATAAAATAGCACAACATGACAAAGCTAAACTTGTACAGTTAAAACAGAGTAAACTAACTCTTGCAATGGAACATGGAAAATGAGTCATATTATTACAAATTTGGAGTGTATGCCTACACTTTATTGCTTAATAGTTCCAAAGAGAACACAGTTATTTAAACTACATACATACTCTGTGTGCTATACAGTATATCAATTACACGCTGGCTGTATTACCATAACTACCGACTGCTGTAAAAACTGATTTCAAACATTCAGCAAGCATGGCGCTGCAAATAGAAAGGAACATGCTTGATATATACATTGTATATGGGGTCTTTCACATGTGTTGTGCGGTTCTGGAGAGAACATGAGCTGATAATCCTAAAATAAGGCCAAAATAAATGCCTCCTATTTACTCCCTTTCTGTTAAAAATTCTATTAAAAAATGTTATATTTGTTTGATCTTTTAGATTGTAAGCTCTAAGGAGCAGGGGCCTCTGATTCTTACTGTATTAAACTGCATTGTAATTGTACTGTCTCCCTGTAAACTTCAGCGCTATATAAATTCTGTATAATGATAATAATAATAATAGCAACAAACAAGCCTGTTGACCCTGTCAGAAATCTTCTCAGCTGTTAGCTTTCTGTGCTCTGTGCCTGTGCTGCCTCTTTATTAGTTACTGTGTTGTGATGGCTACAAAACCTCACCCATCTATAAAGAGGAAGAGAGGGAGAGGAGGGTTTGCGTGGCGGTAACCACTGTCTGGATGTGGAGCTCTGAAGACAGTATTGCCTCACGGTCCTTACTTTGTACAATACACCACGATGCATGTTCTCTTTATACACTGTTGTAGCAGGAGTGGGGAAAATATGTTGCTGGTGGTATCCGAAGCCCAAATCCTCTCTGCCAGTTTGCCTGGAGCAAAAAGTGACTGGCGTTCAATGTTATTTCAGTCCTCCACTACAGCCATGTATCCACCCTGAGGTAATGTCAGCCCAAGATTTTCTTTCCCACCTGAGGGTCACTATATTTATTCACAACGTATTAATTATGCTGTCTCTGTCACTTTTGGGAGATTTCCCTTACATTTCTGGCTTGAAGACACAAAAGGGTCTGAGTGGAAATCTCTCCAAAAGTGATGTGAAATCCCCTCTTAGCCCTTCAATTTAACTGGTGACAGAACAAAGGCCTTTACCGTACAGGATATTTCTTTGATCGGAAGGGTATATGTCCCCCCACATATTTTGTACGGCATCTAGAGATGCCTCCAGCTGAGAGTTTTCGCTTGCAACAAATTCAACACTTTCTCCATTCATTACAGAAGACGAGTTCTGATCTAACTGTATGCTCGATGTTTGAAAATAGATGTATGCAGGAGACTCTTCAGCGTGGGTGCATCTCGATGTTGTACAGGTCATTTGTCACTCCCTTGTCTAAATTGTCGTATTAGATTGCGTGGGAAAGGGTCCTGAACATAGCCCCTAAACCGAAGGATTGACGGGCCTTGAACGCTCGTATATACAAGAGCGTTATAAATACCGCCTTGGTGGAAGCAGGGTACAATGTATACACCAGATGGTACTTGGTACCTGAACAACTTGCTAAAATTCACCCAGGCACCTCATCCTCCTGTTTCCGGGGTTGTGGTCAAGCGGGGACAACCCGCTAATGCCTGTACCCGTCTAATGCCGCGTACACACAATCAGATTTTGACCGTGTGTATACTCCATCAGACATTTGTTGTCGGACTTTCCGCCAACAAATGTTGGCTAGCAGGTTCTCAAATTTTTTGCCAACAAATGTTTGGCGGACACAAGTCCGTCGGACAAAAGTCCACGCATGCTCGGAATCAAATACGAGCCAGAAGCTCTCGGTCTTGTAAAACTAGCGTTCGTAATGGAGATATCACGTACGTCTTGTACGTCACTACGCATTGGTGTGCGCAAGCTATTGCATTAGGGTGTGCACCCCAGACCACAAACTCATATGTGTGTATATCAGCAGAACAGTGGACGGTATCAGCAGAGCAGAGATTGGTGTCAGTAACGCAGTGGCTGGTGTCAGTAGTTTTTATTTATTATTCTTTTTTTTTTTTACTGTTTTTTTTAGGAGCCCCATTGGGGGGCTTTGGTGAAATATCAAGTGTCTAAACAGAGAGAAAGGGACTGAGGCTTCCCCAAACACTTTCTCTGCAGCCTCAGCTGAACTGGACAGCAAACAAATGGGAAGTGCTCTGTGCTGAGCGGCTTCCTGTTCATTCATAAACTGAAGCATAGTAAATGGTTTACTATGCTTCAGTTAAGAATGTACACAGGAGCGATTGGTACAGATCACTCACTGTGTTCATTCATTAATCCATCCTGAAACATCCCCCGCAGCAACAGGCAGGAGAGGAGAGAAGGGAAGCTGGAAGCACTGCAGGGGGGAGAATGGGGGCATCAGGAAATTGGAGGAATCGGCACCGCACAGGGTGATTAGGGTGTGCCCAGGCACACCCGTCACACAATGTGCGCATGCCTATGTCACTACGTTCGTAATTGTTGGCCAACATTTGTGTGACCGTGTGTATGCAAGACAAGTTGGAGCCAACATCCTTCGAACAAAAATCCACGGTTTTGTTGTCGGAAAGTCCGATCGTGTGTACAGGACATTAGGCTGACCATAGGTTGAACTTCAGCTGGTTCAGCAGGAACCAGCTGGTTGGTTGGATTTCAATCCATCAATGGGCAGGGTGGTTGTAGTGAAGTCAATCCATCAATCGGCTTTAGCCAGGCTGTTTTTTTTTTCTTTTCCTTGTGTGCGATCATTGCAGCTGGCAATGAACATTGTATTCTGATCATTGTATTCCCATCAACAAATTTAGCCCGTGGTTGAAGGAAAGAAAATTGTGTAATATATGGCCTGCTTCGAAGAGTCAGTGGGTATGACACACACAGTGTTACGATAAATATGTTGCTGCAATGCTGGAAGGAAATGTATTTCTCTAATTCTCCTAATAAGGAAAATATTTGACTAAGGTTTCTAAAATTAGCTGGTCATACACCAAAATTGTTGCGCAGTGTAAAAAAATGTTTGGTGGGTTGGAAGTGATGATAAATTATTGTTGTTTGTCATTTGTGCAGAGCTACAGTAACTTTTCCACTGGAAACTTGCCCATCATATGTTATGCATCTCATAAAATTAGAATATCATCAAAAAGTTAATTTATTTCAGTAATTAAATTCAAAAAGTGAAACTCATATATTTTATATAGAGTGATATATTTTAAGCATTTCTTTCTTTTAATTTCGATGATTATGGCTTACAGCTAGTGAAAACCCAAAATTCAGTATCACAGAAAATTTGAATATTATAAAAATGAAATGTTGATTTACTGAAAAGTATATCCATGTACAGTATAGTATGCACTCAATACTTGGTCAGGGCTCCTTTTGCATTAATTACTGCATCAATGGCATGGAGGCGATCAGCCTGTGGCACTGCTGAGGTGTTATGAAAGCCCAGTTTTTTTTTTATAGTGGCTTTCAGCTCATCTGCATTTTTGGGTCTGGTGTGTCATCTTCCTCTTGACAATACCCCACAGATTCTCTATGGGGTTTAGGTCAGGTGAGTTTGCTGGCCAATCAAGCACAGTGATACCATGATCATTAAGCCAGGTATTGGTACTTTCATCAGTGTGGGCAGGTGCCAAGTCTTGCTGAAAAATGAAATCAGCATCTCTGTAAAGCTGGTCAGCAGAGGGAAGTGCTCTAGAATTTTCTGGTAGAGGGCTGCGCTGACTTTGGACCTGATAAAACACAGTGGACCAACACCAGCAGATGACATGGCTCCCCAATTCATCACTGACTGTGGAAACGTCACACTGGACCTCATGCAATTTGGATTCTGTGCCTCTCCACACTTCATCCATACTCTGGGACCTTAATTTCCAAATGAAATGCAAAATTTTCCACAGTCTGTGATGATTTGGGTAGTCATGTCATCTGCTGGTGTTGGTCCACTGTGTTTTATCAAGTCCAAAGTCAGCCCAGCCCTCTACCAGGAAATTCTAGAGCACTTTATGCTTCCCACTGCTCAGCTGTATGGAGATGCTGATTTAATTTTCCAGCAGGACTTGGCACCTGCCCACACTGCCAAAAGTACCAATATCTTGTTTAATGATCATGGTATCACTGTGCTTGATTGGCCAGCAAACTCGCCTGACCTAAACCCCATAGAGAATCTGTGGGGTCTTGTCAAGAGGAAGATGGGAGACACCAGACCCAACCATGCAGATGAGCTGAAAGCCGCTATCAAAGAAACCTGGGCTTCCATAACACCTCAGCAGTGCCACAGGCTTATTGCCTCCATGCCACACCGCATTGATGCAGTAATTCATGCAAAAGGAGCACCAACCAAATATTGAGTGCATAATATACTGTACATGGACATATTTTTCAGTAATCTACCGTATAAACTAATATAGTGGTATAGTAAATAGTGGCGTTGTGTGTTAACAGAAAATACACAAAAATTGTATAAAAGTGCATGAACACTAAACCATAAATTACAAATCACCCAGTGACAAGTGATAATCAGTGCAATAGGATAAACAATAAACAAAGTCCATAGATTGAATCAGTCCTTCAAATATGATATTTGGACATCAATAGGGGTTCACAGAGGTTAATAAGCAGGTTTAAATTAAGTTCATCCACCACACCGCATGCAATTGGTGACTCCACCCCCCTCTAGGTGTCCACTTACACGTTGAAGTTGCCTTGGACTCACATGCTCGGCAAATAAGCATCAACCCACATAGGATCAACCCACACAGGATTAACAAATCCATCGATCTCCAATCCATAATGTTGATCCCATGGATACATCAGTGCTTAGACATAGCTGATACTAAAATATTCACACAGGTAACCTGTGTGAATGTTTTAGTATCAGCTATGACCAAGCACTCATGTTGGTGTGAAACGTGTTAGCTGGGGTGCTATGTTCACTTGAATGTAGTATGGAGAGTATCTGGTCCACCAGATTCTTCTCTTCTACAGGGGAGGGAGCTCTGAGAATGGATGAGCCATTGAAACCTATGGGTGACGTCACTCCTTCAGGCTTTACTAGCCATTGTGGCATTGCTCTCTCCTCTCCTCTGCAGCAGCTGCTAATTGTGTGGCCAGACCGGAGCATCCTGAAAATAGGTAAGTATTGTATATACATCTTTCTTACATAGGTTAGTTAGCATAGATGTTGGGGGGGGGGGGAGCTTTAAAGTAATTGCAAAGGTTCATTTCTTTTTAAAATAACAAACATGTCATACTTACCTACTCTGTGCAAGGCTTTTGCACAGAGCAGCCCCAGATCCTCCTTTTCTGGGGTCCCCCAGTGGTGCTCCTGGCTCCTCCTCTTCTCGAGTGCCCCCACGGAGAGCCGCTTTCCATGGGGGCACTCGTGCGGTCACACTCCCAAGTCCCGCTGCTGCGTCCATTTACACAGACCTCAAGACTCGGCCCCGCCCGGCTCCCGTGTCACTGGATTTGATTGACAGCAGTGGGAGTCAATAGCTCCCGCTGCTATCAATCTATCAAATGAGGACCTGAGACAGCTGCTAGAGCTGCTGGGCTCATGCTCATCGCTGGAAGGATCGGGTTCAGATAAGAAAAAGGAGTACTTGAATCAGAAAAGGGCTGGCGACTCGGATGATCTTGAATAAAAGTCCTTTATTGGGTTACATGGGTACACGGGTACAGGCTACGCTAGCGTAGCCTGTACCCGTGTACCCATGTAACCCAAATAATGGACTTTTATTCAAGAGCATCGGAGTCGCCAGCCCTTTTCTGATTCAAGTACTGCATTTTGGGGTCTGAACGTCCTGGCTAGAGCACCAGATCACAGTTCATAGATCATCATATTGGCAGTGGAGCTGGGGTATCATTTTGCTTCTCTTAAGAAAAAGGAGGGCTCATGGGGGCAGGTGCAGCACAGAAGGTTTTTCAGCTTACTGCATACAATGCAGTAAGCTGAAAAACCATGAGGGTTTACAACCCCTTTAAGGCTAGTTAGGTGTACGCTAGAATTCAATTTTAAGTCACAAATCCGGCTGTGTCTACTTCAGTAAAGTTTCTGCAAGAGGTTTACAGACCTGTGCGCCTGTATTCCTGGACAGCAAAGTGCGACATTATTCATAAGTTCAAAGACAGATTTATTATGGAAGATTAGACAGATTTCAACTGTAAAAAGATGCATAATTAGGAAGTGCTCAGGGTCAGGTTTGATTCCATTGCAATTACGACTTTAGAGTAGCCAAAGGAAGAATTTATGACTCAGGCTGTAAACCTTGCAATATATAGGTCTCAGCATGCATCTCACTGTTCCTGTTAAGACTTTGTCTTGTGACAGAATTGATAAATACTCCAATGTATGTTCACCATTTGAAATAGCAGGCAAAATATAGTAACATCTTTGATGTGAACAAGCCTAGCCATACCTATGATACTAGTCTTGGTTACAAAGTAAACATATTTTTGATACTTTTAGGTCAAAGCAAACAGGACTCTTTTACCAATCTACCTTCCCCTGTGTGTGCTTTCAGCAGGAAAATGAGACAGTATCAAAGTTGTGCTGGGAAGTTCACAATGATTGGGTTACTTTTGTTAGTTTCTTGGCATTTTGATTCAAGGAACTATTTCATTTGGGGACTCAATG
Source organism: Aquarana catesbeiana (assembly GCF_042186555.1). Taxonomy (NCBI): domain Eukaryota; kingdom Metazoa; phylum Chordata; class Amphibia; order Anura; family Ranidae; genus Aquarana; species Aquarana catesbeiana. Next base: position 167,002,929 of record NC_133332.1, on the reverse strand, counting down.
ACATTTTTTGTCTCTTCTATCACACTGGAAAGAAAACTATACTATACTACTACTACTGTACTATAAAATGGAAGGACAGTTTTCACACAATCAATGCTCTGTCACAGAATTATTTGTAATCTTAGATGTATTTATTTGCCCTTCCCTAAATTATGAAATGTTCAGTTATCAAAATACAGTAATCCAATAAGACTTTGGCAATTATTTATATGTCATCCTGCAAATCCATTCTCTTTTTAGGTAACCTCTGTTCATTATTTAATGATAGACCTTACTGGGATTCTTTAGCTGTCTATACTTCTGACAGCCTTTTTTTCATTTTAGCCCACAGACACTGTCCTTTCATCTAGAGTCCAGTCTGGTACACTTACACCCGCTAGGCATGATATTGAAACTTTTACATCTCCATAGCCAAGTGAGTATTTTCTGAATTTAGGGCTACTTATTATTATTATTTTTTATTTTTTCTAATTCCATCCCAAGGTTTATGGATTATTTATAGTATGCATATTTTTATATTATGTAGATTTTTGATTGATCGCTCTGGGTATCCTTGGTACCATCGAGGCACCCAGGGATGGCATGGGGCATGTCATGCGTATGAGTGTTATGCTGGTCTAAGTGAGTGGTTTCCTCTATACATCTCACCTTTTGATATGTATATCTGTACCCATTGTCCATATTTGAAATATGATTATTTCCCCTTTCTTATGCAGAATCCCTCTGCTTGGTGTCAGGCATATAGGTCCTGAGGAAGTGAAAGCGAAACGTCGACCTGCCATATTCAAGTAGCAACAGGGGCAATACACATACTATGTGTGGCTTATTCTATTGGAAGTCAACACTATCTGTTTTTAATGCTATATTGTCAATTTTCTATATCTATGTTTAATAAATTAATTATTTTTCTAATAAAATTTTGTATTCCTTTTCTGGTACCTATAAAGTCCGCTCCAACGTTCCCCTTTTTCATTAGAAATTTCATATGGATTTGGTACCCCCTTGGCCCTTTTCTTATCTATAAAACATAGCAAATAAAATATTGCAATTTATTAACCCCTTGCCGACCAGCACACAATGATATCCATCGACACAATGGCATGGCTGGGCAAATGGGCGTACAGGTACGTCCCCTTTAAATCACGGCATCGTGGTCACGCGTGCGCCTGACGGGTACTCCGTGACCGTGCCCGTGGGTCCCGCGGACTCGATGTATGCCGGGAGCCCGCAATCGTGTCACAGAGCGGCAGCACAGGGAGATGCCTATGTAAACAAGGCATTTCCCTGTTCTGCCTAGCAACATGACAGGGATCTACTGCTCCCTGTCATAGAGAGCAGTGATCTCTGTCATGTTCTAGTGAGACAATCCCCCCCCCACCGTTAGAATCACTCCCTAGAACACACTTAACCCCTTGATCGCCCCCTTGTGTTTAACCCCTTCCCTGCCTTGTCATTTACACAGTAATCAGTGCATTTTTATAGCACTGATCGCTGTATAAATGACAATGGTCCCAAAATAGTGTCAAAAGTGTCCGATGTGTCCGCCATAATGTCGCAGTCACGATAAAAATCGCAGATCACCACCATTACTAATAAAAAAAAATTAATAATAAAAATGCCATAAATCTAACCCCTATTTTGTAGACTCTATAACTTTTGCGCAAACCAATCAATATACGCTTATGTATAAAATATGTAGAAGAATACATATCGGCCTAAACTGAGAAAGAAATTTGTTTTTTTATATCTTTTTGGGAATATTTATTATAGCAAAAAGTAAAAAATATTGCTTTTTTCTCAAAATTGTCGCTTTTTTTGTTTATAGCGCAAAAAATAAAAACTGCAGAGGTGATCAAATACCACCAAAAGAAAGCTCTATTTGTGGGGAAAAAAGGACATCAATTTTGATTAGGTGTAATGTCACATGACTGCGCAATTGTCAGTTAAAGCGACGCAGTGCCGTATCGCAAAAAGTGCCCTGGTCAGGCAGGGGGTAAATCCTTCAGGGGCTGAAGGGGTTAAAGTAGCCTTAAAGTGTGTATCTATAGCCAGAGTTTTCAGTTTTTTTTTATTCTGGGTAGCCTAGGGAATGGTTAACCACTCCAGCTCTGGAAGATTTTACCCCCTTCATGACCAGGCCTTTTATTGCTATTCGGTACTGCGCTACTTTAACTTGTAATTGCACAGTCATGTAATGTTGTACCCAAACAAAATTTATATCATGTTTTCCCCACAAATAGAGCTTTCTTTTGATGGTATTTGATCACCACTTTTTTTGTTTTAAATATTATATAAAAGGGAAAAAGGTGAAAATGTTGAAAAAAAACTCATATTTTTTTACTTTCTGATATAAAATCTATCCGTAAAAAAAAAAAAAAAAAAAAAAAAATTAAATCTAATTTCTTCATAAATTTAGGTCAAAATTAATTTTATTACACGTCTTTGGAAAAAAAAAATCTCAATAAGTGTATATTGATTGGTTTGCATGAAAGTTATAGTGTCTACAAAGAATGATATATATAGTGGAATTTTTTTTTTTTTTTATATATTAGTAATGGCGATGATCAGCGACTTATGGTGGGACTATGATAGTGTGGTGGGCAATTGGGAGGGGGGTAATGACTGACACTGACTTCACCAGTGATACTAAAACATTGACACTAAAACAGTGCTAATAATATACACTGCCACTGTACTAATGACCCTGGCTAGGAAGGGGTTAACATTTAGGGGCAATCAAGGGGTTAGCTGTGTGCCTAACAATGTTTAGTGTGTGTACTGTATGCTGTTTTACTAAGCAATGTGCCGGTTTTTACTCCCTGAAAAAAGTTGTCTCATTGCTGCTGTCATTCATTCATTGGGGCTTTTCCTTTTAGTTTGGGGCTTTTCCTTTTAGTTTTTCAATCACCTTTTTCTGTCACTTTTTAAATAGCTTTTTTTTTTTTTTCCTCTGGTTCCTTCAGGCTATCAATTAAGGGGAGTGGTTAATTGCTCACAGGTGCCTATATAACTGTGTGTAGGATTCATCTTGAGCCTGCTCAGTGTGAGGCTGTGGAACTTAGTCCAAGTGGAACTGGTCTAAGTGGTGAGTTAAAAAACAGAGTTAGAGTGAACAAGTCTTGCTTTTTGTTTGCTGGGTTGCATTTTTGGGGCTTTTCCTTTTAGTTTTTCAATCACCTTTTTCTGTCACTTTTTAAATAGCTTTTTTTTTTTTTCCTCTGGTTCCTTCAGGCTATCAATTAAGGGGAGTGGTTAATTGCTCACAGGTGCCTATATAACTGTGTAGGACTCATCTTGAGCCTGCTCATTGTGAGGCTGTTGGGACTTAGTCCAAGTGGAACTGGTCTAAGTGGTGAGTTAAAAACCAGAGTTTAAAACAGGAGGTTATAACAGGGGTCATAGTACCTGTGTAGTGTGAGTACCTGAGTGTTTTCTGAGTAGTGTGTGTGGATCATTAGTACTTGTGTATTGTGTACTGTATACTTGAGTATTGCGAGTGCACGTAGGTCTGCTACTGTTCTGCGATTGCACGTAGGTCTGTGAGTACCTGTGTATTGTCTTGTTGTGTACCTGTGTATTGTCTTGAGTATTAGTGCTAGGAAGCTAACTGTTAGGTAATTTGGACAGGGTAAAATCCCCAAATCCTCACTAAATTTAATAGGTACGATGCCCGGCGGGTGTGGAGAGGCGACTCTTTGTACATCTTGCTGCATGTATGCGTTCCTTGATCATCCGATCTAGGGCGAATACTGCTGTGCAAAATGTAAGCACATTGTTTCCCTGTAAGCCCAGGTTCTGAATCTGGGGAAGCAACTGTCAGCACTGAGAAGTCCCTCCATACTAAAGGTGAGCCAGGAACGTACACGGCAGGTGCCGGCAGGGGCCAGCACAGAGGCAGGTGGAGACAAAGAGGTGCAGGCACTAGCAAAGAGTAGATGGGTGACAGTCAGGAGGGGTAGAGGGGGAAGTGCCAGGCAGGCCGATCCAGGACTGGAGCATCCCAATAAGTACGCTCCATTGAGTGACATTGGTGAAACCAGTCAGGGACCAGCACTGCTGGAGCTGAGGGACTCTCCTAGCTGCCGGGGGAAGAACTCCTCCAGTGAGAGTGGGGGGGCAGCAAAGGGAAAGGAAAGACAGATTCTGGTGGTAGGGGACTCAATTCTTAGAAGGACAGAGAGGGAAATCTGTAACCAAGACCTGAAGCGCCGAACAGTATGTTGTCTACCGGGCGCTCGGGTTCGGCACATCACGGATCTTGTGGACAGATTACTGGGAGGGGCTGGGGAAGACCCGGCTGTTATGGTGCACATTGGCACCAATGACAAAGTCAGAGGCAGATGGAGTGTCCTAAAGAACGATTTTAGGGACTTAGGAGCTAAAGGAATACTACCGGTACATCGAGCCACACCAGAAAGGCAGAGGGAGATTAGGGAAGTAAACAAGTGGCTGAAGAGCTGGTGTAGTAAGGAGGGGTTTGGGTTCCTGGAGGACTGGGCCGACTTCTCAGTCGGTAACCAGTACTATAGAAGGGACGGACTGCACCTAAATGAGGAGGGTGCAGATCTGCTGGGAATGAAGATGGCCAAAAAGTTAGAGGGGTTTTTAAACTAGGCGATGGGGGGGGGGCCAGAGACACAGATAGCCAGCACGGAAGATATTCCAGAGGGTAGTATTGGGGGCATTAGTGGTAGGTTAACCAAAGCACAAAAACACAAGGTGAGTATAGTAGCAAGTCCTAGTTGCAATCTCGAAACACCCAATACAGGACAATATGCGACCGGTCTAAACTATGTGGCATGTTCACCAATGCCAGGAGCATGGCGGACAAGATGGGTGAACTAGAGATACTGTTGTACAAGGAGGTTTTGGATTTTGTGGGAATTTCAGAGACCTGGTTCAACAGCTCTCATGATTGGCTGGCAAACATTCAAGGGTATATCCTATACCGCAAGGATAGAGAGGGTAAAAAAGGGGGGGGGGTATGCCTATATATCAAGAATAATGTACAAGTGAATGTAAGAGATGACATCACTGAGGGAGCTAGAGAGGAGGTGGAATCCTTATGGGTAGAGCTCCAAAGGGATGAACCTAAGGGGAAAATAATACTGGGAGTATGCTATAGGCCCCCTAACCTAAGGGAGGAAGTGGAGACAGATCTCCTATCACAATTTGGATTAGCAGCAAGGATGGGAAGTGTTATCATAATGGGGGATTTTAATTATCCAGACATAGACTGGGCGGAGGGAACCGCGCATTCATTTAAGGCTCGCCAGTTCCTTAATGACTTGCAGGACAATTTTATGGGTCAGATGGTAGACGCACCAACTAGAAATAAAACATTACTGGATCTACTGATTACCAACAATACAGACCTGATCACGGATGTGGAAATACTGGGCAATTTAGGTAACAGCGATCACAGGTCAATTAGTTTCAGTATAAATCACACAAATAGAAAACATAAAGGGAATACAAAGACACTGAATTTCAAAAGAGCCAACTTCCCTAAACTACAAACCTTGCTAAAAGGCATAAATTGGGATAAAATATTAGGAAAAAATAATACGGAGGAGAGATGGGTTTGCTTTAAGAGCATATTAAATAAGGGCATTAGCCAATGTATCCCATCGGGTAATAAATTTAAAAGAGCGAACAAAAATCCTGGATGGCTTAACTCCAATGTAAAAATGCATATAAAAGCAAAGGAGAAGGCCTTCAAAAAATACAAGGTTGAGGGATCATCTTCAGCATTCAGACTTTATAAAGAATGCAACAAGAAATGTAAGGGTGCAATTAGGATGGCTAAGATAGAACATTAAAGACACATAGCGGAGGAGGAAAAATCCCAAGAAATTCTTTAAGTATTTAAACAGTAAAAAAGGGAGGACAGACCATATTGGCCCCATAAAGAATGAGGAAGGACATCTGGTTACAAAGGATGGGGAGATGGCGAAGGTATTGAATTTATTCTTCTCCTCAGTCTTCACGAGTGAATCCGGGGGCTTCAGTAACCAAAACTGCAGTGTTTATCCTCATGACACAACACAGGAAGCACCTCCATGGGTAACAGAGAACAGAATTAAAATTAGACTTGAGAAACTTAACATTAATAAATGACTGGGACTAGATGGCTTGCATCCGAGGGTACTTAGGGAACTCAGTCAAGTGATTGCCAGACCGTTGTTCCTAATTTTTACAGATAGTCTACTGACTGGAATGGTACCAGCTAAATGGAGAAAAGCCAATGTAGCACCAATATATAAAAAGGGCCCAAAATACATCCCTGGGAATTACAGACCAGTTAGCCTAACATCAATAGTATGTAAACTCTTGGAGGGGATGATAAGGGACTGTATACAAGATTTTAGTAATAAGAACGGTATCATTAGCAGTAATCAGCATGGATTCATGAAGAATCATTCTTGCCAAACCAATCTATTAACCTTCTATGAGGAGGTGAGTTGCCATCTAGATAAAGGAAGGCCCGTAGACGTGGTGTATCTGGATTTTGCAAAAGCATTTGACACAGTTCCCCATAAACGTTTACTGTACAAAATAAGGTCCGTTGGCATGGACCATAGGGTGAGTACATGGATTGAAAACTGGCTACAAGGGCGAGTTCAGAGGGTGGTGATAAATGGGGAGTACTCGGAATGGTCAGGGGTGGGTAGTGGGGTTCCCCAGGGTTCTGTGCTGGAACCAATTCTATTTAATTTGTTCATAAACGACCTGGAGGATGGGATAAACAGTTCAATCTCTGTATTTGTAGATGATACTAAGCTAAGCAGGACAATAACTTCTCCGCAGGATGTGGAAACCTTGCAAAAAGACCTGAACAAATTAATGGGGTGGGCGACTACATGGCAAATGAGGTTTAATGTAAAAAAATGTAAAATAATGCATTTGGGTGGCAAAAATATGAATGCAATCTATACACTGGGGGGAGAACCTCTGGGGGAATCTAGGATGGAAAAGGACCTGGGGGTCCTAGTAGATGATAGGCTCAGCAATGGCATGCAATGCCAAGCTGCTGCTAACAAAGCAAACAGAATATAGGCATGCATTAAAAGGGGGATCAACTCCAGAGATAAAACGATAAATCTCCCACTCTACAAGGCTCTGGTCCGACCGCACCTGGAGTATGCTGTCCAGTTCTGGGCACCAGTCCTCAGGAAGGATGTACTGGAAATGGAGCGAGTACAAAGAAGGGCAACAAAGCTAATAAAGGATCTGGAGGATCTTAGTTATGAGGAAAGGTTACAAGCACTGAACTTATTCTCTCTGGAGAAGAGACGCTTGAGAGGGGATATGATTTCAATTTACAAATACTGTACTGGTGAGCCCACAATAGGGATACAACTTTTTCGCAGAAGAGAGTTTAATAAGGCTCGTGGCCACTCATTACAATTAGAAGAAAAGAGGTTTAACCTTAAACTACGTAGAGGGTTCTTTACTGTAAGAGCGGCAAGGATGTGGAATTCCCTTCCACAGGCGGTGGTCTCAGCGGGGAGCATTGATAGCTTCAAGAAACTATTAGATAATCACCTGAATGACCGCAACATACAGGGATATACAATGTAATACTGACACATAATCACACACATAGGTTGAACTTGATGGACTTGTGTCTTTTTTCAACCTCACCTACTATGTAACTATGTAACCAATCAGTCGGTGCCAGCCATAAATCATTGGCAAGGACCTGCTGATCGGCTTGTGCTGTAGCATATGAAAGCACAGCTGGGGCGCCCCCTACCCGAAAATGCAAATCACTTATTTTTATGTGATTCTGCACAGTCGAGCCGCCCTGTAACACTAATGCCCCGTACACACGATCGGACATTGATCGGACATTCCGACAACAATATCCATGGATTTTTTCCGATGGATATTGGCTCAAACTTGTTTTGCGTACACACGGTCGCACAATTTCCTTTCACCAAGAACGCGGTGACGTACACCACGTACGACGAGACTAGAAAAGGCCAGTTCAGAACCAAGCGTGGCACCCTTTGGGCTCCTTTTGCTAATCTCGTGTTAGTAAACGTTTGGTGAGAGACGATTTGCGCTTTTTCAGACTTGTGGTTTTCAGATCGTTTTCTGCTGTTCAGTTTGTGCTTGTGGGTTTGTATCTGCTCTTCAGTGCGTGCAGCAAGTGATGCATGACTCTTGTCATTCTGTTCTTGTTCGTTCGTTACTGTTTTTCAGGTCGCTCTTCACAGGCCTTGCTGTTCTTCAGTGCGTTCTGTTACTTCGTTCTGAGCAGCCGACCGTTTTCTAGCCATGTTGCGTATACGTACTCCTCGTAGAGTACGTGCTGTGCGGGGGCTTGGTGTTGGGGTACTTACCTTGACACAAGTCCAGTCCATGAACAGGGTGGGGAGGAGTTCATGGACCAAGAATTGGTTGCTTCAGCGTGACCAGTTCTGTCATATGCCTTTGCTCCATGAGATCCGTGAGAATAATCCTGATGATTTCAGGAACTTTCTCCGGATGACGGACCCCGTATTTCACCGTTTGTTGGCTTTGCTGACCCCCTATATCAGCAGGCAGGATACCTGCATAAGGCAAGCCATCACTCTGGAGCAGAGGCTAGTCGCCACCCTGCGGTACTTGGCGACAGGGAGAAGCCTGCAGGACTTGTTCTCGACAGGCATCTCCCCCCAGGCTCTGGGAATCATTATCCCAGAGACCTGTTCTGCCATCATCCAGGTCCTGCAGAAGGAGTATATTAAGGTAAGATTTTTATCCTTTAACATCACATGTTATTGTATTTAATGTTTGCTAATATATTGTATTTCTTTCCTCATTCCCTAATTACCATGATTGTAATATGCTGTGAATGTCCCCTTTGTCCTCATGCATGCTTGATATTTTTGTAATTATTTTTTTGTCCTTCATACATATTTGCCTTCACTAACCTCCCCAGCATGGTCTCCTGGCCCTATATTCAACTCATGTAGTCACTTAACAATGTATTTTATCAGTTCCATAGTAGTGCTTTACCCCAAACACCCCCTAAAATGTTTTGAAATGTGATTTGTGCTTTAAATTCAGGCAGAGTGCCAGAGGCTTTTTTTGGGGGGGTCCCCAAATCATTTGGAACCCTCCCTCCCCCCAACTGCTAAGTCAGCTGATACCAATTCTCTATCTATACTCAATCATCTATCTGCTGACTTTGCCAAACCCATACACACTATACCCACCTCTTTTGTGGCCAGATTTATGGATGAATTCCCCAAAGCATGTAGTGCAAGGGCCTGCCTGTATACTTTCAAATGGTAATGTTTAAAGTTTTTGTATCCTATTATTATCTTGATAGGTAATAGCATAATGTCCAAATGTGCTCAAATGTGTACAGTGTGTATTTATATCTTTATATTATGACACTTCTTACCTGTCCAGTGGGCTGCCAATAGTGTAACTAAGGAGGGGCTGTTCAAAGTTATACCCATTATTTAGGCATTCATCTCTCAATGAAGTGGAGAGGGTTACCTGTCCAAGAGTCCCCCCCCCTATAATGTTAGAAATGGCCCTTGGGGGGCGGGATCTGATAGGTGTATCTTATACTTTGGTGTTTAAAAATTACGTCTAATAAATGGTATCTTGATGTTGGCCAACAATGTTTGTGTCTAATCTGCTTTCCCTGTTTATGTGCACAAAGACTAATTATTTTTTTTTATTTTACTCCACAGTTTCCTTCCACGCCACAGGAATGGCAGACTGTGGCCTCCCACTCTGCCCAGCGGTGGGACTTTCCTAACTGCGGAGGGGAAATTGATGGGAAACACGTACACATCGTCCCACCACCCAACTCGGGGTCGTACTATTATAATTATAAGGGGTTCAATAGTATTGTGATGTTGGCGGTGGTGTCGGCTACTTATGAATTTCTGTATGTGGACGTGGGGAAGAATGGCCTGATGTCCGATGGTGGAGTCATCGCCCAGACGGAGTTCTACAGGTGTCTCCAGAATGGCAGCTTGGACTTGCCACCTCCAGAAGACAATGTGGAAGGACTCTCATTCGTCTTCGTTGGGGATGAAGCCTTTGCGCTGGGGAACCATCTTATGCGGCCATTCCCGATGAGGACCCTCACCCCGGACCAGAGGGTTTTTAATTACCGGCTGGCCAGAGCCAGAAGAGTGGTGGAGAACACGTTTGGAATCATGGCCAGCCGGTTCCGCCTATTTCTTACACCCATACATATGGCGGAGTATAAACTGAATCATATTATCCTGGAGTGCTGTGTTCTACACAACTTTTTACAGAAACATTCTGCCAACTATGCTGGCTCAGTTGGGCCTGAGGCTGCAATTACAAATGAACCAATCCTGACGGCACTTGAAAGTGGCTGTCCTGGCTTGCCCTCCCTGAGTGCCTGTGATGTCCGGCTAAGATACCTTGAATTCTTTGCGGGTAGGGGGGAATATGCCAGACAATGTCTAAAACCTTTTTCAAATAAAAAAACAAAAAAAAATCACTCACATTTTTGGTGACATTTACTGCTTGTGTTTGTTTTAGCTGGCCCTGACAGAAATGTGGTGAGTCCTGAAAATGGCGTGATTGTGTAACCTTACAAAGCACTGTTGGGTGTTATTTACTAAAGGCAAAGACACTTTGCACTACAAGTGCACTTGAAACTGCACTTGTAGTGCAAAGTGGATTTTCCCTTTTGTCACAGCAAACACCAATTCGAGCACCACAAAAGTGCTGTAGCGTTGAGACAATAATCCACACAATCTTGATTAACAATCTTTTTAATACCAGCACAACCACATGTGCATTTACAAAAGGTTTTTAAAACAAACCAACATGTTTGTTGTATAACAATTTTTGGGGTCACATTAGAAAAAGTTGAAATGTCCATTTTAGATAAAACAGGCATGTTTAAAACCAACAAGAGACACAAATTTTGAACTTACAAAGTTCACATTTGGTAGAACTTGAAGGCAATATCAGACATGAGTATTTACAAACTGTGTTTGATATTGCGTTCAGATGGGGTGAAGTCACCCCAGGAAAAGCCAAATTTGGAAGTTGCACACAAATTTCCGAATGTCAACATGTGCTACCTGCCATCACGGGGGATCAAGGGACGTGTTTTGGGGGTGCAACTCCTTCCTCGCAGCTACTTTATTATTGAGGAAGAGGTTGCACCCCCAAAACGCGTCCATTGATCTCCCATGATGGCAGATAGCACATGTTGACACACTGTGTGCCTCTTCCAAATTTGGCTTTGCTAAAAATTTACACAAAAATGAAAATTAGTTTGCCCACAACAAAAACCCAAGGGATTTCGAGGGGTTTTAAACTCTCCCTAAAACATCAATGATGTTCTTCATTTTTTGCTGAACATCATTGATGTTTTTCAGGATGTTTTCCAAGTCCCTATTACACCCCATGATCTCCCCAATCAGGATCTGGGCACTTTCCGAGGTGAATCTGGATCCACAACATCACGATCACCTAAAAAGATAGAAACAAAAACACACCATGTATTATAAATATGGCGGCATCCATCTCTTACCTGAGCCTGTGGTCGCAGACACTCACCTGTTGTGGTGCCAATTTCCACCACGTCTTCCTCCTCCTGCTCTTCTGGTCTTCGGTGGTCTCCTCGTTGCTGTAATTAGCATGCACCTGTTGTGTCTCCGCCATGTGCTCTTCCCCACTGCGCAGAACGAGAAGGGGCAGGCAATAGAATAGAAAGAACGTCAGGGGCGGGCGGAGTTACACGCATGCACAGTGTATATAAAGCGTAACACGCGTGCGTGGTACGTACGATCTGTGAGCGGAGGAAGGAGTATCGGAGAAAACGTGAAAAACGTGAAAACGAAGGTAAGATCTAAACTTGGGCCTATACTGCTTCTAAATTGAGGCCTATATTGTAACTATATTAGGAGAGTTTTGCCTGACATTAGGGTTTGTCTTGTGTTGTGTCTTGCAGAGAAAATGGATGGCTTCAATGACCACAACTTCCTCCCCCTGTTCATAGACAAATACAGGGAGCTGCCCTGTCTGTGGCAGGTGAAACATCCACATTACAATAATAAACAAAAGAGGCAGGCAGCGCTGGAGAAACTGCTGGAGTTGGTGAAGCTGGTGGTCCCGACGGCAAACTTCCCCTATTTAAAAACCAAAATTGGTGGCCTGAGGAGCACTTATCTTAGGGAGCGCAAGAAGGTCACAGATTCCCAGAGGTCCGGAGCTGCAGCAGATGACTTTTATTTCCCCAGGCTGTGGTACTATGAGAGACTGCGATTTCTGTCAGACCAGACTGGAGTCAGGGAATCCCTCTCAACCCTTCCTTCCACTCTTCCTTCCACCCTATCTTCCACCCCAGCTGAGGCTTCCAGCCAGGAAGAAGTGGAGGAGCCCAGATGGAGTCAGGTATAGCATTGTTCTACAGATTTCTGGTCAATAAATAAATGATGTTTACTAGATGTTATTATTGATCACTAATTGCTGATTTAATAAAGTGTTTTACATATCAATAGACAGTAGTGGGCACCAAAAATTTGGACAAGAAAGAAAAATGCTGGGCTCAGAATGATAGTCTATTATATTTGTTAACATTCAATTTGCAACAGTCATGATATTAAAATTGTGTGTGATTGATGAATAAAAAACTAAAACGATGTCCCTTTTTCATACACAGGAAGACCTCAGCCAGGATGAGGCTCTGGAATGTGGTACACAGGAGGAGGCGGGGATTAGTGGCAGCCAGGAGGAGGCGGGGCTAAGTGGCAGCCAGGAGAAGGCCGGGCCCAGTCCCAGCCTAACAGAATCGCAGGTTCCTCCCCTCCGCCTTCCATACAAAAGACCGAGGAAGGCGACTCACATGGAGGATTCAGCACTCAGGCTCATTCAGGAGGCTTCTGCGTCCCTCAGAGCCTTACCCACTCCTGAAGAGGCCTTTGCCTGCATGGCTGCTACCAAATTGAAGGGCATGCAGGAGGGTCAACGCAAGCTGTGTGAGGACCTTCTGTATAAAGTCCTAAGTAAGGGGGTGAGTGGCGAAATCACACCCAATACCCACCCGAGTGAGTTGGCCCATCCCCCTCCTCCTCCTCCTCCTACTGCCACAACTCCACCACCACAGACACAGTGTGGAAGGAAGACCAGAGAGTGATGGCCCTGGGTTCAGTCTGGTCTGACAAAAGCTGCAATCTCTTGTATGACCACAGCCTGGGGACACAGATGTCATCTGCTGCTTTCCGGATCTCTGGGACTTCTGGACCAGACTGCACTCCCTTAGATATGGACTCCTTAGGCCACCAATTTTGCAGTAAAATAATTGATGTCTGCCCTGGGGGCCAAAGGCTTCGCCAATTTCTGCTGTTTCTCCAGCGTTGCCTCCCTCTTTGTTTGGTTCTGAGCCCTTAATAAATTAATTTTTGTTTCAATTATACTCGCCTATGTGTGTTTTCCTTCAAAAAGGACAGTTTGTTTCTGAGGAGGCAGGTACATTTCAAAAATACAATGTGAAATTAGCAAGAGACACCAACACCAAGCAACCTCCTTGAGATTAAATAAAAGAAGATATCAATGGTGTTGTGGTAACTTCACACACAAAACACACACAAAAATATTATGGAGTAAAACATAAAAAAAACAAATAAAAAAACAGCCTTGAAAAAAATACAAACACCAAAAAAATACAAAAATAGCCTTGACAAAAAAAAAAAAAAAAAATATTTCAAAACAAAAAAAAAGAAATTTGGTCAGATGTGACAAATCTAAATATATTGAGGGAATCACAATAAATAATAAAGAAAGAAGTTTGTGAGAAGTCTGTGTGAATATGAGCAGCAAAACTACTTCATTCTTCTCACATTATAAAGAAGAAGAGAGTGCGCTGTATCAAACCATTGAAAACATTGCAGCGTGAAGAAAGTGCTGTATCCATTCCGAACACTAACTTTACCAGACCGAGCTGTTCCGTCTCGGAATTTCTTCTGAGCATGTGTGGCACTTTGTGCGCCGGAACTGGCCACACACGGTCGGAATTGACGCGATCGGATTTTGTTGTTGGAAAATTTTATAGCCTGCTCTCAAACTTTGTGTGTCGGAAAATCAGATGGAAAAAGTCCGATGGAGCCCACACACGGTCGGAATGTCCGACAACACGCTTCGATCGGACATTTTCCATCGGAAAATCCAACCGTGTGTACGGGGCATAAAGCTACAGGAGGCAGTCAGCAAGTGGTTAGAGTAGAACTCTAATCTTAACCTAACTAGTCTTAAAAAAGTCCCCTCCCGCTTCTTATACCTTTGCTGACTAACCTGTATAAGAAAGATCTATATGCTTACCCATTCCCAGCCCACTTTGATCTAGTCACGTGATCCTGTGTCAACCAGTGGCTGCAGGGGAGAGGAAAGAGTGCTTGACAATGACTGGGAATGCTGGGGAGCATTGACATCACCCATAGACTTGCATGTCCCATCCATTGTCGGCATTCCCTCCTCTCCCCTGCAGCTACCTCTGACTGACTCAGGGAAGCCAGATCACATGACTGGTCCAGAGCAGGCTGAAAGTAGATAAGTATGTACATCTTTTTTTACACAGGTTGGTTAACATAGGTGTTGGGGATACTTTTAAGACTAGTTAGATTTGACGTGAATTCTAATTTAAAAATCGCGTTAAATCTTTTTTTGTGTCCTGTTGAAAAGCCTTCCTTTTACTTCCTGTCTTGGAGACATAACAAGAAATAAGTATAAAAAACTCTTCAGGTAGGAGAAATCTCTTTTAGCATATTTCCTCACCTCCTGTTCATGAGACAACCAATACGTTAGATTGCCCATCACGTTCTGTCCTAGTAACAATGATTTTTAGAAAATACAGCATATAGGAGGGGGAATCTCTCCAGCGGAGTCACAGACAGCAAAAACAAACTGACAAGGGTTTTAACTTTTTCCTACTCTATCCAAAAGGAAAAAGAAAGTTTTGGCTATACATTAACTTTTAAAAAAACTGTCATCTGGGAAATCTATAAGTTGCCATTG
This sequence comes from Aquarana catesbeiana, assembly GCF_042186555.1. NCBI lineage: Eukaryota > Metazoa > Chordata > Amphibia > Anura > Ranidae > Aquarana > Aquarana catesbeiana. Next base: position 166,987,917 of record NC_133332.1, on the reverse strand, counting down.
AAGCCATCTATAAATGCTCGCTCCCTAGCTACCATGCTAAGCCTTTTGTTTAAATCTTTTGTTCAAATGACACAGGATAAGTGTATAATAAGATAAACTAAGGGCTCATAACTTGCTTCGGCTTCAACAAGGCTTCAACAAGGCTTCGGACAGGCTTCATTAAAGCTCTCTGAATGCTAGTCAAAGCTCCTGCCACTAAATAAAATGGTTTGCTTACAGTCCTGTTTACACCTGCTTTTGCTTTGCTTTGCTTCGACTTTGCTTCAAAAATTATACCCCATGTAGCTTCAGTGGTGCTTCAAAGCATCTTCAAAGCCTCCATAGAAGTCTATGGCAAAGCTTGCTTGAAGCCCCACTGAAGCCTCATCGAAGCCCCACGAAGCCTCACTGAAGCCTCACTGAAGCCTCACCAAAGCCCCACTGAAGCTCCACCAAAGCCCCACCGAAGCCTCACCGAAGCCTCATCGAAGCCTCATTGAAGCCTCATTGAAGCACCAAGCAAAGGCAGGTGTAAACAGGACTGTAAGCTAACCATTTTATTTAGTAACAGGAGCTTTAACTGGCATTCATAGAGCTTTAACAAAGTGTGTCCAAAGCCACCTCTGGCTGTCCAAAAGCTATTCATGACAGCTAAAACTATTGCATAAAACACTGATCATCACTGTTATAACCAATAATAGTATAAACAAAAAAAATCTGACAGGATCTAAAACATTTTTTAAAAAAAGAAAGTGTAAAAAAAATAAATTTTTTATAAAAAAAAGATTACGGGGGGGCGTGGTCTGGACATGGCCGAGTGAGGAAGCGTGTCTATTGAGCGCCCGGACCTTCTCAGTGTAGCCCAGCCTATACACATCAGATTTCCCTGGCATGTACTCGGCTGGAAAGCGGAAGAGTAAGGGGAACAAGAAGAAATCATCCAAGCCACAAACCAGCGGTGAAATCCTCCGTTATCTCTCACAAATCCTGGAGGCTTCCAAAATGGCGGATCGCATGAAGCCCTACCACAAGGGCCTACAGGAACCCTCCACCTCTCCTGCAGCCTCGACTACATCGGAGGTTTACTCAGATATCCAAGAGGTGTTTCACGCTGATCCACAGGAGACACATCACCCGCCACTCACCATAAGAGCTGATGCAGAATTGATGGCTCTGCTGCAAGCACTACCCACGAGGGCAGACATTGAAGCCCTCATAGGCAAGCTCGAGGCTGGTTACCGCAAAGAAATAGCCTCCGTTAAACAAGATGTGCAGAAACTCACGGATCGGATGGAGGCAGGCGAATCTGCGGTGACGGCCCTAGAGAAAGGGATGCTCGCAGTGGAGTCACAACAGATATCTCAAGTAGCGGCCTTACTTTCACAACAGCTCCATTTGGAAGAGATGGAAGACCGGAGCCGAAGAAACAATCTACGGCTCAGGGGCCTCCCGGAAGCCACAGCCACAGGTACGGAGAATCTGGCGGAATCTACCCGAGCCATATTCTGCAAAGTCGCGGGGGAAGCATTCCTGGCTAGTCTGACCTTCGACTGGATCCATAGGGACTGGTGCTGGAGTTGGCCCAACAGCTGGGGATCACTTATCGTTGGGGTTTCCCCCTCTCAGTGATCTTCAGGAAGGCTCAACTGTTCTTTACCCTCTGCACCCCTGCGGAACTTTCTGCCTTGTTCTCGTTCATGGAGACCGACCCGATCGAGGTGCCTGACTGGCTTCAGTTAATGCAAAGCTCCTTTGCTCGCCCCAGATTACCGAGGCTGAGGAGATCCAGATCACCCAGACCACGGTGGAGTCGGCAATGTTAGCACTTTACCATATCTGATGAGGCACAGGAGACCCGATGAAGGAAGAGTACATTTTCCTAGAGATACTCTAAAGGCCCACATTTCCATTATACCCAAAGAAGGTAAAGACCCATCCTCCTGCATCAGCTATAGACCCATTTCCCTTCTGAATATTGATCTTAAGCTCTACACTAAGATCTTGGCAAATCACTTGGCCCAACACCTACAGAACATAGTCCACTGAGAAGGTCCGGGCGCTCTAACTTTCACACAGACTAAAAAATATACACTGATTTGGGTTATTTTTACCAAAGAAATATAGCAGGGTACACCTTGGCCTAAATTTATGAAGAAAGATTATGTTTGCAAATTTTATAACAGAAAGAAAAGGTGGCGTTTTTTTTCCACAATTTTTGGTATTTTTTTGGTTATATAGCAAAAAATAAAAAGCCCAGTGGTGAATAAATACCACCAAAAGAAATTTGTGTGAAAAAAACTGCTAAAAATGGAATTTGCATACAGTGTTGCATGAGGACGCAATTGTTAAAGGAGCACAGTGCTGAATAGCAAAAAAATGCCTTGGTCATGAAGGGAATAAAACCTTCCAGTGGTCAAGTGCTTAAATGTGATAACTGATGAACAATCTATTAATTAAATCTAATTATTGCAAATGTTGAAATTCAAGTCATAAATCAAATAGCATGACAAGTTGCACTCCATTGCCGGCAATGGTACCGTTCATTTTACTGACTTCATTGCGACTTGCAGAGACTTCTGTTAAATGAAGTCACAACCCGCAATGAAATCTGCAGTGCAAATCGCACTGATGTGCAGGGCGGCACAGTGGTGTAGTGGATAGCACTCTCGCCTAGCAGTAAGAAGGGTTGCTGGTTTGAATCCCAACCACGGCACTACCTGCCTGGAGTTTGCATGGTCTCCCTGTGCCTGCGTGGGTTTCCGCCGGGTAATCCGGTTTCCTCCCACACTACAAACGACATGCTGGTAGGTTAATTGGATCCTGTCTAAATTGTCCCTAGTATGTATGAATGTGAGTTAGGGACCTTAGAGTGTAAGCTCCTTGAGGGTAGGGACTGATGTGAATGTACAATGTATATGTAAAGCGCTGCATAAATTGACATTAAATAATTGCGCTGAAGTAGCTTGTTTCCAAAGCTGCACTGGTGCGAACCTGAGCTGAATATATTTAAGTCACTTGTAACTAAACAAAATAGCAGGACTAAAATCCAACTTTATTTTGGAAAGACACTTATCAGTATACTGTTTCTAATGTTTTCTGGGAATCAAACAATACACGTATTGCTGTATTCATATGACAGTACAAACTCGAAACAATTTTTTGGCTTTTATCTGACTTGCAAAATATGCAGTGTGTTCATGGCATATAGACAATGCATTATTCTGTTGAAAGAGTAGTTTAATCTATCCCGAATTGCAAACACAGCTGGAAAAAATGACTAATAAGCAACATGGAGACAACGTGGTCCTTGCAACAATTCTAAACTCCTCAAAATCTTTGGAAATATTTATCTGATACTCTAATATCCATTTCATAGGTGCATAGTGCAAAAATAAACTGGTACTGGTAAAACACTGATTAGCCGGTATTGCATTAAATATCCACTTCCCGAACGCCGCACGCCGATGTACGTGGGCGGAATGTCACGGGTGTGCAAAAGGGCATACCCGTATGTACCTTCGTAAACCCGGGCTAGCGGGCACACACGCGCACACTGTGGGAGCATGCCCACGGGTCCAGCAGACTTGATGTCCGCCGGTGGCCCTTGATCGTGACAAGGAGAACAAGGCATTTTCCTGTTCTGTCATTGGGAGCAGTGATCTCTGTCATGTCCTAGGTAGCCCATCCCCCCTACAGTTAGAACACGCCGAGGGAACACAGTTAACCCCTTGATCACCCCCTATTGTTTAACTCACTTCCCTGCCGTTGACATTTATACAGTAATCAGTGGCTATTTTTAGCTCTGATCGCTGTATAAATGTCAATGGTCCCAAAATAGTGTCAAAAGTGTCCGATCTGTCTGCCGCAATGTTGCAGTCCTGATAAAAAACAAAAATCGCAGATCACCACCATTACTAATAAAAAAAAATAATAATAATAATGCCATGAATCTATCCCCTATTTTGTAGACGCTATAACTTTTGCGCAAACCAATCAATATACACTTATTGCGATTTTTTTTTTAACAAAAATATGTAGAAGAATACATATCAGCCTAAACTGAGAAAGAAATTATTTTTTTATATATATATATTGGGGATATTTATTATAGCAAAAAGTAAAAAATATTGCTTTTTTCTCAAAATTGTCGCTTTTTTTGTTTATAGCGCAAAAAATAAAAACCGCAGAGGTGATCAAATACCACCAAAAGAAAGCTCTATTTGTGGGAAAAAAAGGGCATCAATTTTGTTTGGATACAACGTTGCATAACTGTGCAATTGTCAGTTAAAGCGACACAGTGCCGAATCGCAAAAATGCTCTGGTCATTAAGGGGGTAAAATCTTCCGGGGCTGAAGTGGTTAAATATGCATGGAATTATAATCATTAGAAAAACACTAAGGCTGGGTTCACATATCTCTGGCCGTGGTTCCCAGCATGGGGTCCGGTGCATCCCTGTCCACCGATTCAGGTGTGATTCAAGTCTGAATTTTTGTCTTAATTCGCACCCGAACTGGACCCAAAGACACACAGGACCCTTCTGCAATCCCGGCCGTGGCCACCCTTGACCTGTGTTAACCGGCTCCATTGAGAGCTGGTCACACTCGCCTGTCATGTGAGTTGGATGCGGAAGAACCGCATCCAATTCGCATATATGTGAATCCAGCCTTAAAATGCATATGTGTTAGGTTTGACAGGAAAACCAAAATAGCGGCCATCTTTCAGTAGACCTGACAATAAAATGCACACGTCACATGACTAAAGGCACATTTTGGGTATTTGTTCTACTTTAACAGTCAACTGCATAGAGGGAGAAAACTCAATTATGGTGCAGAGGATTTACATGGAGCATCTGGTCTCTGTATATGCCACCTATCATGGAAATCGTTTTGATTTGTAAAAGAATGTGCACTATAATGCCCTGTACACACGGTCGGATTTTCCAACGGAAAATGTTCGATGGGAACTAGTTGTGGGAAATTCCGACCGTGTGTAGGCTCCATCGGACATTTTCAATCGGAATTTCCGTCACACAAAATTTGAGCACTGGTTCTCAAATTTTCCCACAACAAAATCTGTTGTCGTAAATTCCGATCGTGTGTACACAATTCCGACGCACAAAATTCCACGCATGCTCGGAATCAAGCAGAAGAGCCGCACTGGCTATTGAACATTTTTCTCGGCTCATCGTACATGTTGTACGTCACCGCGTTTTTGACGTTCGGAATTTCCAACAAGATTTGTGTGACCGTGTGTATGCAAGACAAGTTTGAGCCAACATCAGTCGGAAAAAATCCATGGATTTTGTTGTTGAATGTCCGATCGTGTGTACGCTGCATAAGAGTATTTTTACATTATAATACTTTTTTTAACAATACATTATTATTTTTGACATTGCTTGTGATTAAGGATATTTCAAGATGCTCTGTGATTGCTGTTTTAAGGTCTGTCACAGCATAAATTACTGGAAATTGCCCAGTATACCAACAGTAATAACCAGGGAGATGAAGGATCTTACCTCAAGTCCCTTTGTGAAGTCACTCTTGGTTTCAGGATCCCAGCACTGGCTGCTTTAGGTGCAGGGTCTGATGGATATTAGCAGAAAGTAATGCTGGCCATACATGGGTCAGTTTTTACTTTTTGTACAGACCAGTGAGTTTAAAAAACAAAACTGACCCGATTCCTCCATCCACACATTCGATGTGGATGCGGGAATCTTCCCTATGGTGTCATTGTATTCTGACATAGGGGAGACTTCCCGCCATCAGAATACACAGATCAGCGCTGCAGCCTATGGCTTACAGTGCTGATCGGTCAAAAAAATGCCGGGGCGCATGAACAGAAATTGATCGGTAGACTAACTTCTGTTCAAACACAATGGCCCACACATGGATCAAAATTCAGCCAGTCCCTGCTAAACTGACCACATTTTAATTAATGTATGGCCAGCTTTAGGGAGAATATTGACTACTGGAAGTGTTAAAAAAAAACATTGCCAGACTTGGTGCTGCAAACAGTTGTATTAGGGCTTTCAGCTGATAGAATATGGATATAAAGGGGATTGCAAGGATTCTGATCCTTTACTAATATTTCCCCAAAAATAGAAAAATTGCAGGATCACCAGGTAAAAAAGTCTTTAAAATGTAATTTATCCTTTAAACTAAACCTGTTCTAAGAGAATTACAATGCACACCACTGCTGACCTCCTTCAAAAAAACTTTTTTAAAAGTAAACATCCTTTTACTAAACCCACGTGAAATGATGGATGTAAAGTGTGTCTCATGTGCCTGTAACCTGCACAGCACAGAACATGACACCCACTTGGAGGACAGGAGAACACACACACTTTGGGAGGGCATTCATTTATGGAGCCACTATAACAGGTATGACAAGTTAGAAGCCCTATCTCAGATCACTTACTGAGTTTACTTCTAATATCAGGTTCTTCTAGCAGACTGGGCTAAATAACAACCAGGTCTCAAGTTCAAGACAAGTAATGTTATCAGCACTTAATTATCTAATGCAGTGTGTAGCAAGTGTATACTCTCGTTTTTTTTTTTTTTGTTTGTTTTTTTTTCCTTTTAAGCTCAAGACGATTCTATTAATTTATTTGAGTAAAACTTAAAACAGAAAACATATATGGGATTATAGAAACATTTAAGTGAATACATTATATACAGTAGCTTAATATTTTTTGAGTATTAAAAGATCATTCCACCAAAAAATTATATGATTAGTTTGGTGATGCTGGAATGCTAAACCACATCAATTATGCATCAATGAGATTTAATTTGTGAAAAATCGGACCTTGAGTTCCTTGGTTTCAATACACATGCTATGGCCATTATAATAGGGTTCCCACTCTCCCTGTTGATATTTAAATGTATCTACTTATCTACAATATATTATAGAGATTTTAAAAAAGCGGAGCTGGAACATGGTGGTAGGAAACACAGAAAACTCCCAAGCAGACAGGAGCTTAAAGAGTTCATAAAGAATGTTGTAGGCACTCTTTAGAGTTATATTGCTCCACCACACAACATATGGTTGTGGGAGACAGATCCCTGGTCAATAACTGAAGGTAAATAAAGGGACTGGATCAGTGATGGCCCACCCATAGGGGGTGCAGGGGCACCGGCCCACCAAAGCTGCACATCATAAAAATAAATAATAAGATCAATAAAAAATACTGGCCCTTTATGGGTGTATGGGAAGAAGCATGACGTGCTGCAATCACTGAAAAAAAATGGCCCTTTAAGTGTGTGCAGGGCGCTTGACACACAACTGCTATGGTAAGCATGACGTGTTTGCAATCACGTGATTGTGAACAAGAAGGTCTATTGGCTTCCTTGAGAAATTCCTTGGGGCGCAGAGCTCAGCGACCTGAACACTCCCTCTATAGCATTGTTCCATTTGTGGATAGTGATTGGCGGGTCCTGTGCCTTCTCTTCCGGTTTCTCTGACTCATCCCGGCTGTCCAAAGGTGGATGACAGGAGACTTGCTGTGAGAGCTGTGAGTACGAGGGGGGGGACATCAGCTGTAAAGGGGGGCTCTGATGGGGTCATCAGTGTAAAGGGGGGCTCTGATGGTGACATCTAGTGTAAAGGGGGGCTCTGATGGTGTCATCTGATATAAAGGGGGGCTCTGATGGTTACATCTGCTGTAAAGGAGGGCTCTGATGATTACATCTGCTGTAAAAGGGGGCTTTGCTGGTGACATCTGCTGTAAAGGGGGGGCTCTGATGGTGACATCTGCTGTAAAGGGGGGCTTTGATGGTGACATCTAATGTAAAGGGGGCTCTGATGGTGACATCTGCTGTAAAGAGGGGCTCTGATGAGGACATCTGCTGTAAAGGGGGACTCTGATGGGGACATCTGCTGTAAAGGGGAACTCTGATGAGGACATCTGCTGTGAAGGGGGACTCTGATGGGGACACCTGCTGTAAGGGTTGACTCTGATGGGGACATCTGCTGTAAAGGGGGACTCTGATGGGGACATCTGCTGTGAAGGGGGACTCTGACGGGGACATCTGATGTAAAGGGGGATGCTGAAGGGGACATCTGTTGTAAAGGGGGGGCACCTGCTCTAAAGAAGGACACTGATTGGGACACCTGATGTAAATGGGGGCACCTGCTGTAAAAAGGGACACTGATTGGGACACCTGATGTAAAGCGGGACTTTGATGAGGACACCTGATGTATAGGGGGGCACCTGCTGTAAAGGGGACTCTGATTGGGACACCTGATGTAAAGGGGGGGCACCTCCTGTAAAGGGGGACTCTAATTGGGACACTTTTTGTAAAGGGGGACTCTGATGAGAACACCTGATGTATAGGTGGGCCCCTGCTGTAAAGGGGGACTCTGATTGGGACACCTGATGTAAAGGGGGCGCCTCCTGTAAAGGGGGACGCTGATTGGGACACCTTTTGTAAAGGGGGACTCTGATGAGGACACCTGATGAGGCTGCAATTGATGGGCACAGTGAGGCTGCATATGACGAGCACAGTGAGGCTGCATACGATGGGCACAGTGAGGCTGCATATGATGGGCACAGTGAGGCTGCAATTGATGGGCACAGTGAGGCTGCATTTGATGGGCACAGTTTATCTAGCAGTAATGATACATAATCACCCAATAAATGGCTATTTACAGTCCCGCATTACTAACAGTTTAGTTTTTTAGTTTGTTTGCGACCCCCCCAAATATTTTGAGCACCAGCCACCACTAGGCAGAATGCTGGTGATATCTTTGTTTAAATATGGCTCCTGCTATATGGTAATGATATCAGCCGGCATTCCCACCCCTTTGTTTACTTTCAGTTTTTGGCCAGGTAATCTCCTGACCAGCAGCTAAATGGAGCCAAGGAGGAGTAATCAATTGCTATGATGTCATCAACCACTGGCTTCAAAGCAACCACTAGCCTTGTGCAGGAAGCTGTCATATTTATGACAGCTTTCCAACACAAAATGCCCCCTCTGAGCACTGGAATATATGTATAAAACTATAGCAATCCTTAGGTACAGGCTGTTCTAAAGGGGCCATTCCTCACACCGAACGTGATTCATTTAAGTGAATGGGGCTGTGCTACAACCAGCCCTCAGCCGTGTATAATGCACATGGCTGCAACAAAGTGTTGCTGACTTTTAGGGGTTAAAACGAGCAGTGAAGAGGCAACCTGTCACCTCTTCCCTGCCAGTCAACTGCCCTCTGAAAAGCGATCCAGCGCAGGATGCTTTTCAGAGGGCAAGACTAGTGTAAATAAGTAAGTTGATTGTCTCCCATGGCTTTCAATACCTCCTGCTAACCCCTTCAGTCTTCTCATGTATTACAAATTTGCTAACATATCAGTATAGATTGCGATCCAATGCAACTTAGTGTGCCGCTCAGGCTCTGTTTAAGTGGGGTGTATAAATCCTCAAGCATCTGTCACTGGGAGTGCTGGCACAGGATGGAGCTCGTCCCGGCTCCTGCTGTGACTCAGAACAAAGAGAGGCAATCCCTGTAGCCGCACGTCCCTGTAGTCCCTAGAATCTGTGTAAGAGTGGCAGCCTCAGCCTGGACTCCAACCAGGCCATGCCCCCAATCCATTTCGCTCCTCCCCTCGAAGCTTAGTCATGGGGATCATGGGGAGCCATGACTAAGCTCCGAAGGGTGTAGCGAAACGCATTTGGGCCCTGGCCTGGCCGGAGTCCAGGCTGAGGTTGCCACTCTTACACTGATTCTAGGGACTACAGGGATGTGCAGCTGCGGGGATTTCCCCTCTTTTGTGCTGATATCAGTATGGATGTCATATCACTCTCCAAAAACAAAACTGAGGTCATAATATTTCTACCCCCAATCTCTCTGGCTATCTCCTACTCTGTCCACCAGGTGATCCTTGAAACCTCATGTCTTGAGGGAGGCCTATTCTTAAAAACAGACAGGCCCTCTACTTAAAAACAGAACTTTTAGTTTCCCCTAAAATTCTTTCCCCTGCGGTTATTACCTTTGATATCATGTCGGGGTGGCACAGTGGTGTAGTGGATAGCACTTTCACCTAGCAGTAAGAAGGGTCACTGGTTCGAATCCCAACCACGACACTACCTGCTTGGAGTTTGCATGTTCTCCCTGTGCCTGCGTGGGTTTCCTCCGGGTACTCCGGTTTCCTCCCACACTCTAAAGACATGCTTGTAGGTTAATTGGATCCTGTCTAAATTGTCCCTAGTATATGAATGTGAGTTAGGGACCTTAGATTGTAAGCTCCTTGAGGGTAGGGACTGATATGAATGTACAATTTATATGTAAAGTGCTGCGTAAATTGATGGCGCTGTATAAGTACCTGAAATAAATATCATCCTATATCATATACCTTCTAAACAGTAAGCATACCCAGTGGATATCTGGCCAACTTTCCTAGATGCCTTTCCACCTGCCAGTAGCTTTTTGGAAGACAGAAAAACACCTGACTTAACTATTTTATGCAAAGTTTTTATCCATTAACTATTTTATGCAAAGTAATCGCATGTAAAGGGTATAGGCGTGTCAAGCACTTGGGTGTTAATTCCTTTCACTGTCTAGAACAATAATTCATTCCGGACATTGAAATGCATTAACGCTCAAGCACTAAATACACCTAGCATTAACGTGCGTTTACATGCATCAATCGTTTTTTTCTGTCAAAATACTACTGCTCCTGGATGCACTGGCTGCGTTTTTTTTCTGCCTCTAAACACTTCTAAATGAGTATGTGTGCATGGACACATAGGCTAACATGCAGGCATGTTTAGAGGAAGAAAAAAAAACACCAAATGCGCCTGCCAGAAGCATTAAAAACGTCCAGTGTGCATTAGACCTAAAAGCAGGGCCTCCTTTCAAGTGATGCTCATTATTGGCATGTATTTTTGGCCACCATAATCCTAAAGCTGGCATGTCCAAAGTCCGGCACACGTGCCAATTGTGGCCCGTGTTCCGGTTTAATACGGCCCCACAGTTAATTTAGCTAAATCTATCTGTTGTGGTCCCCCAGTGAATCCCCGATCACCACTCAGGACCCCTGGGATATCTGGATCTCTCAATTCCGCGGGACTCTAGTTCTCAGTCGGCGTTCTTGCGATCTCTCAGACTTCGCCGGATTTGGTGCATTCCTTCTACCTGCGCTGTGTCTTCACCACACACACAGCCACAAGTGCTGGCAATTCATCTTTGCTGCAACTGAAGAGAACCTGCACTTGCCATCTTTATTCAGGACAGGGGACAATAGACAATAGTTTTGCGCATAAAAACCACTGCCTTTAAACCAGACCTAACCTACATGTTGCAGTCCAGATCTCAGTTTCACCCTTCACATTAGTGCAGGCAAGTTTTTTTTTTCAATTTAGATGAATACATTGTAAAATCTCAGTTAATGTCAGTTGGTCTAAATCAGTTATAAATATATTTGGACACAACATGTATACTTGGTGTTATGTTCCTGTTCATATTTTTTTAACTAAAGTTGACAGACAACCTTTATTACCAATAATATGTAATGTACTTTACAATGTTCCTGACATATATTTCAGCTTCCTAGATTTATTTTTTTCATCTGGCCTTCAGATATGAAAGGCAGACTGATTTAACACCTGTTTAGAGTTATCATCCATGTGACGAAATGAAAAGTATGCTGTTCAAAATAAACTTTGCATAAAATAGTTAATTTGCATTTCATTTTAACGGTTCAAAGAATGTCAGGCAAAATGGTCGGCCATCACGCATGTTCACTTCATCAAATCTGGCTCTCTTTGAAAAAAGTTTGGACACCCCTGTCCTAAAGGGTACAGTATTGAGCTGAAAAAAGGTTTTAGAGAAGATAAAGTCTCTTCATCCCATAATTTTAAACAATGGAAAAAACATCCTGGAAATGTTTATTTTGCCATTTCATGATGTTTATATAAGGCAATTATCTTTTCAAAAAATAAAACATTTGTGTTTATCCTTTAAAAACATGTTTCAGTTAAGTTTCTTTCTAAAGTTAAAGAAGTACTCAGGGCTGGACTGGCCTACCGGGATAGCGGGAAATTTCCTGGTAGGCTGGCTGCCCTGGGGCCGCTGTCAGCTAGGAGCTGTGAACAGGAGGCGGGGCTGGCTGAGGAAATTAATTCTAGCAGCGGAGGGCCAGAGGAGCACATGGCTATCGTGTGTCAGGCAGGTCTGTGGTGTGCAGGAGGATAATGCAGGTGGGTGGGAGCATGGACACTTACTGTGTGTTCTCTGAGCAGTGGACTGATCATTTCTTGTAGTAGGGAACCCACAGCCAATAGCGCTGCTTAGGGGAGTACAAGGGAGGACTTGCTCCTCCTCCCGTCCATCCACAGCCAATCAGCAGGCAGTGTAGCCCTCCCCTGCTCACATTTGACTGTAAGTGCTGGAGTGGGGCTGAATGGGGACGCCAGGAGGGAGATACAAGGAGGCATGACTACAACAATGCAAGTTCTGCAGGACACACAACTTTGGCTGAATGGAAAAAACAGGATAGTCGGGAGCACAGTAACATGTTGCTGGCCAGCTGCAGTGTCTTCCAGATATGTATGTGATCAGGCAGCCTGCAGGTTACCAATCAGCCTCCCCTCCCTCTTGTCTCCCTGGTTACTTTTTTGTATCTGCCTAACCTGACCTGCACACTGATAAGATCTCTGGAAGATGCTGCAGCAGCATTCTATGAGACCAGGGACAAATGGCTGTTAACCATTTCAGCTTATAATCAGCTATTTAGCCAGAGCTCTGTGTGTGCTGTACAGATTGTTTGATGGGGTTTTTTTTTGGAGGATTTAATGCTGGATCAGGCTAAAAGCTTCACAGACCCATTAAATGGTTACTGTCCTCCACTAATCTTGAACAGTTCAGTGTTTGCAATAAAATTTGTATTTTTGAAATTGGATGTGATGTTCTCCTGAATCAATCATGTCTGCAATCCCTAACCGTCCCCTGTACTATGTCGGCAGTCTCTGACCATCTCCTGTGCTATATCTGCAGTCTCTGACCATCTCCTGTGCTATAGCTGCAGTCTCCGATCATCTCCTGTGCTATATCTGCAGTCTCTGACCATCTCCTGTGCTATATCTGCAGTCTTTGACCATCTCCTGTGCTATATCTGCAGTCTTTGACCATCTCCTGTGCAGATATAGCCTGTGCTATATCTGTAGTCTCTGACCATCTCCTGTAATATGTCTGCAGTCTCTGACCATCTCCTGTACTATATCTGCAGTCTCTAAACATCTCCTGTAATATGTCTGCAGTCTCTGACCATCTTCCTGTACTATGGCTGCAGTCTCTGACCATCTCCTGTACTAGGGCTGCAGTCTCTGACCATCTTCTGTACTATGTCTGCAGTCTCTGACAATCTCCTCTAGTATGTCTGCAGTCTCTGACCATCTCCTCTAGTATTCCTGCAGTCTCTGACCATCTCATGTACTATATTTGCAGTCTCTGACCATCCCCTGTAATATGGCTGCAGTCTCTGACCATCTCCTATACTATATCTGCAGTCTCTGACCATCTCCTGTACTATATCTGCAGTCTCCGACCATCTCCTGTGCTATATCTGCAGTCTCTGACCATCTCCTGTAATATGGCTGCAGTCTCTGACCATCTCTTGTACTATGTCTGCAGTCTCTGACCATCTCCTGTACTATATATGCAGTCTCTGACCATCTCCTGTACTATATCTGCAGCCTCTGGCCATCTTCTGCAATATGGCTGCACTCTTTGACCATCTTCTGTATAATGGCTGCACTCTGACCATCTCCTGTAATGTGTCTGCAATCCCTGCAGGAGAGGACACACACATGATACACACACACTGTACACACTTCCCCATCTGCCACAGCAGAGGTATATTACAGCCCCCAGTCCTGGACCAGTATAGAGGGAGGATGCTTTATGGTGGGCGCTATGGAAAAGGCACACTTCACATTGGAATCCACCCTCCCTCAAAAGACAATCATTCATTGAGTGCAATATAGATATAGGTGTAAATGCATACAGTGTATGTGTGTGTATAGATATAGAGGTGAGAGAGGGAAAAAAACAAAGAGGAGGAGAAGGAATAAAAAGAGGGGGAGGAACAAAGAAAGCGGGTGAGAAAGAACATGACACATGGATAGAGAGCGATATATGGGTGAAAAAAAAGCAAGACATTAGGATAGAGAGAGATAAAAGAAAAAGAAATGAGAACAAAGAGAAAGTGGTACATCCTAAGAGGTACCATAAGGGTACCTTATGCTAAATATACTGTACGAGTGGAAGGGACTCGGAGTGCTAAATGTCCGCGGGTTAGTGGCGCAAATTACTTGCCTTGGGTGCTGACAACCCACGCTACGCCACTGGGGCTGCTATGAAATTATTTCCAGGGCTGGTTTTTATGCCCAGTCCAGCCCTAGAAGTACTGTATAGCCAAAACTTTATTGGCTATACTTCTCCCATGGATCACAGGAGTGCAGTTAGTTCTGCACTCTTGTGACCCGTTTTCCACAGACAGCGGGCGAGACCCACTGTTGGTTGACATCACAGAACTGGTCAAGGCTCTGGAAAGATCCTGACCATATGGTTGGGATCCACCCAGAAGGCTGGGTTAACACCTTGCTCAGCCTCCCAGTGATCCGCCTAGAGCCTGAGCCAGCCCCTCCCTCTCCCTCCACAGCCCAGTGCTCAAGTGAGCACTGGAGAGAAGAGCAGAGAGCCAATGACTGACAGTCATGGCTCTCTGCTCAGAGCAGAGAGAACTGAGCAATCAGCAGTGTTTGATCATTCAGTTTTCACTACAGAGCAGGCAGGAGACAGATGCAGCATCCACCTAGGTAAGTACAAATGTTTGTTTTTCCAAAGTCATACTTCTCTTTTAACTGAAAACTTTTAGTCCTGTTCACTCCAGAATCTCACAGGAACGTGCCTTGCACCGGATCACACAAGACACACACAAGACACACACAACACCTCCGTAACATCTCCAAACTACGTCTCTTCCTAACCAATGAAACTACAAAACTCCTGATTCACTCCCTGGTTATCTCTCACCTTGACTACTGCAATTCCCTCCTTATTGGCTTACCTTTAAATAGACTATCCTCCCTTTAGTCCATCACAAATACTGCTGCCAGACTCATCCACCTTACAAACCACTCAGCGTTTGCTACCCCTCTCTGCAAATCCCTCAATTGGCTACCATTCACCCAACAAATTAAATTCCAAATACTAACAATAAGTTACAAAGCCACCCACAAATCTGCCCCAAGCTACATCACTAGCCTAGTCTCAAAATACCAACCTAATCGTCCTCTTCGTTCCTCCCAAGACATCCTGCTCTATAGCTCCCTCATCACCTCCTCCCATATTCACCTCCAGGACTTCTCCCGAGCCTCACCCATCCTCTGAAATACCCTAACCCAATCTGTCAGACTATCTCCAAATCTATCTACTTTTAGGCAATCCCTGAGAACTTTTCTCTTCAGAGAAGCCTACCCTGCCTCCACCTAACAACTGTGCTTTCATTTTCTTCATCAGCTCATCCCCCAGTTTTTACCCTTTCGTATCACTTGACCCTCCCTCCTAGATTGTAAGCTCTAACGAGCAGGGCCCTCTGTTTCTTTCTGTATCTCCAAATCTATCTACTTTTAGGCAATCCCTGAGAACTTTTCTCTTCAGAGAAGCCTACCCTGCCTCCACCTAACAACTGTGCTTTCATTTTCTTCATCAGCTCATCCCCCAGTTTTTACCCTTTCGTATCACTTGACCCTCCCTCCTAGATTGTAAGCTCTAACGAGCAGGGCCCTCTGTTTCCTCCTGTATTGAATTGTATTGTAATTGTACTGTCTACCTTACTGTTGTAAAGCGCTGTGTAAACTGTCGGCGCTATATAAATCCTGTATAATAATAATAAGAAATAAATTGTTGCATGCACTATTTTTGAAAAATGCTCCATGAACAAATTGCATGGTATTACAGTACTATGCGACCTGGTGCCAGCACATGCACTGTGTTTGCGATTTGTGTTTGGGTGCCGAAAACAATGTATTGGCAGAAAAAACATGTATCCTAGTAAACGTGTCTAAACAGTAGGATGGGTGAATGGTTCGGCCCAAGCATAAGTTCGGGCTGAACTTTGGTTGTTCGGATGTTCTGCGAACACCAAACAATATGCAGTGTTCGGGGAAAATTTGGAACACCGTTAAAGTCTATGGGACACTAACATGAAAAATCAAAAGTGTTCATTTTAAAGGCTTATATGCAAGTTATTGTCATAAAAAAGTGTTTGGGGACCCGGGTCCTGCCCCAGGGGACATGTATCAATGCAAAAATGTTTTAAACAGACGTTTTTTCGGGAGCAGTGATTTTTTTAATGCTTAAAGTGAAACAATAAAAATTAACTATTTCTTTAAATATCATGCCCAGGGGTGTCTATAGTATGCCGTGTTTAGAACAGTACCACAGCAAAATGGCATTTCTAAAGGAAAAATTGTCATTAAAAACTGATCGTGGCTGTAATGAATTGTCAGGTCTCGGCAATATAGATAAAACGCATTGAAAAAAAGCATTACCAGGCCCTTAGGGTCTGGTATGAATAGTAAGGGCTTTGATTGATTCATGTGATTGGACATGTAATTGACATCATCCCATATAACATTTGAAAAAAATATGAAAAACCTCTAGTGGGGGATTTTAGAAAAGATAGAAAAGATAGAATAGAAAAGATTAGAAAAGATTTTAAATTTGAGAAAAAAATTAATTTATTGTATACATTTAATAGAAAAATTCATTAAATTTCACCATGGTATAAACACTATACAAAATATTAAAAAACATTACATATTTAGAAAAGATGGAAGTGATACCAGGCCCTTAGGGTCTGGTATGAATAGTAAGGGCTTTGATTGATTCATGTGATTGGACATGTAATTGCCATCATCCCATATAACATTTGAAAAAAATACGAAAAACCTCTAGTGGGGGATTTTTAAGGCAATAGAAAAGATTTTAAATTTGAGAAAATAATTAATTTATTGTATACATTTAATAGAAAAATTCATTAAATTTTACCATGGTATAAACACTATACAAAATATTAAAAAACATTACATATTTCGGAAAGATGGAAGTGATACTGCCTACTACATAATTCAGAAACCACTTGTACAAACAGGTGGTGCCGAGTAGCGGTAATCCAACGCGTTTCAATAGGTAATATTCAATAAATCTTCATCAGGGATATTGTATCACTATCTACAGAACATCGAAAATTGCAATGTTAAATAGTGCATGTAGATATCATGTTCCATACAAATAGATAGAACATATCTGTTATCGTATCCACATAATGACTTACATTTTCCATACATATTCAGAAGATAGTAACAGGTGCATTCTTCATGTCAAGGCAAGGAAGAGTTCAGCATCCACAATCCACCAAGTCTGCCTCTCATCCTCTACAGGACGGCTGGATACAAACGAATCCCAAAAATGGCACTCGCCAAACGTATCCCAGCAGCTGTATAAAGACATCATTTATGAGAGTGAGAACACCCTCCTCTCTCTAATTTCCATCAGCAAAGAATTGCAAAAACCAAGACTTACTGTATGGTATATGGGGCATTGAAACTCCTCAGGACCAATTAGGACCGTCAATAAGCTGCTGGGTGGTTGCGGTTACTCCTCCGCTTAGACGCAGAGGAGAGAAATGGCACCTTATGCCGTCCCCGGCGTCCCTTATGTGGTCTGAGGCGCGGGTAGTGATGCGCCGCTCTGCCAGAATGACGCCACACGTCCGGCCGTCAGAGCACGGCCGTCACATGACACCTGCCGTGACACATCCGGCCACGGCCAGGACATGACGCCGGGTCATTTCTTGTTCCCTGGATGTAAACATCCGGAATGACAGGGCGGCCGCCATGATGGAAGAGGGCGGCACAGAGCGCCACACCCCCGCACCCCTTATGCCGCAAGAGATCTGCAGCATGACCACCTGGTCAAGGCCTACACAAGTCCCAAAGGATGGAACGAGTGGAGGTGGTCAGATGGAACTAGAACTGCCGACACAAAATACCCCAGGGCATGGATGAATCATGCCCCGTGGGAAGGGGAAGCCTCCGTGTCTGTAACTACATGATGGCCCCCTGTGTCGGGTGGGGATGTATTTGGGCAGAAAAGTGGTGGAGGTTCCCTATAAAGAAAAACAGGGAACAGGGGGAGAAGGAAAACCATTACTTGACTCATAACATGAGGAATGCCATCTGTTGTACATAAAGTTTTTAGGATCTTGGTAAACATAGTTTCCACCTATATCTTGATATCTTGATCCAGAGATGCCTAATTTATAGAAAGAAAACAATAAATCAAATTAGAAAAAACAAAACAGAAGAGTCCCTAAAAGTGTACTTCTCATATTCAAAAAAATCCCTAGGGTCAAAAGGTTCAGAGGGATACCCACAGTTAAGGTAGAGGAGAAGAAATGGCCTGAAACAGAATATATCAAGAGAAATATCTACCCTGATTTAATAGATTTGCCTGGGTCCAGAGAATGGAGATAACAATCCCCTCTCTTTGGTTGACTATGCGTCTGGATTCTAAGAGAAGGTGGAAGTTTAAAATGTTTCCTATTTTAGTCAGTCTTACCTGAACTAAAAGCATCCAAGAAAGGGCTGAAGCTCAACTTCATTTAGGCCTGGGGGGTTGTGGCTTTTAGGTACCTGATCCAGCGCATTTCGCGCTGGATCAGAACCTTGTTCCAGTCGCCCCCTCTAATAGGTATATGTAACCTGTCCAAAACAGTAAAATTTATTTTGGGTATTCTGCAATTATGCTGTCTGGCAATATGTCTTCCTAATGGTAAATAGAGATTGCCTATACGCATGCTGTGCATATATTTCTCCACTCGCTTGCCTAATTCTTTCCTGGGTTTTACCCACATAGAAGACACCGCACTGACACTGCATGAGGTAGAAGACAACCTGTGTCTTACAATTCGTGAAATGTTTCAGGCGAAACGTCTCCCCACTGGGCAGTGTCAGTGAGGTCCTCCTACCTATAACCACACATTGTGAGCAGGATCCGCAGGGATAGGTGCCCCAAGTTTTACACGGGTCCTTCCTTGAATTTCCCTTATATTCGCTCTGTGTTAACATGTTTCCAATTGATCCTGCTTTTTTATATGTAATCTGTGGTTTAGGTGTCACAAGTCCTCCCAGAATAGGGTCCTCCGTTAGAATGGACCAATGCTTTAAAATTATTTTTCTTATTGAATTATGTTCATTGGGGGGCATGGCCTGGACATGGCTGAGTGAAGACACTTTCTTTCTGAGCTCCCGGCCTCGTCTAGAAAACCCCGGCTTACAACACCCTGCATAAGGCATGCAATCGGCCAAAAGACACAGAACAAGAGCATCTACCCGGGGGACACCCGTTAGCAAAAGTCCCGGTGAGATACGCCGTTATTTCCTGCAACTACAGGGCTCGTACCCCGGGACCACAGTTACGGTGCCACAAGGCTCCCCACGAGGTGAGAAACAGAAGGCCCCAAGACAGCCTGAGGCCTGCTCCTTTCCGACACCCCAGACCGCACAAGAATACCCTACTGACACTTACAAAGGTACTCATCGTTCCACGATGGAGTCACAACAACCACCGGACCTGGCTCTATTCGAACAAGACATTAGAAGCTTACTCCAGGCTCTCCCCACTAGATCAGACATTGAAGCACTGATCCTCAAACTGGAAGAAACACACCGACGCGACATACAAGAAGTCAGAGGAGAGGTCTCGACTCTGACGGAGCGGGTGTCTTCTGGAGAGACTTCGGTCACCTTACTAACAGACCGGGTAACAGCTCTGGAGCAGGCCAGGGACCAACAGAGAGATGCCGCCATTACCCTGCAGCTGCACCTGGAAGATGTGGAAGACCGCAGCCGTAGGAACAACTTGCGGCTGCGGGGGATCCCAGAGACGACTTCACAGGAGAGCCTCGGGGAGACAGTACGAGAGATCTTCCGCACGGTGCTAGGGGAGCCCACACTGGAGATCGAATTAGACAGGGTTCACAGAGCCCTGGGCCCCAGACCTGAAGACCCGACCAGACCGCGAGACGTAGTGTGCAGGCTGCACCGCTACACCCAAAAAGAGAGTATCCTCCGGCGCACCTGGGAACACGGTGATGTGGAACTGGAAGGCACACGAACAAAGATCCTACCAGATTTATCCAGGGCAACCCTGAAACGAAGAGCCCTCCTACGCCCACTATTGGACCTGGCGAAACAGAAGGGACTCACGTACAGATGGGGCTACCCTCTCTCGGTGCTGTTCCGCGGAGCGACGGGATCCTTCTCTCTCCAACGCCCAGGCGACCTCCCTGCTCTCTTCCGCTTCATGGAAACGGAACCGATCCAGGTACCGGACTGGCTTCAGTTTCTCCCTCGCCCATCCGGCAGATCGGGCCCCTTGAGACCACGCGAACCTCTGCCTCCACGACAGCAAAGGAACAGACGCAGGAGTCGGTCAGCATCGGGAGGAGAGCCACGTGAGTAGGCCTTTGGCCACCCATCTCTGTCCAGTCACAATCCCTTGCAGTTTTGGGGGCTACCCCATCCGTTCCAGCAGTTAGACTATGTTCCCTGATCACTAAGCCCATCGTCATAGAGGTCCGACAAGCGAACGGACGGGCCCCTGGACGTGGAGCCACCCATACACCATACGTACCAGATTCACCACCCCCTGACCCGTCCAACACCAATACCCCCATATCTATCCCCCTTGGATGATATAATCAGGCAGAGGGAACTTTATTTCTGTTCTCCGAGGAGTTCCACCCAGTCCCGGGTACTATAAAACTGTCAACATGTGAAGTGCTGGGAAGGGTTCTCCCCACAGGAACTCACCACAAACCCCTCTTCCCACCCCCCTGAAGATAGAGACTCCTTACTCCAAAGGAATGAGAACAAGGAATGACTTCTTTAACAACAACCACCGTCTTCACAAATGACACTCCAGCTGGAGGACAGTCTTTTCTCATACCACTGGGGAGAGGTGTGAGTAATTTCGATGCTCAGTCCCATGGGACGGAAGGAGCTTCACTAAACACAATAAGGGGAAATGATAAGCTATGTCACTCAGAGCCTCTGAGCTTTAACCCCCACGGGACATTTTTTCTTTTTTTTTTTTTTCTTCACACAAGGGACAACCTGTCCTCTCCTTAGCTTGGGTTACTTCTCACATGTTTTAATATGTTTTAGTTTATCTCATGTTTAATTTACTCGACCTAGTGGCTTGTTCATGGTCTACGCCCCCAGCGCATACCTCCCTGTGATGTGGCTGTGGGCGTGGCCTCAGAGATGTGTGACCCTGGATGGAGGTGGGATGATAACCCGTACTGTTACACTTGTCGACATCACACGATCAGGGTGCCCGCATTGGTGCCTACTTATACATTCACAAGTTCAAATGTCGGATAACTTTACTTGTTTTTTCTATGTTTTTACCTAAATGATTGCTAACCTTGTTACCAGTAATATGTTATATTCAAATGACAACATTAGTTTGCCGGGGATGGATGGAGAGTCACGGGGACTCTTCGCCCGGCTCTGTCTAATCCTCGCCCCAATTAGGTTCGCGCTCCGTACACGGCATTAGTCCGAGGAGCGTAACAGCCGTTTGGGCTACATTAGATTTTCTTGCTTAGCGGCACTCCCTAGTGTCTGCCTCTTTATCTCCTCATTCTCTTCTGTAACCTACTAGAAACTCGTTTCTTACCTACTCACTAACCTCTCTCCCCCCCTTACTCACCTCCTTCCCTCACCCTCCCCCCCCCTTCTTCTCTCTCCTTATCCCAATTTCCCTCCCCCACTCCCACCAACATCCCACAGAGATGGACACACTGAATATAATCTCCTTCAACGTTAAGGGCCTAAACACACCAGAAAAGAGACGAATTTTGTTGCATGATATGCGCCGCAGAGGTGCTGACATTGTACTTCTCCAGGAAACCCACCTTAGAGAGGGGTCCCTACCGACACTTCAAAATAAATACTACCCGGTTGGTTATCACTCAAAATATAAAGAAGCTAAATCCAGGGGAGTGTCGATCTTGATCTCGGCAAAAATCCCATGGACACACACAGATGTAAAACTTGACAGGGAGGGGAGATCCCTTTTCTTGAAGGGCCGTATAGGGGATGCTAAAATAACCTTGGCCAACCTATATGCCCCCAATACACACCAAGACTCATTTATAAAAAAACAGCTGGACCTACTCCTACAATCCTCAGAGGGTCAACTGATTATAGGCGGGGACCTGAATATCCCACTCACACCCACTGAAGACACTTCCACTGGAACGTCTTCGTCCTCCCGGGACCTACGTAAATGACTTAGCGCGACACTCCATTCTCTGCAACTAATCGACGTATGGCGTCTTTTTCACACAGGCGAGAGGGATTACACCTTCTTCTCTAAACCACATCAGTCATACTCTAGGATCGACTATTTCCTAATCCCTCACAGACAGCTACAAGCAATTAAAGAAACAACAATAGGTTCAATCACGTGGTCAGACCACGCCCCGATTACCCTACGCTACGCCCTCTCTGACCCCCTTCGGACTCAGAGACCACCATGGAGACTAAATGAGGGTCTACTGAAAGACCCAGACGTCTTAGCAGAAGTCACCAAAGAAATAGGTCACTATTTCGCCTCTAATGACACCCCTGACTGCGATACCGGTCTAATTTGGGAAGCCCACAAGGCTGTAATTAGGGGGATTCTCATTAAACATGGCTCACGTATTAAGCAGCAGAGGACTTCACAACTGAACGCACTCCTAAAGACACTGGAAACAATAGAGACACAACACAAACAAACACCCACGAGACAACTAGAAACAGAATTAAACTTAGCCCGCATGCAAGTAACAGACCTCTTACGATACAAAGCAAAAGCCACATTACAGATTTCTAGAAGGAGAATATATGAGTCAGGCAACAAATGCGGAAGATTGCTAGCCCAGACCCTTCGGGAACAGAGACTTGCCTCATACATACCACACATCAAGTCTGTTACAGGCCAGAAAATTTCCCTACCCCATCAGATTGCCCAGGAATTTTGCTCCTATTACTCGTCTCTATATAACCTTACTGAGACACAACCCTCCTCAGATGCAACAACAGAATACATTGCGACCTCCCTCATGCCGTCCCTCCCGGAGGAAGCCAAATCACTTTTGGATGATCCCATTACATTGCCTGAACTCCAAACTGCATTAAAAAGTTCTAAAACAGGGAAAGCCCCAGGCCCAGATGGCCTCACCACCACTTACTACAAAACTTTCCTACCTTCATTAGGAGGTCACATGATCAGACTTTATAACGATCTGGGCGTGGGGGGTGGGTTCCACAGAGCCACACTGCAGGCACAGATTTCAGTTATCCCGAAAGAGGGCAAAGATCCAGGCCTATGCGGTTCTTACCGCCCAATTTCCCTCCTGAATACAGACCTAAAACTCTTCACAAAAATCATCGCTACAAGACTCCAACAACACCTTCCCTCGCTTATTCATTTAGACCAGGTAGGCTTTGTCCCGACGAGAGAAGCCAGGGACAACACGACTAAAGTCCTTAATTTACTACATATCGCAAACAGCACTAAAACCCCGTGCGTGTTCCTCGGGACAGATGCCGAAAAGGCTTTCGACCGAGTTAGCTGGCAATTTATGTTCGCAACGTTGAGACACATAGGTCTGGGAGATAAAATGTTAAACTGGGTAACTGCGGCCTACCTGAACCCAAAAGCGGTAGTCCGGGCTAATGGGGTAATGTCCAAGAGTTTCCCAATTACGAACGGGACTCGCCAAGGTTGTCCACTTTCGCCCTTGCTCTTCGCACTATCCCTGGAACCCTTCCTATGTCACGTCAGGCTTAATCCCGACATCTCAGGAGTAGAAACCGACAGGGAGCAATTCAAAGTTTCCGCATATGCGGATGATTTGATGTTTTCCCTTACAAAACCCACCATCTCGCTCCCTAGCCTTATGACAGAATTCCACACTTACGGGCAACTAGCCAATATGAAGATTAACTTCAGCAAGTCTGAGGCGATGGGTATAGGAATCCCCCAATCTCAAATCCCACTTCTCCAATCCAGCTTCCACTTTAAATGGACATCTACAGCCCTAAAGTACTTGGGCACGCAAATACCCCCGAAGCTCTCCCAGCTATACAAGCTCAACTTTCCGCCCCTTTTGAATAAGGTTAAACAACTTCTGGTCAAGTGGGGCAGCGGTTTACATTCCTGGTTTGGTCGATGTAGCATTCTCAAAATGTCGATTCTACCCAAATTCTTATACATCATGCAAGCCATACCAATACGCATTCCAGTGGACTACTTTAACCAGGTGAGAACAGCCTTCACTCATTTCCTTTGGGCAGGGAAGAAACCGCGTCTACACCGGAGAATCCTCACATTGCCTAAGCTCAATGGGGGCCTGGCGATGCCAGATCTACAAACTTACTACAGAGCGACCCACCTGAGTAGACTCATTGATTGGTGCCGCCACACAAACACCAAATTATGGATAAGACTTGAGCAGGCACAAAGTGAGATTCCCTTACACAGGGCTCCGTGGTGTCACGCCTCCCTCCCAACAGAAATCACACGCCATCCACTAATAGGTAACACATCACGGGTTTGCTCATAATTGATCCATACCACTCCCCACTTCTCACATAACTCACCACTCAGACCCATATTGGGTAATCCTCAGTTCCAACCAGGACTACAAGATAGGAAATTTCTGAAACTGAGAGAAGAGGGTTTGTACCAAGCATCACACTTTAGCACATTGGGGAGATGGAAAACGCTACCGGAGCTCACTGACCCAGAAGGACAGTTCCGCTTAGATTTTCTCAGGGCTCTACAGCGACACCACTTTTTAAATACCCTCCCACCACCACAGGAAACTAACCAAACCCTCACAACCATGGAAGTGCATTGTTCAGAGACAGGAGACCTGCCACACGCTCTCTCACTTACCTACAAACTGCTTATTACACCGCCAGGGGATTACAAGGCACATAGTCTCACCAGATGGGAAAAAGAACTAAATTGCACCTTCACAACCAATAAAAGGCAACAAATCTTAATTTTCACTCACAAGTCTTCTATTTGCTCCAAAATCCAGGAAACGAATTATAAAATTCTCACACATTGGTACAGAACACCTACACTACTTAAATCAATCTTCCCCTCCACAACAGATGTCTGCTGGAGATGCCATGAAGAAAGGGGTACACTCATCCATATCTTCTGGTCCTGCTCTCGGATCCAGATTTTCTGGAGAGAAGTACGCCAAATAATCCAAAAATTCACTGACCGCGTAATACCTGAGGACCCAGCTTACTTCCTTTTGCACGCCACCGATATACCCGCCCGATCCTATAAGAAATCAATTATAAGGCATCTACTAGACGCAGCGAAAGCATGTATCCCTTCATTCTGGAAATCCGCTCAAACACCACCCATAGCCTTTTGGCTTCAAAAAGTCGAAGAAATAAACCAGATGGAGGATTTAATCCTCACCAGCCTAAACAGGCAAGAGAATTACTCCAAAACCTGGCAGCTCTGGAACATTTTCAAATACTCGGAAGAGGGGAAAACTCTTCTTGGCGAATGACTCCATTTCACACCGGATGGTTAGAAACGGAGATCCACTGACGCCAGCCCAACTCCATCTCTGTGGGATGTCACCCTGCTTCCCCCCCCCACCACTCCTTATCCCCCAACTTCCCCCCCCCCTCCCTTACCTCTCCCATTTTTCCACCCCCCCACCACCCCCTTCCCCCCCTCCTACCTCATTTACCTGTTTCTACTCTGACTTTTCTCAGCTGATATTCTTCTTCCTCTATCTTTTCACAATATAAAAAGGACAGAGAATCGTTCACGAAAGGAATATTATTTCCAGAAATATCCATATTCTAAAACATGGTATACAACTAGATAGAGAACAAGGACAAACAGCTCCCATACCTATGATCTCTGAATATAATATATAAGTTACTCACACTAATACTCTCTTACCTATTATACGAGGTTTATAGTAATATTGAACAGATGACTTTGCTTAACACCTTCACATTTCATAAATGTATGTGAATAACTGCTATCAATGTTGTTAATACAGCCATACCATGTTATGCATATCCCGGTGAACCGGTTTTCTGACACAAATAAATAATTTTGAAAAAAAAGAATTATGTTCATTAGAAAACCACATGATAATTCTAGTTGTCTTGTCTTCCTTCATTTTCCTTTAAGTTTTAAAGATAAGATCTCATCTGGGGGTATTTTTGACACGATTAAATGCCCTTTTTAAGGCTGATTTAGTATATCCCCTAATTAGTAATCTGGTAGTAAGTTCATAGGATTCTCGCTGAAAATCCTTGTTGGTACTGCAGTTTCTTCTGATGTGGAGGAACTGGCTAAATGGAATGGATTTCTTCAGGGAGTCAGGGTGAAATCTATCCGCATGCAGCAAAGTATTGCCAGCGGTTTCCTTTCTATTTAGCTTACTTGTAAGTCCACCATTAGAGTCTTTTAGGATGATAATATCCAGAAAATTAACCTCATGAGAGTCACGTGACATCGTAAAAAAGAGGTTAAAGCTGTTCTGATTCATAAGACTCAATCCATTTCTGGACCATCCCAGATAATAAAGATATACATTAAAATGTGGCGAGTATACATAGATGACACTTCTCCGGACAGAAAATCTTTCTCCCATTCCCCCAGGTACAGATTGGCATATGGGGGTGCGCAGCACGTCCCCATAGCCACTCCCTGTACCTGGAGGTAATGGGAGCCCCTGAACAAAAAAATGTTGTGCCTTAATATAAAGTCCAACATTTGAAGAACAAAGCAGTTAAACTTCCACTCCGTGGTTGCCCGTTGTTTAAGAACCTGTCCAATGACTGCAATGCCAAGATCATGTGGAATACTGTTATACAGTGATTCCACATTAACTGTCACAAGTATTGCTGAGTATTGTAGTAAGTGGATCGTATCCCTTGTGTATTAGGGTAGATCCATAACATGGGGTCTGAGGTGTTGATCAATTATCTGGCTTATTCCCTCTGAAATACAGCCATTTCCAGAAATGATAGGTCTTCCGGGAGGATCATGGAGATCCTTATGCACCTTCGGCAGGGCATAAAAGGTGGGCAGCAGTGGTGCCTTGTTCAAATATAATCCCATATGTCTCTTGTGATGACTCCCTCATTGAGAGCTTCATCTACAAGAGAAAAAAATTCCTGATTAAATTTATCCACCAGGGATGGAGACATTTTTTTTATAGCATTTGTTGCTGTTAAGTATATTTTGACACATCTTTTCATAATTGCTATTGTCCCTAAGGACGATATTGCCCCCCTTGTCTGATTCTTTAATTGTTATTTCCATACTGTTCTTCAGGGTTTTAAGTGCATGTCTGTGTTCCAAGTTTAAATTGCTATTCATTGTGTGCTCTCTCAATTCCTCAATTTCTTTACTGGTTTGTCTCACAAACAAGGCTATAGCTGGATTCTGATTTAGAGGGGGAAAACTATGTGATTTCCTTTTAAATTTTTTAATTGAGCACCTTGTCCCCATGTTGATGGGGACAAGGGCCTCATCCCCACAACCCTTGCCCGGTGGTTGTGGGGGTCTGCAGGTGGGGGGCTTATTGGAATCTGGAAGCCCCCTTTAACAAGGGGACCCCCAGATTGCAGCCTTCCCCCCAGTGTGAAATGGTAACGGGGTACAATTACCCCTACCATTTCACAAAAAAGTGTCAAAATGTTAAAAACGACAAGACACAGCTTGGGGACAAGTCCTTTATTAACCGCTTCCCGACCATCTCACACAGATATACTGCGGCAGAAGGGCACGTACATACCTGTATGTTGCCCTCTGTGACCGTGATCGCGGGTCCCGTGGACCCGATGTCCGCGGGGATACCCGCGATCGTCTCATGGTGAGGAAGAACGGGGAGATGCCAATGTAAACAAGCATCTCCCCATTGTGCCTAGTGACACTGTCACTGATCTCTGCTCCCTGTGATCGGGAGTGGTGATCAGTGTAGTGTTACACACAGCCCCTCCCCCCCACAGTTAGAAACACTTCCTAGGACACACTTAACCCCTACAGCGCCACCTAGAGGTTAACCCCTTCACTGCCAGTGACATTTTTACAGTAATCAATGCAATTTTTTAGTATTGATCGCTGTATTAATGCCAATGGTCCCAAAAATGTGTCAAAATTGTCTGATGTGTCCGCCATAATGTTGCAGTCATGATAAAAATCGCTGATCGCCGCCATTACTAGTAAAAAAAAAATATTAATAAAAATACCATAAAACTATCCCCTATTTTGTAAACGCTATAACTTTTGCGCAAACCAATCAATAAATGCTTATTGCGATTTTTTTTTACCAAAAATATGTAGAAGAATACATATCAGCCTAAACTGAGGAAAAAAAATGTTTTTTTATGTATTTTTTGGGAATATTTATTATAGCAAAAAGTAAAAAATAATGCGTTTTTTTTTCAAAATTGTCGCTCTTTTTTTGTTTATAGTGCAAAAAATAAAAACCGCAGGAGTGATCAAATCAAATACCACCAAAAGAAAGCTCTATTTGTGGGAAAAAAAGGACGTCAATTTTGTTTGGGAGCCACGTTGCATGACCGCGCAATTGTCAGTTAAAGCGAAGCAGTGCCGAATCGCAAAAAGTGCTGTGGCCTTTGGCCAGCAAAATGGTCCGGAGCTTAAGTGGTTAAAAAATAAAAAAATAAAAATGTCCCATGATGTCCATTCATCATCTTCTTCTTCGCGCCGCGACGGCCTGAAGAAGAGAAAAAAATCCGCAACCGACCCACCTCTATGGGAGGCTCCCACCGTGTGACACTTCTTCTCTGTGACAGTTCTTATATAACTGAGGGCGGGGCCACACGGTGACGTACCTGGGTGACCTAGGTGACCCCGTCCCTCTCGGACACCATGAGGGAAGCCATAGGGAAGTCCCCGTGGCATCAGAGAGGGCAGGCCACCCGGTGACATTAATATTAAGGGGAACCCCGAACCAGAATTAAAAAAAAAAAAATTGCGTGGGGGTCCTCCCAAAATCCATACCAGGCCCTTCGGGTCTGATATGGAAATTAAAGGGAACCCTGTGCCAAAATTTTAAAAAAATGGCGTAGGGGTCCCCCCAAAATCCATACCAATATTACCTATGGAAACGCGTTGGATTACCACTACTTGGCACCACCTGTTTGTACAAGTGGTTTCTGAATTATGTAGTAGGCAGTATCACTTCCATCTTTCTTAAATATGTAATTTTTTAAAAATATTTTGTATAGTGTTTATACCATGGTGAAGTTTAATGAATTTTTCTATAAAATGTATACAATAAAATAATTTTTTTCTTAAATTTAAAATCTTTTCTATTGCCTTAAAAATCCCCCACTAGAGGTTTTTTGTATTTTTTTCAAATAATTATTAAGGGGAACCCCAAACCAAAATAAAAAAAAATATTGTGTGGTGGTCCCCCCAAAATCCATACCTTCGGGTCTGATATGGAAATTAAGGGGGACCCTGTGCCAAAATTTAAAAAAAATGGTGTAGGGGTCCCCCAAAATCCACACCAGACCTTAAGATTTTAAGGGGAACCCTGCCCCA
This sequence comes from Aquarana catesbeiana, assembly GCF_042186555.1. NCBI lineage: Eukaryota > Metazoa > Chordata > Amphibia > Anura > Ranidae > Aquarana > Aquarana catesbeiana. The sequence continues at coordinate 166,958,247 of NC_133332.1, read as the reverse complement.
AAATTTTTAAAAAATTACGTAGGGGTCCCCCCAAAATCCACCATTATCCGAGCACGCAACCTGGCAGGCTGCAGGAAAAGAGGGGGGCGAGAGAGTGGCCCCCGCCTCCTGAACCGTACCAGTCCACATGCCCTCAACATGGGGAGGGTGCTTTGGGGTAGCTCCCAAAGCACCTTGTCCCCATGTTAATGGGGACAAGGGCCTCATCCCCACAACCCTTGCCCGGTGGTTGTATGGGTCTGCGAGTGGGGGCTTATCGGAATCTGGAAGCCCCCTTTAACAAGGGGACCCCTAGATCCCGGCCTCCCTCCCTGTGTGAAATGGTAACGGGGTACAAGTACCCCTACCATTTCACAAAAAAGTGTCAAAATGTTAAAAACGACAAGACACAGCTTGGGGACAAGTCCTTTATTAAAAAATAAAAAAATAAAAATGTCCCACAATGTCCATTCATCTTCTTCTTCACACCGTGGCGGACCAAAAAAAAACCCCGCAACTGACCCGCCTCTATAGGAGGCTCCCGCCGTGTGACACTACGCTTCTTCGCTGATGACATTTCTTATATAACTGAGGGCGCGGCCACCCAGTGACGTGCCTGGGTGACCCCGCCCCCCTCTGATCCAGAGACTTCCCTATGGCTTCCCCGTGGCGTCAGAGAGGGGCGGGGTCACCCAGGTATGTCACCGGGTGGCCCTGCCCCCTATGATGCCACAGAGACTTCCCTATGGCTTCTCCCATGGTGTCAGAGGGGGCGGGGTCACCCAGGTATGTCACTGGGTGGCCCCGTCTTCAGTTATATAAGAACTGTCACAGAGAAGAAGCGCCATACGGCGGGAGCCTCCCATAGAGGAGGGTCGGTTGCGGATTTTTTTTCTTTTTCGGTCCGCCGTGGCGTGAAGAAGAAGATGAATGGACATCGTGGGACATTTTTATTTTTTATCTTTTTATAAAGGACTTGTCTCCAAGCTGTGTCTTGTCGTTTTTAACATTTTGACACTTTTTTTGTGAAATGGTAGGGGTACTTGTACCCCGTTACCATTTCACACAGGGGGGGGCTGCGATCTGGGGGTCCCCTTGTTAAAGGGGGCTTCCAGATTCCGATAAGCCCCCCACCCACAGACCCCCACAACCACCAGGCAAGGGTTGTGGGGATGAGGCCCTTGTCCCCATCAACATGGGGACAAGGTGCTTTGGGGGCTACCCCAAATAACCCTCCCCATGTTGAGGGCATGTGGCCTGGTACAGTTAATCCCCCTCATCCCCCTTTTTTCCTGTGGCCTGCCAGGTTGCATGCTCAGATAAGAGTCTGGTATGGATTTTGGGGGGACCCCTATGCCATTTTTAAAAAAAATTTGGCGCAGGGTTCCCCTTAAAAGTCATACCAGACCTGATTTTGGGGGGGACCCCACGCCATTTTTTAAAAAAATTTAGCGCAGGGTTCCCCTTAATTTCCATATCAGACCCAAAGGGCCTGGTATGGATTTTAGGGGACCCCCACGCAATTTTTTTTGAAATTTTGGTTTGGGGTTCCCTTTAATATTCATACCATGCTCTTTTTTTCAATGAGTTTTATCTATATTGCCGAGATCCGACAATTTATTACAGCCGCAATCAGTTTTAAATGACTTTTTTTCCTTTAGAAATGTAATTTTGCTGTGGTACTGTTCTAAACACGGGAAAAATGCTCCACTTTACAGGCATACTATAGACACCCCCTATGCATGATATTTAAAGGAATGTTTCATTTTTATTGTTTCACTTTAAGCATTAAAAAAATCACTGCTCCTGAAAAAACAGCAGTTTTTAAAAAAAAATTTTGCATTGATACAAGTCCCCTGGGGCAGGACCCGGGTCCCCAAACACTTTTTATGACAATAACTTGCATATAAGCCTTTAAAATGAGTACTTTTTATTATTCATGTTCGTGTCCCATTGACTTTAACGGTGTTCGTGTGTGCTGCCGAATTTCGGTATGTTCTGGTGCGAACAAAACCAGGGGGTGTTCGGCTCATCCTTACTAAACAGGCGTATGCGCACAAATGCTTTCCAGTGGCCAGAATAAAGTACATATGTGCTGCTGTCTATTTTCAGAAGTCTGTGTACATGAGGCCAAAATAAAATTTTACAGATTTAAACTTGCCGAAAATTTTTTCCTACATGACATTGCAGGCTAATCTTTTTAACATAGTATTTTCAAGCTTTTAACCTTTGCATTTTTGTGCGAGTTTTTACCTGTTCACTGTGTTATGCGACAGCCTGTCTATAGTGAAATGAGTCATCTTCAGCCAGTACCAAATCATGCAGGATAGTCAAACAGATTTTACTAATGCTGACATTTTTTCCCCTTTAAATTTTTAGATTGGTTATTTTAAAGTGATTATTTAACCAGTGACAAGGGAATTAACAGCTGTGAACTGTCGAGTATATTTTAAATTGCATACATACAGACATAACATATGGTCATGTGTATTACATGAGAGTAAAGGAATGTTTCCTTGGCAATAAGCAAATGTGTTGAACTGCAAAATGTTATAGTGATTTTGTTCTAATTTTTAGTTATTAGCTGTGCTTCATCCTGGAGTGCGAGGTCCCCATCCTTTATTTCTGAGTGGGACCAAATACTGTAGGTACTCACTTTTACAGATTGGCAGAGACTACACAGGAATTTTGGGTGAGATCCCATGGCCTCAGCATAATAATACTATAATAATTTATTAGCATAATAACTCATGGCACCATGCAAAAATTGGGTATAAAGGACTCCTTAAGCATTTACAAATGAGGGGACTTACTGATTATGGATCTGCACTCTCTGGTGGGAATCCTGGCTGAAAGCTGATTAGCTTATTACTATTTGCCATGGCATCTTTAGATAACTGCACCTATGATTTGTTTTAAATAATGCTGCATGTTAATGTACACACAAATAAATGAATTCTAGTATTTGTAATTAGGTATCCACTATCCAAAAGAGGAAAACTGATGTGTGTAAAGAAGTGAAGAGACGGGACTAGTCAATACCAAAACACTTACAAATACAACCAATCACGCCGAATATAAATGTATTCTATGAACGAGCATTCTGTTGTCATAGAGATGAAGATTTCTCTAAATATAGCATCTGTGTGAGTCCAATACTACATATTAGATCAGTGAAAATGAATGTCCCACACATCAAAAAACAGATCAACAGATACATAGCAAGTCATGCCACTACCAAAATAGTTTACTAAAAATAGACACGTCATAAAACGACATGGATTATAGCATCTGCCAAGCACAAAGGGGAATTTACATTCCTGCAATACACTGAGGTACTGTATATACCCAAAAGAAAACTGATAGAATCATTCTGGGTTCTATTTGGCCGGCATAGTAATTGTATATATTACAAATTGCATTTTTGCACAGCAGAATAAACAAAAATGAAAAAAACAATTAATCAATAAACTGGCAATGCTTGTTAAACTCTGGTGTACCATCTACTAAGTTTAAAGTAGAACTTAAGGTAAAATTTGTTTTCATTTTAGAGGGGAGGGAAAGAGGGCTGAGAGAGGGAGGACTGAGAAAGGAAGGGCTGAGAGAGGAAGGGCCGAGAGAGGGAGGGGCTGAGATAAAGGGAGGACTGAGAGAGGGGGGCTGAGAGAGAGGGCTGAGAGATAGGGAGGGCTGAGAGAGAGGGAGGGCTGAGAGAGAGGGGGCTGATAGAGGGAGGGCTTAGAGAGGGAGAGGGCGTAGAGAGGGAGGGGGCTTAAAGAGGGAGGGCTGAGAGAGGGAGGGCTGAGAGAGAGGGGCTGACAGAGGGAGGACTGAGAGAGGGAGGACTGAGAAAGAGGGGGCTGAGAAAAAGGGGGCTCAGAGAGAGTGAGGGCTGAGAGAGAGAGGGGGGCTGAGAGAGGGATGACTGAGAGAGGGAGGACTGAGAGGGGGTTAAGAGGGGAAGTGCTGAGAGAGAGGGTAGCTAAGAAAGAGGGGGGACTAAGAGAGGAAAGGCTGAGAGAGAGGGAGGGCTGATAAAGGGAGGGCTGAGAGAGAGGGAGGGCTGAGAGAGTGAGGGCTAAGAGAGGGAGGGCTGGGAGAGAGAGAGAGAGAGAGAGGGGGCTAAGAGAGAGGGAAGGCATAGAGGGGGCTGAGAGAGAGGGAGGGCTGAGAGAAAAGGAGGGCTGAAAGAGAGGGAGGGCTGAGAGAGGAAGAGCTGAGAGAGAGGGGCTGAGACAGGGAGGACTGAGAGGGGGCTGAGAGAGAGGGGGCTGAGAGAGAGGGGGCTCAGAGAGAGTGAGGGCTGAGAGAGGGAGGGGCTGAGAGAGGGAGGGCTGAGAGAGGGAGGACTGAGAGGGGGTTAAGAGGGGAAGTGCTGAGAGAGAGAGGGGGGCTAAGAGAGAGGGGGGACAGAGAGGAAGGGCTGAGAGAGAGGGAGGGCTGAGAGAGAGGGAGGGCTGAGAGAGGGAGGGCAAAGAGAGGGAAGGCTAAGAGAGGGAAGGCTAAGAGAGGGAGGGCTAAGAGAGGAAGGACTGAGAGAGGGACGGCTGAGAGAGGGAGGACTGAGAGAGAGGGAGGACTGAGAGAGGGGGAGGGCTGAGAGAGAGGAGGGGCTGAGAGAGAGAGAGGGCTGAGAGGGAGGAGGGGCTGAGAGAGAGGGAGGGCTGAGAGCGAGGGAGGGCTGAGAGAGGCAGGCCTGAGAGAAAAGGAGGGCTGAGAGAAGGAGAGCTGAGAGAGAGTTGGGCTGAGAGAGAGGTGGGCTGAGCGAAGGAGGGCTGAGAGAGAGGGGGCTGAGAGAGAGGGGGCTGAGAATCATTCTGGGTTCTATTTGGCTGGCATAGTAATTGTATATATTACAAATTGCATTTTTGTACAGCAGAATAAATAAACAAAAATGAAAAAAACTATTAATTAATAAACTGGCAATGCTTGTTAAACTCTGGTGTACCATCTACTAAGTTTAAAGTAGAACTTAAGGTAAAATTTGTTTTCATTTTAGAGGGGAGAGAAGAGAGGGCTGAGAGAGGGAGGACTGAGAAAGGAAGGGCTGAGAGAGGAAGGACTGAGAGAGGGAGGGGCTGAGAGAGAGAGAGGACTGAGAGAGGGGGGCTGAGAGAGAGGGCTGAGAGATAGGGAGGGATGAGAGAGAGGGAGGGCTGAGAGAGAGGGGGGCTGAGAGAGGGAGGCCTGAGAGAAGGAGGGCTGAGAGAGGGAGGGCTTAGAGAGGGAGAGGGCGTAGAGAGGGAGGGGGCTTAGACAGGGAGGGCTGAGAGAGGGAGGGCTGAGAGAGAGGGGCTGACAGAGGGAGGACTGAGAGAGGGAGGACTGAGAGGGGGCTGAGAAAGAGGGGGCTGAGAGAGAGGGTGCTCAGAGAGAGTAAGGGCTGAGAGAGAGAGGGGGGCTGAGAGAGGGAGGACTGAGAGAGGGAGGACTGAGAGGGGGTTAAGAGGGGAAGTGCTGAGAGAGAGGGGGGCTAAGAGAGAGGGGGGACTGAGAGAGGAAAGGCTGAGAGGGAGGGCTGATAGAGGGAGGGCTGAGAGAGAGGGAGGGCTGAGAGAGTGAGGGCTAAGAGAGGGAGGGCTGAGAGAGAGGGGGCTAAGAGAGAGGGAAGGCATAGTGGGGGCTGAGAGAGAGGTCGGGCTGAGAGAGAAGGAGGGCTGAAAGAGAGGGAGGGCTGAGAGAGGAAGAGCTGAGAGAGAGGGGCTGAGACAGGGAGGACTGAGAGGGGGCTGAGAGAGAGGGGGCTCAGAGAGAGTGAGGGCTGAGAGAGGGAGGGGCTGAGAGAGGGAGGGCTGAGAGAGGGAGGACTGAGTGAGGGAGGACTGAGAGGGGGTTAAGAGGGGAAGTGCTAAGAGAGGGGGGCTAAGAGAGAGGGGGACTGAGAGAGGAAGGGCTGAGAGAGAGAGAGGGCTGAGAGAGAGAGAGGGCTGAGAGAGGGAGGGCAAAGAGAGAAAGGGCTGAGAGAGGAAGGACTGAGAGAGGGAGGACTGAGAGAGAGGGAGGACTGAGAGAGGGGGGCTGAGAGAGAGGGAGGGCTGAGAGAGAGGAGGGGCTGAGAGAGAGGAGGGGCTGAGAGAGAGGGCTGAGAGGGAGGAGGGGCTGAGAGAGAGGGAGGGCTGAGAGCGAGGGAGGGCTGAGAGAGAGGGGGCTGAGAGAGAGGGGGCTGAGAATCATTCTGGGTTCTATTTGGCTGGCATAGTAATTGTATATATTACAAATTGCATTTTTGTACAGCAGAATAAATAAACAAAAATGAAAAAAACTATTAATTAATAAACTGGCAATGCTTGTTAAACTCTGGTGTACCATCTACTAAGTTTAAAGTAGAACTTAAGGTAAAATTTGTTTTCATTTTAGAGGGGAGAGAAGAGAGGGCTGAGAGAGGGAGGACTGAGAAAGGAAGGGCTGAGAGAGGAAGGACTGAGAGAGGGAGGGGCTGAGAGAGAGAGAGGACTGAGAGAGGGGGGCTGAGAGAGAGGGCTGAGAGATAGGGAGGGATGAGAGAGAGGGAGGGCTGAGAGAGAGGGGGGCTGAGAGAGGGAGGCCTGAGAGAAGGAGGGCTGAGAGAGGGAGGGCTTAGAGAGGGAGAGGGCGTAGAGAGGGAGGGGGCTTAGACAGGGAGGGCTGAGAGAGGGAGGGCTGAGAGAGAGGGGCTGACAGAGGGAGGACTGAGAGAGGGAGGACTGAGAGGGGGCTGAGAAAGAGGGGGCTGAGAGAGAGGGTGCTCAGAGAGAGTAAGGGCTGAGAGAGAGAGGGGGGCTGAGAGAGGGAGGACTGAGAGAGGGAGGACTGAGAGGGGGTTAAGAGGGGAAGTGCTGAGAGAGAGGGGGGCTAAGAGAGACGGGGGACTGAGAGAGGAAAGGCTGAGAGGGAGGGCTGATAGAGGGAGGGCTGAGAGAGAGGGAGGGCTGAGAGAGTGAGGGCTAAGAGAGGGAGGGCTGAGAGAGAGGGGGCTAAGAGAGAGGGAAGGCATAGTGGGGGCTGAGAGAGAGGTCGGGCTGAGAGAGAAGGAGGGCTGAAAGAGAGGGAGGGCTGAGAGAGGAAGAGCTGAGAGAGAGGGGCTGAGACAGGGAGGACTGAGAGGGGGCTGAGAGAGAGGGGGCTCAGAGAGAGTGAGGGCTGAGAGAGGGAGGGGCTGAGAGAGGGAGGGCTGAGAGAGGGAGGACTGAGTGAGGGAGGACTGAGAGGGGGTTAAGAGGGGAAGTGCTAAGAGAGGGGGGCTAAGAGAGAGGGGGACTGAGAGAGGAAGGGCTGAGAGAGAGAGAGGGCTGAGAGAGAGAGAGGGCTGAGAGAGGGAGGGCAAAGAGAGAAAGGGCTGAGAGAGGAAGGACTGAGAGAGGGAGGACTGAGAGAGAGGGAGGACTGAGAGAGGGAGGACTGAGAGGGGGTTAAGAGGGGAAGTGCTGAGAGAGAGGGGGGCTAAGAGAGACGGGGGACTGAGAGAGGAAAGGCTGAGAGGGAGGGCTGATAGAGGGAGGGCTGAGAGAGAGGGAGGGCTGAGAGAGTGAGGGCTAAGAGAGGGAGGGCTGAGAGAGAGGGGGCTAAGAGAGAGGGAAGGCATAGTGGGGGCTGAGAGAGAGGTCGGGCTGAGAGAGAAGGAGGGCTGAAAGAGAGGGAGGGCTGAGAGAGGAAGAGCTGAGAGAGAGGGGCTGAGACAGGGAGGACTGAGAGGGGGCTGAGAGAGAGGGGGCTCAGAGAGAGTGAGGGCTGAGAGAGGGAGGGGCTGAGAGAGGGAGGGCTGAGAGAGGGAGGACTGAGTGAGGGAGGACTGAGAGGGGGTTAAGAGGGGAAGTGCTAAGAGAGGGGGGCTAAGAGAGAGGGGGACTGAGAGAGGAAGGGCTGAGAGAGAGAGAGGGCTGAGAGAGAGAGAGGGCTGAGAGAGGGAGGGCAAAGAGAGAAAGGGCTGAGAGAGGAAGGACTGAGAGAGGGAGGACTGAGAGAGAGGGAGGACTGAGAGAGGGGGGCTGAGAGAGAGGGAGGGCTGAGAGAGAGGAGGGGCTGAGAGAGAGGAGGGGCTGAGAGAGAGGGCTGAGAGGGAGGAGGGGCTGAGAGAGAGGGAGGGCTGAGAGCGAGGGAGGGCTGAGAGAAGCAGGCCTGAGAGAGAGGGAGGCCTGAGAGAGAAGGAGGGCTGAAAGAAGGAGAGCTGAGAGAGAGTTGGGCTGAGAGAGAGGTGGGCTGAGCGAAGGAGGGCTGAGAGAGAGGGGGCTGAGAGACAGGGAGGGCTGAGAGAGGGAGGGCTGAGAGAAAGGGGGCTGAGAATCATTCTGGGTTCTATTTGGCTGGCATAGTAATTGTATATATTACAAATTGCATTTTTGTACAGCAGAATAAATAAACAAACATGAAAAAAACAATTAATTAATAAACTGGCAATGCTTGTTAAACTCTGGTGTACAATCTACTAAGTTTAAAGTAGAACTTAAGGTAAAATTTGTTTTCATTTTAGAGGGGAGGGAAGAGAGGGCTGAGAGAGGGTGGACTGAGAAAAGAAGGGCTGAGAGAGGAAGGACTGAGAGAGGGAGGGGCTGAGAGAGAGGGAGGACTGAGAGAGGGAGGGGCTGAGAGAGAGGGAGGAATAAGAGAGGGGGACTGAGAGAGAGGGAGGGATGAGAGAGAGGGAGGGCTGAGAGAGAGGGGTCTGAGAGAGGGAGGCCTGAGAGAGAAGGAGGGCTGAGAGCAGGAGGGGTGAGAGAGGGAGGGCTTAAAGAGGGAGGGGGCGTAGAGAGGGAGGGGGCTTAGAGAGGGAGGGCTGAGAGAGAGGGGCTGACAGAGGGAGGACTGAGAGGGGGCTGAGAAAGAGGGGGCTGAGAAAGAGGGGGCTGAGAGAGAGGGAGCTCAGAGAGAGTGAGGGCTGAGAGAGGGGGGGCTGAGAGAGGGAGGACTGAGAGAGGGAGGACTGAGAGGGGGTTAAGAGGGGAAGTGCTGAGAGAGAGGGGGGCTAAGAGAGAGGGGGGACTGAGAGAGGAAAGGCTGAGAGAGAGGGAGGGCTGATAGAGGGGGGGCTGATAGAGGGAGGCCTGAGAGAGGGAGGGCTAAGAGAGGGAGGGCTGAGAGAGGGAGAGAGAGAGAGGGGGGCTAAGAGAGAGAGAGAAAGCATAGAGGGGGCCTGAGAGAGAGGGAGGGCTGAGAGAGAAGGAGGGCTGAAAGAGAGGGAGGGCTGAGAGAGGAAGAGCTGAGAGAGAGGGGCTGAGACAGGGAGGACTGAGAGGGGGCTGAGAGAGAGGGGGCTGAGAGAGAGAGGGGCTGAGAGAGGGAGGGCTGAGAGAGGGAGGACTGAGTGAGGGAGGACTGAGAGGGGGTTAAGAGGGGAAGTGCCAAGAGAGAGAGGGGGCTAAGAGAGAGGGGGGACTGAGAGAGGGAAGGCTAAGAGAGGGAGGGCTAAGAGAGGGAGGGCTGAGAGAGGAAGGGCTGAGAGAGGAAGGACTGAGAGAGGGAGGACTGAGAGAGAGGGAGCTGAGAGAGAGGGGGGCTGAGAGAGAGGAGGGGCTGAGAGAGGGCTGAGAGGGAGGAGGGGCTGAGAGAGAGGGAGGGCTGAGAGAGGCAGGCCTGAGAGAGAGGGAGGCCTGAGAGAGAAGGAGGGCTGAGAGAAGGAGGGCTGAGAGAGAGGTGGGCTGAGTGAGGAGGGCTGAGAGAGAGGGGGCTGAGAGAGAGGGAGGGCTGAGAGAGAGGGAGGGCTGAGAGAGAGGGGGCTGAGAGAGAGGGAGAGATGAGAGAGGGAGGGCTGAGAGAGAGGGGGCTGAGAGAGAGGGGGCTGAGAGAGAGGGGGCTGAGAGAGGGAGGGCTGAGAGAGAGGGGGCTGAGAGAGGGGGGGCTGAGAGAGGGAGGGCTGAGAGAGGGAGGTCTGAGACAGGGGGGCTGAAAGCAAGGGAGATTGAGAGAGAGGGGGCTGACAGAGGGAGGACTGAGAGAGGGAGGACTGAGGGGGGGCTGAGAGAGGGAGGATTGAGAGAGGGCTGAGAGAGAAGAAGGGCTGAGAGAGAGAGGGCTGAGAGGGAGGACTGAGAATGAGGACTGAGAGAGGGGCTGAGCGAGAGGGAGGACTGAGGGAGGAAGGGCTGAGAGAGGAGGGCATAGAGAGAGGGGGGCTGAGAGAGAGGAAGGGCTAAGAGAGAGGGAGTGCTAAGAGAGGGAGGGCTGAGAGAGAGAGAGAGGGGGGCTAAGAGAGAGGGAGGGCTGAGAGAGAAGGAGGGCTGAAAGAGAGGGAGATCTGAGTGAGGGAGGGCTGAGAGAGAGGGGGCTAAGAGAGGGAGGGCTGAGAGAGGGAGGGCTGAGAGAGGGACAGGCTGAGAGAGAGGGAGGGGCTGAGAAAAAAAGGGCTGAGAGAAAGGGCCGAGAGACAGAGGAAGGGCTGAGAGAGAGGGGGCTGAGAGAGAGGGAGAGATGAGAGAGGGAGGGCTGAGAGAGAGGGGGCTGAGAGAGAGGGGGCTGAGAGAGAGGGGGCTGAGAGAGGGAGGGCTGAGAGAGGGAGGGCTGAGAGAGAGGGGGCTGAGAGAGAGGGGGCTGAGAGAGGGGGGGCTGAGAGAGGGAGGGCTGAGAGAGGGAGGTCTGAGACAGGGGGGCTGAAAGCGAGGGAGATTGAGAGAGAGGGGGCTGACAGAGGGAGGACTGAGAGAGGGAGGACTGAGGGGGGGCTGAGAGAGGGAGGATTGAGAGAGGGCTGAGAGAGAAGAAGGGCTGAGAGAGAGAGGGCTGAGAGGGAGGACTGAGAATGAGGACTGAGAGAGGGGCTGAGCGAGAGGGAGGACTGAGGGAGGAAGGGCTGAGAGAGGAGGGCATAGAGAGAGGGGGGCTGAGAGAGAGGAAGGGCTAAGAGAGAGGGAGTGCTAAGAGAGGGAGGGCTGAGAGAGAGAGAGAGGGGGGCTAAGAGAGAGGGAGGGCTGAGAGAGAAGGAGGGCTGAAAGAGAGGGAGATCTGAGTGAGGGAGGGCTGAGAGAGAGGGGGCTAAGAGAGGGAGGGCTGAGAGAGGGAGGGCTGAGAGAGGGACAGGCTGAGAGAGAGGGAGGGGCTGAGAAAAAAAGGGCTGAGAGAAAGGGCCGAGAGACAGAGGAAGGGCTGAGAGAGGGGACAGAGAGAGGGAGGACAGAGAGAGGCAGCTGAGAGAGAGGGGGGCTGGGACAGAGGGGCTGAGAGAGGGAGGACTGAGAGAGGGAGGACTGAGGGAGGGCTGAGAGAGAGGGGGCTCAGAGACAGGTGGCTCGGATAGAGTGAGGGCTGTGAGAGAGGGGGGCTGAGTGAGGGAGGGCTGAGACAGTGAGGACTGAGAGAGGGCTAAGAGGGGGAGTGCTGAGAGAGGGGGGGCTAAGAGAGAGAGGGGACTGAGAGAGGAAGGGCTGAGAGAGAGGGAGGGCTGAGAGAGAGGGAGGGCTGAGAGAGGGAGAGCTAAGAGAGGGAGGGCTAAGAGAGGAAGGGCTGAGAGAGGAAGGACTGAGAGAGGGAGGGGCTGAGAGAGAGGGAGGACTGAGAGAGGGGGCTGAGAGAAAGGGAGGGCTGAGAGAGGGGAGGGGCTGAGAGATAGGGAGGGATGAGAGAGAGGAGGGGCTGAGAGAGAGGGAGGGCTGAGAGAGAGGGAGGGCTGAGAGAGAGGGAGGGCTGAGAGAGAGGGGGCTGTGAGAGGGAGGCCTGAGAGAGAAGGAGGGCTGAGAGAAGGAGGGCTGAGAGAGAGGTGGGCTGAGAGAGGGAGGGGGCGTAGAGAGGGAGGGGGCTTAGGGAGGGCTGAGAGAGGAAGGGCTGAGAGAGAGGGGCTGACAGAGGGAGGACTGAGAGAGGGAAGACTGAGAGGGGGCTGAGAGAGAGGGGGCTGAGAGAGGGGGGCTGAGAGAGGGAGGGCTGAGAGAGGGAGGGCTGAGAGAGGGAGGGCTGAGAGAGGGAGGGCTAAGAGAGGGGGGCTGAGAGAGGGAGGTATGAGAGAGGGGGGCTGAAAGAGAGTGAGACTGAGAGAGAGGGGGCTGAGAGAGGGAGGACTGAGAGAGGGAGGAATGAGAGAGGGGGGCTGAGAGAGGGAGGACTGAGAGAGGGAGGACTGAGAGAAGGAGGGCTGAGAGAGAAGAATGGCTGAGAGAGGAGGGCTGAGAGGGAGGACTGAGAGAGGGGCTGAGAGAGAGGGAGGGCTGAGAGAGAGGAAGGGCTAAGAGAGAGGAAGGGCTAAGAGAGGGAGGGCAGAGAGAGAGAGAGAGAGAGAGAGAGGGGGGGGCTAAGAGAGAGGGAGGGCAGAGAGGGGGCTGAGAGAGAGGGAGGGCTGAGAGAGAAGGAGGGCTGAAAGAGAGGGAGATCTGAGTGAGGGAGGGCTGAGAGAGGGAGGGCTGAGAGAGGGAGGGCTGAGAGAGGGACAGGCTGAGAGAGGGACAGGCTGAGAGAGAGGGAGGGGCTGAGAAAAAAAGGGCTGAGAGAGAGAGAGAGGAAGGGCTGAGAGAGGGGACAGAGAGAGGGAGGACAGAGAAAGGCGGCTGAGAGAGAGGGAGGACTGAGAGAGGGAGGACTGAGGCGGGGCTGAGAGACAGGGGACTCAGAGACAGGGGGCTCGGAGAGAGTGAGGGCTGTGAGAGAGGGGGGCTGAGTGAGGGAGGGCTGAGAGAGGGAGAACTGAGAGAGGGCTAAGAGGGGGAGTTCTGAGAGAGGGGGGCTAAGAGAGAGGGGGGGACTGAGAGAGGAAGGGCTGAGAGAGAGGGAGGGCTGAGAGAGGGAGAGCTAAGAGAGGGAGGGCTAAGAGAGGAAGGGCTGAGAGAGGGAGGGCTGAGAGAGGGAGGGCTGAGAGAAAGAGAGAGAGAGAGAGGGGGCTAAGAGAGAGGGAAGGCAGAGAGGGGGGCTGAGAGAGAGGGAGGGCTGTGAGAGGGAGGACTGAGAGAGGGAGGACTGAGAGGGGGTTAAGAGGGGAAGTGCTGAGAGAGAGGGGGGCTAAGAGAGAGGGTGGACTGAGAGAGGAAGGGCTGAGAGAAAAGGAGGGCTGAGAGAGAGGGAGGGCTGAGAGAGGAAGGGCAAAGAGAGGGAGGACTGAGAGAGGGGGCTGAGAGAGAGGGAGGGCAGAGAAAGTGGAGGGGCTGAGAGAGAGAGGGGGCTGAGAGGGAGAAGGGGATGAGAGAAGGAGGGCTCAGAGAGAGGGAGGGCTGAGAGAAGGAGGGCTGAGAGAGAGGTAGGCTGAGAGAGAGAGGTGGGCTGAGCGAAGGAGGGCTGAGAGAGAGGGGGCTGGGAGAGAGGGAGGGCTGAGAGAGAGGGGGCTGAGAGAGGGGCTGAGAGAGGGGGGCTGAGAGAGGGAGGGCTGAGAGACGGAGGGCTAAGAGAGGTGGGCTGGGAGAGAGAGGGCTGAGAGGGCAGGCTGAGAGAGGGGGGCTGAAAGAGAGGGAGATTGAGAGAAAGGGAGCTGAGAGAGGGAGGACTGAGAGAGGGGGGCTGAGAGAGGGAGGACTGAGAAAGTGGAGGGGCTGAGAGAGAGAAGGCTGAGAGGGAGGAGGGGATGAGAGAGAAGGAGGGCTCAGAGAGAGGGAGGGCTGTGAGAGGCAGGCATGAGAGAGAAGGAGGCCTGAGAGAGAAGGAGGGCTGAGAGAAGGAGGGCTGAGAGAGAGAGGTGGGCTGAGAGAGAGAGGTGGGCTGAGAGAGAGGGCTGAGAGAGAGGGGGCTGAGAGAGAGGGGGCAGAGAGAGGGGGGCAGAGAGAGGGGGGCTGAGAGAGGGAGGGCTGAGAGAGGGAGGGCTAAGAGAGGGAGGGCTAAGAGAGGGGGCTGAGAGAGGGAGGGCTGAGAGGGCGGGCTTAGAGAGGGGGGCTGAAAGAGAGGGAGATTGAGAGAGAGGGGGCTGAGAGAGGGAGGACTGAGAGAGGGAGGACTGAGAGAGGGGGCTGAGAGAGTGAGGACTGAGAGAAGTAGGACTGAGAGGAGGGCTGAGGGAGAAGCAGGGCTGAGAGAGGGAGGGCTGAGAGGGAGGACTGAGAGAGGGGCTGAGAGAGAGGAAGGGCCGAGAGAGCAGAAGGGCTGAGAGAGAGGAAGGGCTTAGGGAGGGCTGAGAGAGAGAGAGAGAGAGGGGGGCTAAGAGAGAGGGAGGGCAGAGAGGGGGCTGAGAGAGAGGGAGGGCTGAGAGAGGAGGAGGGCTGAAAGAGAGGGAGATCTGAGTGAGGGAGGGCTGAGAGAGAGGGGGCTAAGAGAGGGAGGGCTGAGAGAGAGGGAGGGGCTGAGAGAAAAAAAGGTCTGAGAGAGGGGAAGGGCTGAGAGAGAGAGGGAGGGCTGAGAGAGGGGGGGGCTGAGAGAGGGGGCTGAGAGAGGGGACTGAGAGAGAGGGGGGACTGAGAGAGGGGGAACTGAGAGAGAGGGAGGGCTGAGAGAGAGGGGGAACTGAGAGAGAGGGAGGGCTGAGAGAGAGGGAGGTTGCTGAGAGAGGAAGGGCTGAGAGAGAGGGAGGGCTGAGAGAGAGAGAGGGCACTGAGAGAGGAGGGCTGAGAGAGAGGGGACTGAGAGAGGGAGGGCTGAGAGAGGGGGGCTGAGAGGGAGGGCTGAGAGAGGAGGGGGGTTGAGAGAGGGGGAGCTGAGAAAGAGGGGGGCTGAGTGAGGCAGGGCTGAGAGAGGGAGAGTGAGGGCCGAGAGAGAGGGGGGGAGAGGAAGGGCTTAGAGAGGGAGGGCTGAGAGAGGGGGGCTGAGAGGGAGGGCTGGGAGAGGGAGGGCTGGGAGAGGAGGGGAGTTGAGAGAGGGGGGCTGAGAGGGGGGCTGAGAGGGGGGCTGAGAGAGGGGGGCTGAGAGAGGGAGGGCTGAGAGAGGGAGGGATAAGAGAGGGGGGCTGAGAGAGGTAGGGGTTAGAGAGGGGGGCTGAAAGAGAGGGAGATTGAGAGAGAGGGGGCTGAGAGAGGGAGGACTGAGAGAGGGAGGACTGAGAGAGGGGGGCTGAGAGAGTGAGGACTGAGAGAGGGAGGACTGAGAGGAGGGCTGAGAGAGAAGGAGGGCTGAGAGAGGGAGGGCTGAGAGGGAGGACTGAGAGAGGGAGGACTGAGAGAGGGAGGACTGAGAGAGTGAGGACAGAGAGGGAGGACTGAGAGGAGGGCTGAGAGAGAAGGAGGGCTGAGAGAGGGAGGGCTCAGAGGGAGGACTGAGAGAGGGAGGACTGAGAGAGGGAGGACTGAGAAAGTGAGGACAGAGAGGGAGGACTGAGAGGAGGGCTGAGAGAGAGGGAGGGCTGAGGGAGAAAGGGCTGAGAGAGGAGGGCTTAGAGAGAGAGGGGCTGAGAGAGAGGAAGGGCTGAGAGAGAGGAAGGGCCGAGAGAGCAGAAGGGCTGAGAGAGAGGAAGGGCTGAGAGAGAGAGAGGGGGGCTAAGAGAGAGGGAGGGCAGAGAGGGGGCTGAGAGAGAGGGAGGGCTGAGAGAGGAGGAGGGCTGAAAGAGAGGGAGATCTGAGTGAGGGAGGGCTGAGAGAGAGGGGGCTAAGAGAGGGAGGGCTGAGAGAGGGGGGGCTGAGAGAGAGGGAGGGGCTGGGAGAAAAAAAGGGCTGAGAGAGGGGTAGGACTGAGAGAGAGAGGGAGGGCTGAGAGAGGGGACAGAGAGAGGGAGGACAGAGAGAGGCGGCTGAGAGAGAGGGGGGCAGAGAGAGAGGGGCTGAGAGAGGGGGCTGAGAGAGGGGACTGAGAGAGAGGGGGAACTGAGAGAGAGGGAGGGCTGAGAGAGAGGGAGGTTGCGGAGAGAGGGAGGGCTGAGAGAGAGGGAGGGCTGAGAGAGAGGGCGCTGAGAGAGGAGGGCTGAGAGAGAGGGGACTGAGAGAGGGAGGGCTGAGAGGGGAGGGCTGAGAGAGGGAGGGCTGAGAGAGGAGTGGGGTTGAGAGAGGGGGAGCTGAGAAAGAGGGAGGCTGAGTGAGGTAGGGCTGAGAGGGAGGGGGAGAGAGGGGGGAGAGAGAGGGGGAGAGAGGAAGGGCTGAGAGAGAGAGAGGGCTGAGAGAGAGGAGGGACTGAGAGAGAGGGAGGGCTGAGAGAGGCAGGCCTGAGAGAGAAGGAGGCCTGAGAGAGAAGGAGGGCTGAGAGAGAGGTGGGCTGAGTGAGGAGGGCTGAGAGAGAGGGAGGGCTGAGAGAGAGGGAGGGCTGAGAGAGAGGGAGGGCTGAGAGAGAGGAAGGGCTGAGAGAGAGGGGGCTGAGAGAGAGGGGGCTGAGAGAGAGGGGGCTGAGAGAGAGGGGGCTGAGAGAGAGGGGGCTGAGAGAGGGAGGGCTGAGAGAGAGGGGGCTGAGAGAGAGGGGGCTGAGAGAGAGGGGGCTGAGAGAGGGGGCTGAGAGAGGGGGGCTGAGAGAGGGAGGTCTGAGACAGGGGGGCTGAAAGCAAGGGAGATTGAGAGAGAGGGGGCTGACAGAGGGAGGACTGAGAGAGGGAGGACTGAGGGGGGGCTGAGAGAGGGAGGATTGAGAGAGGGAGGACTGAGAGAAGGAGGGCTGAGAGAGAAGAAGGGCTGAGAGAGGGAGGGCTGAGAGGGAGGACTGAGAATGAGGACTGAGAGAGGGGCTGAGCGAGAGGGAGGACTGAGGGAGGAAGGGCTGAGAGAGGAGGGCTTAGAGAGAGGAAGGGCTGAGAGAGAGGAAGGGCCGAGAGAGCGGAAGGGCTGAGAAAGAGGAAGGGCTGAGAGAGAGGAAGGGCTAAGAGAGAGGGAGTGCTAAGAGAGGGAGGGCTGAGAGAGAGAGGGGGGCTAAGAGAGAGGGAGGGCTGAGAGAGAAGGAGGGCTGAAAGAGAGGGAGATCTGAGTGAGGGAGGGCTGAGAGAGAGGGGGCTAAGAGAGGGAGGGCTGAGAGAGGGAGGGCTGAGAGAGGGACAGGCTGAGAGAGAGGGAGGGGCTGAGAAAAAAAGGGCTGAGAGAAAGGGCCGAGAGAGAGAGGAAGGGCTGAGAGAGGGGACAGAGAGAGGGAGGACAGAGAGAGGCAGCTGAGAGAGAAGGGGGCTGGGACAGAGGGGCTGAGAGAGGGAGGACTGAGAGAGGGAGGACTGAGGGAGGGCTGAGAGAGAGGGGGCTCAGAGACAGGTGGCTCGGATAGAGTGAGGGCTGTGAGAGAGGGGGGCTGAGTGAGGGAGGGCTGAGACAGTGAGGACTGAGAGAGGGCTAAGAGGGGGAGTGCTGAGAGAGGGGGGGCTAAGAGAGAGAGGGGACTGAGAGAGGAAGGGCTGAGAGAGAGGGAGGGCTGAGAGAGAGGGAGGGCTGAGAGAGGGAGAGCTAAGAGAGGGAGGGCTAAGAGAGGAAGGGCTGAGAGAGGAAGGACTGAGAGAGGGAGGGGCTGAGAGAGAGGGAGGACTGAGAGAGGGGGCTGAGAGAAAGGGAGGGCTGAGAGAGGGGAGGGGCTGAGAGATAGGGAGGGATGAGAGAGAGGAGGGGCTGAGAGAGAGGGAGGGCTGAGAGAGAGGGAGGGCTGAGAGAGAGGGGGCTGTGAGAGGGAGGCCTGAGAGAGAAGGAGGGCTGAGAGAAGGAGGGCTGAGAGAGAGGTGGGCTGAGAGAGGGAGGGGGCGTAGAGAGGGAGGGGGCTTAGGGAGGGCTGAGAGAGGAAGGGCTGAGAGAGAGGGGCTGACAGAGGGAGGACTGAGAGAGGGAAGACTGAGAGGGGGCTGAGAGAGAGGGGGCTGAGAGAGGGGGGCTGAGAGAGGGAGGGCTGAGAGAGGGAGGGCTGAGAGAGGGAGGGCTAAGAGAGGGGGGCTGAGAGAGGGAGGTATGAGAGAGGGGGGCTGAAAGAGAGTGAGACTGAGAGAGAGGGGGCTGAGAGAGGGAGGACTGAGAGAGGGAGGAATGAGAGAGGGGGGCTGAGAGAGGGAGGACTGAGAGAGGGAGGACTGAGAGAAGGAGGGCTGAGAGAGAAGAATGGCTGAGAGAGGAGGGCTGAGAGGGAGGACTGAGAGAGGGGCTGAGAGAGAGGGAGGGCTGAGAGAGAGGAAGGGCTGAGAGAGAGGAAGGGCTAAGAGAGAGGAAGGGCTAAGAGAGAGGAAGGGCTAAGAGAGGGAGGGCTGAGAGAGAGAGAGGGGCTAAGAGAGAGGGAGGGCAGAGAGGGGGCTGAGAGAGAGGGAGGGCTGAGAGAGAAGGAGGGCTGAAAGAGAGGGAGATCTGAGTGAGGGAGGGCTGAGAGAGGGAGGGCTGAGAGAGGGAGGGCTGAGAGAGGGACAGGCTGAGAGAGAGGGAGGGGCTGAGAAAAAAGGGGCCGAGAGAAAGGGCTGAGAGAGAGAGAGGAAGGGCTGAGAGAGGGGACAGAGAGAGGGAGGACAGAGAAAGGCGGCTGAGAGAGAGGGAGGACTGAGAGAGGGAGGACTGAGGCGGGGCTGAGAGAGAGGGGACTCAGAGACAGGGGGCTCGGAGAGAGTGAGGGCTGTGAGAGAGGGGGGCTGAGTGAGGGAGGGCTGAGAGAGGGAGAACTGAGAGAGGGCTAAGAGGGGGAGTTCTGAGAGAGGGGGGCTAAGAGAGAGGGGGGACTGAGAGAGGAAGGGCTGAGAGAGAGGGAGGGCTGAGAGAGGGAGAGCTAAGAGAGGGAGGGCTAAGAGAGGAAGGGCTGAGAGAGGGAGGGCTGAGAGAAAGAGAGAGAGAGAGGGGGGGCTAAGAGAGAGGGAAGGCAGAGAGGGGGGCTGAGAGAGAGGGAGGGCTGTGAGAGGGAGGACTGAGAGGGGGTTAAGAGGGGAAGTGCAGAGAGAGGGGGGCTAAGAGAGAGGGTGGACTGAGAGAGGAAGGGCTGAGAGAAAAGGAGGGCTGAGAGAGAGGGAGGGCTGAGAGAGGAAGGGCAAAGAGAGGGAGGACTGAGAGAGGGGGGCTGAGAGAGAGGGAGGGCAGAGAAAGTGGAGGGGCTGAGAGAGAGAGGGGGCTGAGAGGGAGAAGGGGATGAGAGAGAAGGAGGGCTCAGAGAGAGGGAGGGCTGAGAGAGGCAGGCATGAGAGTGAGGGAGGCCTGAGAGAGAAGGAGGGCTGAGAGAAGGAGGGCTGAGAGAGAGGTAGGCTGAGAGAGAGAGGTGGGCTGAGCGAAGGAGGGCTGAGAGAGAGGGGGCTGGGAGAGAGGGAGGGCTGAGAGAGAGGGGGCTGAGAGAGAGGGGGCTGAGAGAGAGGGGGCTGAGAGAGAGGGGGCTGAGAGAGGGGCTGAGAGAGGGGGGCTGAGAGAGGGAGGGCTGAGAGACGGAGGGCTAAGAGAGGTGGGCTGGGAGAGAGAGGGCTGAGAGGGCGGGCTGAGAGAGGGGGGCTGAAAGAGAGGGAGATTGAGAGAGAGGGAGCTGAGAGAGGGAGGACTGAGAGAGGGGGGCTGAGAGAGGGAGGACTGAGAAAGTGGAGGGGCTGAGAGAGAGAAGGCTGAGAGGGAGGAGGGGATGAGAGAGAAGGAGGGCTCAGAGAGAGGGAGGGCTGTGAGAGGCAGGCATGAGAGAGAAGGAGGCCTGAGAGAGAAGGAGGGCTGAGAGAAGGAGGGCTGAGAGAGAGAGGTGGGCTGAGCGAAGGAGGGCTGAGAGAGAGGGGGCAGAGAGAGAGAGGGCAGAGAGAGGGGGGCTGAGAGAGGGAGGGCTGAGAGAGGGAGGGCTAAGAGAGGGGGCTGAGAGAGGGAGGGCTGAGAGGGCGGGCTTAGAGAGGGGGGCTGAAAGAGAGGGAGATTGAGAGAGAGGGGGCTGAAAGAGGGAGGACTGAGAGAGGGAGGACTGAGAGAGGGGGCTGAGAGAGTGAGGACTGAGAGAAGTAGGACTGAGAGGAGGGCTGAGGGAGAAGCAGGGCTGAGAGAGGGAGGGCTGAGAGGGAGGACTGAGAGAGGGGCTGAGAGAGAGGAAGGGCCAAGAGAGCAGAAGGGCTGAGAGAGAGGAAGGGCTTAGGGAGGGCTGAGAGAGAGAGAGAGGGGGGCTAAGAGAGAGGGAGGGCAGAGAGGGGGCTGAGAGAGAGGGAGGGCTGAGAGAGGAGGAGGGCTGAAAGAGAGGGAGATCTGAGTGAGGGAGGGCTGAGAGAGAGGGGGCTAAGAGAGGGAGGGCTGAGAGAGAGGGAGGGGCTGAGAGAAAAAAAGGTCTGAGAGAGGGGAAGGGCTGAGAGAGAGAGGGAGGGCTGAGAGAGGGGGGGGCTGAGAGAGAGAGGGAGGGCTGAGAGAGGGGGGGCTGAGAGAGGGGGCTGAGAGGGGGGACTGAGAGAGGGGGAACTGAGAGAGAGGGAGGGCTGAGAGAGAGGGGGAACTGAGAGAGAGGGAGGGCTGAGAGAGAGGGAGGTTGCTGAGAGAGGGAGGGCTGAGAGAGAGGGAGGGCTGAGAGAGAGGGAGGGCTGAGAGAGAGAGAGGGCACTGAGAGAGGAGGGCTGAGAGAGAGGGGACTGAGAGAGGGAGGGCTGAGAGAGGGAGGGCTGAGAGAGGGAGGGCTGAGAGAGGGGGGCTGAGAGGGAGGGCTGAGAGAGGAGGGGGGTTGAGAGAGGGGGAGCTGAGAAAGAGGGGGGCTGAGTGAGGCAGGGCTGAGAGAGGGAGGGGGAGTGAGGGCCGAGAGAGAGGGGGGGAGTGGAAGGGCTTAGAGAGGGAGGGCTGAGAGAGGGGGGCTGAGAGGGAGGGCTGGGAGAGGGAGGGCTGGGAGAGGAGGGGAGTTGAGAGAGGGGGGCTGAGAGGGGGGCTGAGAGAGGGGGGCTGAGAGAGGGAGGGCTGAGAGAGGGAGGGCTGAGAGAGGGAGGGATAAGAGAGGGGGGCTGAGAGAGGTAGGGGTTAGAGAGGGGGGCTGAAAGAGAGTGAGATTGAGAGAGAGGGGGCTGAGAGAGGGAGGACTGAGAGAGGGAGGACTGAGAGAGGGGGGCTGAGAGAGTGAGGACTGAGAGAGGGAGGACTGAGAGGAGGGCTGAGAGAGAAGGAGGGCTGAGAGAGGGAGGGCTGAGAGGGAGGACTGAGAGAGGAAGGACTGAGAGAGGGAGGACTGAGAGAGGGAGGACTGAGAGAGTGAGGACAGAGAGGGAGGACTGAGAGGAGGGCTGAGAGAGAAGGAGGGCTGAGAGAGGGAGGGCTCAGAGGGAGGACTGAGAGAGGGGCTAAGAGAGAGGGAGGGCTGAGGGAGAAAGGGCTGAGAGAGGAGGGCTTAGAGAGAGGGGGGCTGAGAGAGAGGAAGGGCTGAGAGAGAGGAAGGGCCGAGAGAGCAGAAGGGCTGAGAGAGAGGAAGGGCTGAGAGAGGGAGGGCTGAGAGAGAGAGAGAGAGGGGGGCTAAGAGAGAGGGAGGGCAGAGAGGGGGCTGAGAGAGAGGGAGGGCTGAGAGAGGAGGAGTGCTGAAAGAGAGGGAGATCTGAGTGAGGGAGGGCTGAGAGAGAGGGGGCTAAGAGAGGGAGGGCTGAGAGAGGGGGGGCTGAGAGAGAGGGAGGGGCTGGGAGAAAAAAAGGGCTGAGAGAGGGGAAGGGCTGAGAGAGAGAGGGAGGGCTGAGAGAGGGGACAGAGAGAGGGAGGACAGAGAGAGGCGGCTGAGAGAGAGGGGGGCTGAGAGAGGGGACTGAGAGAGAGGGGGAACTGAGAGAGGGGGAACTGAGAGAGAGGGAGGGCTGAGAGAGAGGGAGGTTGCGGAGAGAGGGAGGGCTGAGAGAGAGGGAGGGCTGAGAGAGAGGGCGCTGAGAGAGGAGGGCTGAGAGAGAGGGGACTGAGAGAGGGAGGGCTGAGAGGGGAGGGCTGAGAGAGGGAGGGCTGAGAGAGGAGTGGGGTTGAGAGAGGGGGAGCTGAGAAAGAGGGAGGCTGAGTGAGGTAGGGCTGAGAGAGGGAGGGGGAGAGAGGGGGGAGAGAGAGGGGGAGAGAGGATGGGCTGAGAGAGAGAGAGGGCTGAGAGAGAGGAGGGACTGAGAGAGAGGGAGGGCTGAGAGAGGCAGGCCTGAGAGAGACAGAGGCCTGAGAGAGAAGGAAGGCTGAGGGAAGGAGGGCCAAGAGAGTGGTGGGTTGAGCGAAGGAGGGCTGAGAGAGAGGGGGCTGAGAGAGAGGGAGGGCTGAGAGAGAGGGGGCTGAGAGAGAGGGGGGGCTGAGAGAGGGAGGACTGAGAGAAGGAGGGCTAAGAGAGAAGGAGGGCTGAGAGAGGGAGGGCTGAGAGGGAGGACTGAGAAAGGGGCTGAGAGAGAGGGAGGACTGAGGCAGGAAGGGCTGAGAGAGGGAGGGCTGAGAGAGGGGGGCTGAGAGAGGGAGGGCTGAGAGAGGAGGGGAGTTGAGAGAGGGGGGGCTGAGAGGGGGGCTGAGAGAGGGGGGCTGAGAGAGGGGGGCTGAGAGAGGGAGGGCTGAGAGAGGGAGGGCTAAGAGAGGGGGCTGAGAGAGGGAGGGCTGAGAGGGCAGGCTTAGAGAGGGGGGCTGAAAGAGAGGGAGATTGAGAGAGAGGGGGCTGAGAGAGGAAGGACTGAGAGAGGGGGGTTGAGAGAGTGAGGACTGAGAGAGGGAGGACTGAGAGGAGGGCTGAGAGAGAAGGAGGGCTGAGAGAGGAAGGGCTGAGAGAGGGAGGGCTGAGAGAGGGAGGGCTGAGAGAGGGAGGGCTGAGGGAGAGGGAGGTTGCGGAGAGAGGGAGGGCTGAGAGAGAGGGAGGGCTGAGAGAGAGGGCGCTGAGAGAGGAGGGCTGAGAGAGAGGGGACTGAGAGAGGGAGGGCTGAGAGGGGAGGGCTGAGAGAGGAGTGGGGTTGAGAGAGGGGGAGCTGAGAAAGAGGGAGGCTGAGTGAGGTAGGGCTGAGAGAGGGAGGGGGAGAGAGGGGGGAGAGAGAGGGGGAGAGAGGATGGGCTGAGAGAGAGAGAGGGCTGAGAGAGAGGAGGGACTGAGAGAGAGGGAGGGCTGAGAGAGGCAGGCCTGAGAGAGACAGAGGCCTGAGAGAGAAGGAGGGCTGAGGGAAGGAGGGCCAAGAGAGTGGTGGGTTGAGCGAAGGAGGGCTGAGAGAGAGGGGGCTGAGAGAGAGGGAGGGCTGAGAGAGAGGGGGCTGAGAGAGAGGGAGGGCTGAGAGAGGGAGGACTGAGAGAGAGGAAGCTGAGAGGGAGGGGGCAGAGAGAGAGGGGCTGAGAGAGGGAGAACTGAGAGAAGGAGGGCTAAGAGAGAAGGAGGGCTGAGAGAGGGAGGGCTGAGAGGGAGGACTGAGAAAGGGGCTGAGAGAGAGGGAGGACTGAGGCAGGAAGGGCTGAGAGAGGGAGGGCTGAGAGAGGGGGGCTGAGAGAGGGAGGGCTGAGAGAGGAGGGGAGTTGAGAGAGGGGGGGCTGAGAGGGGGGCTGAGAGAGGGGGGCTGAGAGAGGGAGGGCTGAGAGAGGGAGGGCTAAGAGAGGGGGCTGAGAGAGGGAGGGCTGAGAGGGCAGGCTTAGAGAGGGGGGCTGAAAGAGAGGGAGATTGAGAGAGAGGGGGCTGAGAGAGGAAGGACTGAGAGAGGGGGGTTGAGAGAGTGAGGACTGAGAGAGGGAGGACTGAGAGGAGGGCTGAGAGAGAAGGAGGGCTGAGAGAGGGAGGGCTGAGAGAGGGAGGGGTGAGGGAGGGGCTGAGAGAGAGGGAGGGCTGAGGGAGCAAGGGCTGAGAGAGGGGGGCTTAGAGAGAGGGGGGCTGAGAGAGAGGAAGGGCTGAGAGAGAGGAAGGGCAGAGAGAGCAGAAGGGCTGAGAGAGAGGAAGGGCTGAGAGAGGGAGGGCTGAGAGAGAGAGAGAGGGGGGCTAAGAGAGAGGGAGGGCAGAGAGGGGACTGAGAGAGAGGGAGGGCTGAGAGAGGAGGAGGGCTGAAAGAGAGGGAGATCTGAGTGAGGGAGGGCTGCGAGAGAGGGGGGCTGAGAGAGTGAGGACTGAGAGAGGGAGGGCTGAGAGAGAAGGAGGGCTGAGAGAGGGAGGGATGAGAGGGAGGACTGAGAGAGGGAGGACTGAGAGAGGGAGGACTGAGAGAGTGAGGCCTGAGAGAGTGAGGCCTGAGAGAGGGAGGACTGAGAGGAGGGCTGAGAGAGAAGGAGGGCTGAGAGAGGGAGGGCTCAGAGGGAGGACTGAGAGAGGGGCTGAGAGAGAGGGAGGGCTGAGGGAGGAAGGGCTGAGAGAGGAGGGCTTAGAGAGAGGGGGGCTGAGAAAGAGGAAGGGCAGAGAGAGCAGAAGGGCTGAGAGAGACGAAGGGCTGAGAGAGGGAGGGCTGAGAGAGAGAGAGAGGGGGGCTAAGAGAGAGGGAGGGTAGAGAGGGGTCTGAGAGAGAGGGAGGGCTGAGAGAGGAGGAGGGCTGAAAGAGAGGGAGATCTAAGTGAGGGAGGGCTGAGAGAGAGGGGGCTAAGAGAGGGAGGGCTGAGAGAGGGGGGCTGAGAGAGAGGGAGGAGCTGGGAGAAAAAAAGGGCTGAGAGAGGGGAAGGGCTGAGAGAGAGAGGGAGGGCTGAGAGAGGGGACAGAGAGAGGGAGGACAGAGAGAGGCGGCTGAGAGAGAGGCGGGCTAAGAGAGAGGGGCTGAGAGAGGGGATTCAGAGAGAGGGGACTGAGAGAGAGGGGGAACTGAGAGAGAGGGAGGGCTGAGAGAGAGGGAGGTTGCGGAGAGAGGGAGGGCTGAGAGAGAGGGAGGGCTGAGAGAGAGAGCGCTGAGAGAGGAGGGCTGAGAGAGAGGGGACAGAGAGGGAGGGCTGAGAGAGGGAAGGCTGAGAGAGGGAGGGCTGAGAGAGGAGTGGGGTTGAGAGAGGGGGAGCTGAGAAAGAGGGAGGCTGAGTGAGGTAGGGCTGAGAGAGGGAGGGGGAGAGAGAGAGGGGGGAGAGAGAGGGGGGAGAGAGGAGGGGCTGAGAGAGAGAGGGCTGAGAGAGAGGAGGGACTGAGAGAGAGGGAGGGCTGAGAGAGGCAGGCCTGAGAGAGACAGAGGCCTGAGAGAGAAGGAGGGCTGAGGGAAGGAGGGCCAAGAGAGTGGTGGGTTAAGCGAAGGAGGGCTGAGAGAGAGGGGGCTGAGAGAGAGGGAGGGCTGAGAGAGAGGGAGGGCTGAGAGAGGGAGGACTGAGAGAGAGGGGGCTGAGAGAGAGGGGGCTGAGAGAGAGGGGCTGAGAGAGGGAGGACTGAGAGAAGGAGGGCTAAGAGAGAAGGAGGGCTGAGAGAGGGAGGGCTGAGAGGGAGGACTGAGAAAGGGGCTGAGAGAGAGGGAGGACTGAGGCAGAAAGGGCTGTGAGAGGGAGGGCTGAGAGAGGGGGGCTGAGAGAGGGAGGGCTGAGAGAGGAGGGGAGTTGAGAGAGGGGGGCTGAGAGGGGGGCTGAGAGAGGGGGGCTGAGAGAGGGAGGGCTGAGAGAGGGAGGGCTAAGAGAGGGGGCTGAGAGAGGGAGGGCTGAGAGGGCGGGCTTAGAGAGGGGGGCTGAAAGAGAGGGAGATTGAGAGAGAGGGGGCTGAGAGAGGGAGGACAGAGAGGGAGGACTGAGAGAGGGTGGACTGAGAGGAGGGCTGAGAGAGAAGGAGGGCTGAGAGAGGGAGGGCTGAGAAGGAGGGCTGAGAGGGAGGACTGAGGGAGGGGCTGAGAGAGAGGGAGGGCTGAGGGAGCAAGGGCTGAGAGAGTGGGGCTTAGAGAGAGGGGGGCTGAGAGAGAGGAAGGGCTGAGAGAGAGAGAGAGAGAGAGAGAGGGGGGCTAAGAGAGAGGGAGGGCAGAGAGGGGGCTGAGAGAGAGGGAGGAGGGCTGAAAGAGAGGGAGATCTGAGTGAGGGAGGGCTGCAAGAGAGGGGGCTAAGAGAGGGAGGGCTGAGAGAGAGGGAGGGGCTGGGAGAAAAAAAGGGCTGAGAGAGGGGAAGGGCTGAGAGAGAGAGGGAGGGCTGAGAGAGGGGACAGAGAGAGGGAGGACAGAGAGAGGCGGCTGAGAGAGAGGGGGGCTGAGAGAGAGGGGCTGAGAGAGAGGGGACTGAGAGAGAGGGGGGACTGAGAGAGGGGGAACTGAGAGAGAGGGAGGGCTGAGAGAGAAGGAGGTTGCTGAGAGAGGGAGGGCTGAGAGAGAGGGAGGGCTGAGAGAGAGGGCGCTGAGAGAGGAGGGCTGAGAGAGAGGGGACTGAGAGAGGGAGGGCTGAGAGAGGGAGAGCTGAGAGAGGGGGGCTGAGAGGGAGAGCTGAGAGAGGGGGAGCTGAGAAAGAGGGGGGCTGAGTGAGGTAGGGCTGAGAGAGGGAGGGGGAGTGAGGGCCGAGAGAGAGGGGGGGAGAGGGAGGGCTTAGAGAGGGAGGGCTGAGAGAGGGGGGCTGAGAGGGAGGGCTGAGAGAGGGAGGGCTGAGAGAGGAGAGGGGTTGAGAGAGGGGAAGCTGAGAAAGAGGGGGGCAGAGTGAGGTAGGGCTGAGAGAGGGAGGGGGATAGAGGACCGAGAGAGAGGGGGGAGAGAGGAGGGGCTGAGAGAGAGAGAGGGCTGAGAGAGAGGAGGGACTGAGAGAGAGGGAAGGCTGAGAGAGAAGGAGGGCCAAGAGAGTGGTGGGTTGAGCGAAGGAGGGCTGAGAGAGAGGGGGCTGAGAGAGAGGGAGGGCTGAGAGAGGGAGGACTGAGAGAGAGGGGGCTGAGAGAGAGGGGGCTGAGAGAGAGGGGGCTGAGAGAGGGGGGCTGAGAGATGGAGGACTGAGAGAAGGAGGGCTGAGAGAGAAGGAGGGCTGAGAGAGGGAGGTCTGAGAGGGAGGACTGAGAAAGGGGCTGAGAGAGAGGGAGGACTGAGGCAGGAAGGGCTGAGAGAGGGGGGCTTAGAGAGAGGAAGGGCTGAGAGAGAGGGAGGGGCTGGGAGAAAAAAAGGGCTGAGAGAGGGGAAGGGCTGAGAGAGAGAGGGAGGGCTGAGAGAGGGGACAGAGAGAGGGAGGACAGAGAGAGGCGGCTGAGAGAGAGGGGGGCTGAGAGAGAGGGGCTGAGAGAGGGGGAGGGCTGAAAGAGAGGGAGATCTGAGTGAGGGAGGGCTGCGAGAGAGGGGGCTAAGAGAGGGAGGGCTAAGAGAGGGAGGGCTGAGAGAGGGAGGGGCTGGGAGAAAAAAAGGGCTGAGAGAGGGGAAGGGCTGAGAGAGAGAGGGAGGGCTGAGAGAGGGGACAAAGAGATGGAGGACTGAGAGAAGGAGGCGTGAGAGAGAAGGAGGGCTGAGAGAGGGAGGTCTGAGAGGGAGGACTGAGAAAGGGGCTGAGAGAGAGGGAGGACTGAGGAAGGAAGGGCTGAGAGAGGGGGGCTTAGAGAGAGGGGGGATGAGAGAGAGGAAGGGCTGAGAGAGAGGGAGGGGCTGGGAGAAAAAAAGGGCTGAGAGAGGGGAGGGCTGAGAGAGAGAGGGAGGGCTGAGAGAGGGGACAGAGAGAGGCAGCTGAGAGAGAGGGGGGCTGAGAGAGAGGGGCTGAGAGAGGGGGCTGAGAGAGAGGGGACTGAGAGAGAGGGGGGACTGAGAGAGGGGGAACTGAGAGAGAGGGAGGGCTGAGAGAGAAGGAGGTTGCTGAGAGAGGGAGGGCTGAGAGAGAGGGCATTGAGAGAGGAGGGCTGAGAGAGAGGGGACTGAGAGAGGGGGGCTGAGAGGGAGGGCTGAGAGAGGGGGAGCTGAGAAAGAGGGGGGCTGAGTGAGGTAGGGCTGAGAGAGGGAGAGCTGAGAGAGAGGGGGGCTGAGTGAGGTAGGGCTGAGAGAGGGAGAGCTGAGAGAGGGGGGCTGAGAGGGAGGGCTGAGAGAGGGGGAGCTGAGAAAGAGGGGGGCTGAGTGAGGTAGGGCTGAGAGAGGGAGGGGGAGTGAGGGCCGAGAGAGAGGGAGGAGAGGGAGGGCTTAGAGAGGGAGGGCTGAGAGAGGGGGGCTGAGAGAGGGAGGGCTGAGAGAGGAGAGGGGTTGAGAGAGGGGAAGCTGAGAAAGAGGGGGGCAGAGTGAGGTAGGGCTGAGAGAGGGAGGGGGAGAGAGGACCGAGAGAGAGGGGGGAGAGAGGAGGGGCTGAGAGAGAGAGAGGGCTGAGAGAGAGGAGGGACTGAGAGAGAGGGAAGGCTGAGAGAGAAGGAGGGCTGAGGGAAGGAGGGCCAAGAGAGTGGTGGGTTGAGCGAAGGAGGGCTGAGAGAGAGGGGGCTGAGAGAGAGGGAGGGCTGAGAGAGGGAGGACTGAGAGAGAGGGGGCTGAGAGAGAGGGGGCTGAGAGAGAGGGGGCTGAGAGAGGGGGGCTGAGAGATGGAGGACTGAGAGAAGGAGGGCTGAGAGAGAAGGAGGGCTGAGAGAGGGAGGTCTGAGAGGGAGGACTGAGAAAGGGGCTGAGAGAGAGGGAGGACTGAGGCAGGAAGGGCTGAGAGAGGGGGGCTTAGAGAGAGGGGGGCTGAGAGAGAGGAAGGGCCGAGAGAGAGGAAGGGCCGAGAGAGAGGAAGGGCCGAGAGAGCGGAAGGGCCGAGAAAGAGGAAGAGCTTAGAGAGAGGAAGGGCTAAGAGAGAGGGAGGGCTAAGAGAGGGAGGGCTGAGAGAGAGAGGGGGCTAAGAGAGAGGGAGGGCAGAGAGGGGGCTGAGAGAGAGGGAGGGCTGAGAGAGAAGGAGGGCTGAAAGAGAGGGAGATCTGAGTGAGGGAGGGCTAAGAGAGGGAGGGCTGAGTGAGGGACAAGCTGAGAGAGAGGGAGGGGCTGAGAGTAAAGAAGGGCTGAGAGAGAGGAAGGGCTGAGAGAGGAAGGGCTTAGAGAGGGGACAGAGAGAGGGAGGACAGAGAGAGGCGGCTGAGAGAGAGGGGGGCTGAGAGAGAGGGGCTGAGAGAGGGGGCTGAGAGAGAGGGGACTGAGAGAGGGGGAACTGAGAGAGAGGGAGGGCTGAGAGAGATGGAGGTTGCTGAGAGAGGGAGGGCTGAGAGAGGGAGGGCTGAGAGAGAGGGAGGGCTGAGAGAGAGGGCGCTGAGAGAGGAGGGCTGAGAGAGAGGGGACTGAGAGAGGGAGGGCTGAGAGAGGGAGAGCTGAGAGAGGCGGGCTGAGAGGGAGGGCATTGAGAGAGGAGGGCTGAGAGAGAGGGGACTGAGAGAGGGAGGGCTGAGAGAGGGAGAGCTGAGAGAGGGGGGCTGAGAGGGAGGGCTGAGAGAGGGGGAGCTGAGAAAGAGGGGGGCTGAGTGAGGTAGGGCTGAGAGAGGGAGAGCTGAGAGAGGGGGGCTGAGAGGGAGGGCTGAGAGAGGGGGAGCTGAGAAAGAGGGGGGCTGAGTGAGGTAGGGCTGAGAGAGGGAGGGGGAGTGAGGGCCGAGAGAGAGGAGGGGAGAGGGAGGGCTTAGAGAGGGAGGGCTGAGAGAGGGGGGCTGAGAGAGGGAGGGCTGAGAGAGGAGAGGGGTTGAGAGAGGGGAAGCTGAGAAAGAGGGGGGCAGAGTGAGGTAGGGCTGAGAGAGGGAGGGGGAGAGAGGACCGAGAGAGAGGGGGAAGAGAGGAGGGGCTGAGAGAGAGAGAGGGCTGAGAGAGAGGAGGGACTGAGAGAGCGGGAAGGCTGAGAGAGAAGGAGGGCTGAGGGAAGGAGGGCCAAGAGAGTGGTGGGTTGAGCGAAGGAGGGCTGAGAGAGAGGGGGCTGAGAGAGAGGGAGGGCTGAGAGAGGGAGGACTGAGAGAGAGGGGGCTGAGAGAGAGGGGGCTGAGAGAGGGGGGCTGAGAGATGGAGGACTGAGAGAAGGAGGGCTGAGAGAGAAGGAGGGCTGAGAGAGGGAGGTCTGAGAGGGAGGACTGAGAAAGGGGCTGAGAGAGAGGGAGGACTGAGGCAGGAAGGGCTGAGAGAGGGGGGCTTAGAGAGAGGGGGGCTGAGAGAGAGGAAGGGCTGAGAGAGAGGAAGGGCCGAGAGAGAGGAAGGGCCGAGAGAGAGGAAGGGCCGAGAGAGTGGAAGGGCCGAGGGAGAGGAAGAGCTTAGAGAGAGGAAGGGCTAAGAGAGAGGAAGGGCTAAGAGAGAGGAAGAGCTTAGAGAGAGGAAGGGCTAAGAGAGAGGAAGGGCTAAGAGAGGGAGGGCTGAGAGAGAGAGGGGGCTAAGAGAGAGGGAGGTCAGAGAGGGGGCTGAGAGAGAGGGAGGGCTGAGAGAGAAGGAGGGCTGAAAGAGAGGGAGATCTGAGTGAGGGAGGGCTAAGAGAGGGAGGGCTGAGTGAGGGACAAGCTGAGAGAGAGGGAGGGGCTGAGAGTAAAGAAGGGCTGAGAGAGAGGAAGGGCTGAGAGAGGAAGGGCTTAGAGAGGGGACAGAGAGAGGGAGGACAGAGAGAGGCGGCTGAGAGAGAGGGGGGCTGAGAGAGAGGGGGCTGAGAGAGAGGGGGCTGAGAGAGAGGGGACTGAGAGAGGGGGAACTGAGAGAGAGGGAGGGCTGAGAGAGAAGGAGGTTGCTTAGAGAGGGAGGGCTGAGAGAGGGAGGGCTGAGAGAGAGGGAGGGCTGAGAGAGAGGGCGCTGAGAGAGGAGGGCTGAGAGAGAGGGGACTGAGAGAGGGAGGGCTGAGAGAGGGAGAGCTGAGAGAGGGGGGCTGAGAGGGAGGGCTGAGAGAGGGGGAGCTGAGAAAGAGGGGGGCTGAGTGAGGTAGGGCTGAGAGAGGGAGGGGGAGTGAGGGCCGAGAGAGAGGGGGGGAGAGGGAGGGCTTAGAGAGGGAGGTCTGAGAGAGGGGGGCTGAGAGAGGGAGGGCTGAGAGAGGAGAGGGGTTGAGAGAGGGGAAGCTGAGAAAGAGGGGGGCAGAGTGAGGTAGGGCTGAGAGAGGGAGGGGGAGAGAGGACCGAGAGAGAGGGGGGAGAGAGGAGGGGCTGAGAGAGAGAGAGGGCTGAGAGAGAGGAGGGACTGAGAGAGAGGGAAGGCTGAGAGAGAAGGAGGGCTGAGGGAAGGAGGGCCAAGAGAGTGGTGGGTTGAGCGAAGGAGGGCTGAGAGAGAGGGGGCTGAGAGAGAGGGAGGGCTGAGAGAGGGAGGACTGAGAGAGAGGGGGCTGAGAGAGAGGGGGCTGAGAGAGAGGGGGCTGAGAGAGGGGAGCTGAGAGATGGAGGACTGAGAGAAGGAGGGCTGAGAGAGAAGAAGGGCTGAGAGAGGGAGGTCTGAGAGGGAGGACTGAGAAAGGGGCTGAGAGAGAGGGAGGACTGAGGCAGGAAGGGCTGAGAGAGGGGGGCTTAGAGAGAGGGGGGCTGAGAGAGAGGAAGGGCTGAGAGAGAGGAAGGGCCGAGAGAGAGGAAGGGCCGAGAGAGCGGAAGGGCCGAGAGAGAGGAAGAGCTTAGAGAGAGGAAGGGCTAAGAGAGAGGAAGGGCTAAGAGAGGGAGGGCTGAGAGAGAGAGGGGGCTAAGAGAGAGGGAGGGCAGAGAGGGGGCTGAGAGAGAGGGAGGGCTGAGAGAGAAGGAGGGCTGAAAGAGAGGGAGATCTGAGTGAGGGAGGGCTAAGAGAGGGAGGGCTGAGTGAGGGACAAGCTGAGAGAGAGGGAGGGGCTGAGAGTAAAGAAGGGCTGAGAGAGAGGAAGGGCTGAGAGAGGAAGGGCTTAGAGAGGGGACAGAGAGAGGGAGGACAGAGAGAGGGGTCTGAGAGAGAGGGGTCTGAGAGAGGGGGGCTGAGAGAGTGGGGACTGAGAGAGAGGGGGGACTGAGAGAGAGGGGGGACTGAGAGAGAGGGAGGGCTGAGAGAGAGAGGGCGCTGAGGGCTGAGAGAGGGGACTGAGAGAGGGAGGGCTGAGAGAGAGAGGGCGCTAAGAGAGAGGAGGGCTGAGAGAGGGGACTAAGAGAGGGAGGGCTGAGAGAGGGGGGCTGAGAGAGGGGACTGAGAGAGGGAGGGCTGAGAGAGGGAGGGCTGAGAGAGGGAGGGCTGAGAGGGAGGGCTGAGAGAGGAGAGCTGAGAAAGAGGGGCTGAGTGAGGTAGGGCTGAGAGAGGGAGGGGGGAGAGAGGGCCGAGAGAGGGGGGGGGAGTGAGGGCTGAGACAGAGGGGGGTTGAAAGAGTGGGTCTGAGATAGAGAGAGAGGGGAGTGAGGGGGGAGATGAGAGAGACCGATGGCCCTGTCCCTATCTCCAGTCCCTCCTCTGTCCCATTGTGCCAATCTCTGTCTGCAGGCCAGGTCTGTGTATGATGAAGGTACCTTTCATGATGCCAGTCTGTCCCCTTCTTGATCTGCTTTGAAATCTTTGATCCTTCCAGCGGCTCCTGCAGAAGCCTGTGCCTCCCGTCCCATCCTCTGTGTCTCCAGTCAGCCTGTCCTCCGGGCATCACGTTAGAGCGCAGAGGAAGTTGGAGGTGTCCATGCTCTGGAGGCGCAGGGTACCATGCTCCCCCTGCTTCTAACCTCTTCGAGAGGTGGAATCAGGAGGGTGAGGTCAAGGGGGCGGTGGTGAAGCTCTTCTCCCGAGTCCCAGGCTCTCGCTGATCACCTTGGCTCTGCCCCTCGCTGATCACCGCTATGTGGCGATGGATGGATGTCCGGCCGCCCACAACCCAAGGACGCTGCTGATTACTGCCGCCATAGAACCTGACTCTCGGGGATAACAATGGGCTATTTGCCCTGGGCTAGATGGCCTACACTCGGCCCACAGAGTGCCCCTTTAAATTTTGCACCAGGGCAGTAGCCCCTCCTGTCCCCCTACACTACGCAACTGGTCACACAGCAGGGTAGAGGACGAGGTACTGACAAGCTTCACCCCGAGCCACACTCGGGAATACCGTCAGAGGGGTTAACTGATACATTCTGCAGGAATCTGCATTGTGCTTTTGAAAAACAACAGACTTGCTGGCTGGATTACCAGATGAAGATAAAAGGAAAGCCTAAAAAAGGAAACTAATACAGCCATGACATCTAAGAATTGGTAAGCTGCAATAAAATAAATGTTTTCTTTTGGGTTTAACGACATCCCGCCTGGCCATCATTTTGCTATTGGCCGGGCGGGATGTCTTTCCCATTCTGACTGGACGTCATATGACGTCCTTCAGAATAGGCAGCTTGTGCACCCCCGGGGGCGCGCAGCACAGCGATTGATGGTGCAGTGTGTTGCTCGGATACACCGCATCTCCGATCAAGGTAAAGAGCCTACGTCATAGGCGGCTCTCCTGAGAAGGGGGATCTGCACTGAATATCATCAGCTATGCCCCATCAGCAATGCCGAGCTGTGCCCACCAATGCCCACCAGTGACGCCAATCAGTGCCCACCAGTGATGCCAAGCAGTGCTCATCAGTGATGCCTTTCAGTGCCCATCAGTGATGCCAGTCACTGTCTCTATCAGTGCTGTCTATCGGGGCCCATTAGTGCTGCCCATCAGTGCACATTAATGCCGCCTATCAGTTCCCATCATTGCCGCCTATCAGTGATCATCAATGCCGCCTATTAGTGCCCATAAAGGCTGACCATCAGTGCTGCCTATCAGTGCCCATCAGTGCTGCTTATCAGTGCCTCCTATCAGTGCTGCATATTAGTGCCTCCTCATCCATGCCCATCAGTGCCCATCAGTGCCCCCTCATCAGTGCCCATCAGTGAAGGAGAAAATATACTTATTTACAATAATTTACTTGTTAAGCAAAAAAATAAAAAACCCAGTGGTGATTAAATATCACCAAAAGAATACTCTATTTGTGTGAAAAAAATTATAAAAATGTAGTTTGGGTACAGCGTTGCATGACAGCGCAATTGTCATTCAAAGTGCGACAGCTGAAAATCGGCCTGGGTGGGAAGGGGGTGAAAGTGCTCAGTATTAAAGTGGTTAATAAAGCTTTAAAGGGGTTGTAAACCCTTATGGTTTTTCACCTTAATGCATTCTATACATTAAGGTGAAAAACCTTTTTTAGTGTTGCAGCCCTCCAGCCCCCCCGTTTCACTTACCTGGACACTGTCATCCTCTGTCTGGGAATGAGCACACCATCTGTAGCTGGTGTCTCGTGTCCCGATTGGATAGATTGATAGCAGTACAGCCATTGGCTCCTGCTGCTGTCAATCAAATCCAACGACGCAGCACCAGGGGGCCTGGCCGAGTCCTGCGCGCCCGCACCTGTGTCCACCAAGGAGAGCGCTTCTCCAACGTGGAGACTCGACACTCGATGCGGGGAGGACCCACCAGCGCTGCCGGGGGACCCCAGAAGAGGTAGATCGGAACTGCACAGTGGAGGGAAGTATAACATTGTTATTTTTATTTTTTTTTAAACAAATTTTACAACCCCTTTAAATCAAAGGGGTACATAAATTACCAGCCTATGCCAGCAGATGCTTTACAACTGCAAATGGTTTGAGGCTTTATTATGTTTTTATTACTGTCACTGTCCCTATTAGGCAAATTTTGTCACAATTGATGCCAGGAAAGGAAGTGATGTGAAATTTCTCTAACGAGGACACAGTCAAAAATTTTAATCAAATGAGGAAGGAAGTTTTTATTGTCCCCCAGCTGCGCTGATGCTGATGACGCCCGCACCCTCTACTCCTTGTGTGAGAATCATAGGGACAAAAAGTGGACAAAAAAAAAATCTCTCCAATGGTTACAGACAAATAAGAACCTGACAACATTTCTGGGCTAGATGGCCTACACTCCAACTCATTTCTCAGCTACTCAACACAATAAGCCTTTTCAAACTGTTTCATTATTTTATGTTACATTTTTTTTTGTGCATACAATTTCAAATACATGTAAAGCCAGACTGTCTGATCAAGCCTCTTTACAAGTGTGGTCTAAAACTCATAACTATCTCAATTTATAACTTCAAACATATAAAATGAAAACCTAAATATGTAACTCTAATGCCGCATACACACGATCGGACTTTCTGGCATACTTGGTCCGGCACACTTTCCGACGGACTTTGTCCGCCAGGTGAGCCGGACTTTAAAACGGACGGACTTGCCCACACACGACCGGACTTTCTAGCGGGCTAAATCCGCCCATCTTTCCGACGGACTTTCGCCGGAGTTACGGCGGACTTTCAGAATGAACGGACTTGCCCACACAAGTCCGTTCATTTTGAACATGACTCAGGTGCGATGGGACTAGAAAAGGAAGTCAATCTTGCTGCTTTTATCGGCGAGATTGACACCTTGCGAGCCCCGTCGCGGGGCATACCAGGCCCTTAGGTCTGGTATGGGTTATAAAGGGAAGCCCCTACGCTGAAAAAACGACGTGGGGTCCCCCCTAAAATCCATACCAGACCCCGATCCGGAAGAAGACCCCCGAAGCCGGAAGAAGACCCCCGAAGTCGGAGGAAGACCCCCCCCGGAGCTGTTTAATAAATTATTTTAAAAACTTGTGTAGAGTGTTTTTTTATTGACGCTTTTTCCCTAGGTGAATGGGTAGGGGTGCCATGTACCACATACTCATTCACATAGGGTGGGGGGCCCTCTTATTATAGGGGGCTCCCGGATTCCGATAAGCCCCCCGCCCGCAGACCCCGACAACCAACGGCCAGGGTTATCGGGAAGAGGCCCTTGTCCTCATCAACATGGGGACAAGGTGCTTTGGGGTGGGGGGGCCCCGCAGGGCCCACCCTCCCCCAAGGCACCCCCCATGTTGAGGGCACGCGGCCTGGTACAGTTCAGGAGGGGGGGCGCTCGCTCGTCCCCACCCCCTTTCCTGACCGGCCGGGCTGCATGCTGGGATTGGGGTCTGGTATGGATTTTAGGGGGGACCCCACGCCATTTTTTCCTATTGCCGCGAGCGCGAAATGCAATACCCTGTCCTTGCGTCCGTTGGACCAGCATACAGACGAGCGGGCTTTCCGTCGGACCAGCACACAGACGAGCGGATTTTCCGCCAGAGTCCGACGGAAAGATTTAAAACATGTTTCAAATCTAGGTCCGGCGGGCTTTTGGGAAAAAGTCCGCCGGAGCCTACACACAGTCGGATTGTCTGGCGGACTCTGGTCCGCCGGACCAAGTATGCCAGAAAGTCCGCTCGTGTGTACGCGGCATTACTCATACTATCCAAGAAAATGGTTGGAGTTAGGCTATAAAGTATTTGTTTGTAAGTATACTATGTACATGAAGACCATATGGAGGCTATATTTACTGATTAGTAATCTACCCAGTCTCTAATGCCTAAATCTCTTACAATATCAAAAAGGGCAAACATCTAAAGCTAAATCCTGGTACACATGGGCCCAATGTCAGATGGAATTGGCCGGTTCAATAGAAACATTTGGCCTATGTGTACAGCAGCTGGTCCGAGAGAAGCTGGCCAGCCGTTCTGCTGACTTCTGTCGAAAGGGTCGTGACGGAAAAAGGTCTGTCGACAGGCTCCCAGTCAGCGCTCTCAGCCCATGGCTCAAACAATCCTATTATTCTAGGTTGCTGCTTACACCGACAAGTGTGCCCACATCCTAAAGCCTAGTACACCCGAGCCGAATTTCAGCTGGCATCGGCTGGTTCAATAGAAACCGGCCAACATTAGACCTGTGTGTATGGTAGCAGCAGTGGTGGCTGGTGCTCAACATTTTTGGGGGGGTTCAAACAAACTGAAAAATACTGAAAAAAACCCCATCAATTGCAGCCTCACTGTGCCCATCAAATGCAGCCACTGTGCCATCAAATGCAGCCATTGTGCCCATCAAATGCAGCCACTCTTGCCCATCATATGCAGCCACTTGTGCCCGTCATATGCAGCCACTTGTGCTCATCATATGCAGCCACTTGTGCCAATCATATGCAGCTACTTGTGCCCGTCAAATGCAGCCACTTGTGCCCATCATATGCAGCCACTTGTGCCCATCAAATGCCACTACTTGTGCCCATCAAATGCCACCACTTGTGCCCATCAAATGCCATCACGATAACCCCCCCGCCATCTGCCCAGCACTTACCCCATCTTAGTGGTGGGTCAGGCAGTGGGTGACGGCGGCGAGCTATGGGACATCTCCTGTGTCCTCCATGCTTCCCCCTCCTCTCTTCTTCGGTCTGCCAATCGGGGCACCTGTGCCTTCAGCCAATCAGGTGGCGGGTATTAGACCCGTGCTACCTTATTGGCAGAGAGGTGGCTCAATGTTAGAAAAGCAAATATTCATTTTAATAGCAGACTGTGGCTTCCCAATTTGCCCAGCGGTGGGACTTTTCAAACTGCGGAGGGGCAATAGATGGGAAACACGTCCACATCGTCCTACCCCCCAACTTGGGGTCATACTATTACAACTGTAAGGGGTTTAATAGTATTGTGATGTTGGCGGTGGTGTCGGCGACATACGGGTTTCTCTATGTGGACGTGGGGAAGAATGGGCGGATGTCGGACGGTGGAGTCATCGCCCAGACCGAGTTCTACTACACACACACCTTGTTTTTGTTGTTAATGTATGTAATGCATTAATGCTAACAATATTCATCATTTTCAGCACCATGAATTAATTTTTTGGAGTGACGAAAAATGGCCTTATTGTTGCAAATTATAAAGCACTGTGGGTGTTATTTACTAAAGGAAAATCCACTTTGCACTACAAGTGCACTGCAAAAGTGCACTTGAAACTGCACTGAAACTGCACTGAAAGTGCACTTGTAGTGCAAAGTGGATTTTCCTTTAGTAAATAACCCCCATTGTCACTGTAAACACCAACTTACTCCAAAAACTGCTATTGAGCATTGAAAGAAGAAGCCACACATTGTAGAGTATAAACATTTTTACTCTGTGCACATTCACATGTGCATTTATAAAAGGGTTTTTGAACAAACCAACACATTTTTATACAAAAAAAATTTTTTAGACATGGTAAACAGGCAGCTTTTTACAGTGCCATCTTAAGAGCATTATAGGCCCCCGGCAATACAGTGCACTGGGGCCCTGTCTACACAATCATCCACGAGAATAAAAATGCAAATTATCAGTAAGGCTATATTTATTGGTACTTCCAACAAAATCAATGTTTAAACATTAACACAACGTTTGGACAATATAGCACGAGCTTGAAAAGCTAGAAATTGAAGAACAAGAAATTACAGATTGAAATGGGACAGTACAAAAGCACTAATTACTTCCTCAAACTAGTGGCAACTCTAAGATTGATATATAAGGGGGACACATAAGATATTACAGTCAAAACTTGGGGGAGCCTGGGCACTAATAACTTTCACCACTAAATCATACAACTAAAAAAAAAACTAAGTAAATATATATAAATGTACATACTCACACTCTGGTGCTGCTGGTGCTGCCTGGTGGGTATTAATGCTGGCGTGGGTACTGCTGATGCTGGTGGGTATTAATGCTGGCATGTGTACTGTTGCCTGGCTCCTCTGAGACGCGGAAGTGTGACAGGAAGCATGCGGCTGCAGTAGAGAGCAGAGCCGATGCTTCCTGTATCTGTCACAGGCAGAGTGCATTTCATATCACTCCGCCTGTGAAGAGCCGGAACTACACAGAAAGCATCGACTCCATTCTTCACAGTGACAGCTGACTCACACTGTCCACCGCTGAGTCGCTGACTGATATCGGGACTGATCGCGCGGCACTCTGTCTCTGTGAGGGAGCCGCACAGCACTGGCACAATGCAGCAGAGAACTTTGTAACATCTGAATGATGATCGATACCTCCCAACTTTTGAACTTCAGAATGAGGGACACTAATGGGAGGAAGCGACCGATGGCGCGCTACGTGCACTGTGGCAAAAAGAAAGATTCTCACTGATGCATACAAAAACCCCAGCACAGTCATTTAAAAAAATAAGAATAAAAAGCTTCCATTACAAATGATTTTGCATAAACTATGGAAGTGTTCTTTAAACAAAGTGTGGAAGGATTCAGGAGTGCGTTATGTACAGAGTGCAGGGCTCAGGAGAGTGCTAGATACAGAGTGCAGGGTTCTGGAGTGTGTTATGCACAGGGTGCAGGGTTCTGGAGTTACATATAGAGTGCAGGGTTTTGGCGTGTGTTATGTACAGAGTGCAGGAGAGTGTTAAGCACAGTGCATGGTTCTGGAGTGCGTTACGTACAGAGTGCAAGGGTTCAAGAGCACTAGGTACAGAGTGCAGTCATCCATCCACATCTCACTATTGCCCTTCTCCTCAACCCTACACACACACACACACACACACACACAACACACACCACACACACACACACATACATAACACACACACACACCACACAAACACACACACCACACATATAACACACACCACGCACCCACACACACACACATACATAACACACACATACCACACACCACACACACACCACACATAACACACACATACATACACACATACATACACACACACCACACACACATACATAACACACACACATACATAACACACACACATACCACACACACACACACAAACAACACACATACATAACACACACACTTACCACACACACACACACATACCACACACACACATACATAGTACACACACACACACATACATACATAATACACACACACACATACCACACACACACACACACACACACATAACACACACACCACACACACCACTAAAAGTAGCACCTTTCTGTAGCTGTCTTCTATCCAGTGCAGCCACAGCTTCCTTCTCCTTTCAGTTCACTGGGTATTTTCGGCTTCTGGACTCCTGGAGCAGGAAGGAGATAAAGATTAGGGGGCAGCAGCTCACCCCCCTCCTCGAACATGTTGCAGTCAGCCTTTCACTTGTCCCGACTCTACTGCAGAGCAGAGAGGTGGTTGAAGGAGCCGAGCTGTTACTTTCACTTTCAACTACAGAAGCCAGGCTTCTGTGTTTAAGTGAAAGTGGGGAGCTGCCTGTGAGTGCAGGGCTAATGCAGGCTGAAAAAACCCTGGGGGTAGAGGAATAGACAGCTGATCCTGACCCTCTGCAACTCTGTCCTGGCCAGCAATGTATGAACGATGGTGTCGTGTCACCGGCTCTTTC
Source organism: Aquarana catesbeiana (assembly GCF_042186555.1). Classification (NCBI taxonomy): domain Eukaryota; kingdom Metazoa; phylum Chordata; class Amphibia; order Anura; family Ranidae; genus Aquarana; species Aquarana catesbeiana. The sequence continues at coordinate 166,918,767 of NC_133332.1, read as the reverse complement.
GCTATGCACTGGTTTGACAGAGGGGCGGGTCTGGGTAGCAGTCCCACCCCTACCGGACATCACACTCTCATCTTGGCAGGTGAAGTCTCTCATTGGGGCTGCACAGTGTACATCCAGCTGACTTGCTAGCCAATCCCTGGCTGTACTGGATGTGCACACTGCTGCAGGTCAATCTGGGACTGTTGGGAGGTATGATTGATGCTTGGCTGGGGTTGCTGGGCACTTGGGGGGCCCCCAGGGAAGTGGGGCCCCCGGGCAACTTCCCAGCGTGCCCATGCAATAAGACGGCCCTGGGTTTTAAAAACCATAACACAATACACAACTTGGGAACTTACAAAGTTCAACTTTGATAAATTGAAAGCAATATCAGACATTAGTATGTCCAAACTGTGTTGATATTGTCTTCATCATCAGATGGGGTGATGTCACCCCTGTGAAAGCCAAATTTTGAAGATGCACACAAATTGAGAGTCAAAATGGGGATTTCCCCATGGCTAAGGCCAGCATGTGCTAGCTCCCATCATGGGGGATCAATGAGACGTGTTTCGAGGGTACAACCCCTTCCTCTCAGCTACTTGAGTTGCGAGGAAGGGGTTGCACCCACAAAACGCGTACATTGATATCCCGTGATGGCAGATAGCACATGTTGACACACTGTGTGCATCTTCAAAATTTGGCTTTCAAAATTTTTAGAAAAATTCTGAAAAATGAAAACAATTAGTAAAATTTTGGTATGTTTTACATTCTGCCTAAAACATCAATAATGTTTTTGAGTCTTTTTTCCACATCATTGATGTCTTCCTTGATCTTCTGTAAATCCCTATTGCACACCATGATCTCCCCGATGAGGATGTGTGCACTTGCACTTGTGAAATGTGTTTCTTCTTCCACAACATCCACATCACCTAAAATAAAAAAAACACACCATGTATTATAAATATGCAGGCATACATCTATTACCTGAAGCTGTGGTCTCAGACATATATAGTGATATCCCTCGCGCTTATGTGAGTAAAAGGAGTGTGATGACAACAAAATTTCAATGATATCAGCGTGAGTAAAAAGCGATGATGTCTATTTAGACTGCAGCAAAATCAAAAAGTGTTCACATTACACTCTGCAAAACTATGATAATAGGGAGATTTTGCGCTTCAAATCTATCACATAATCAAATAATATCATGACATAAATAGAAGGTTGTGATTTGAGTGTGCAAGAAATAAGTGAATAAATAAATAAAGAACAATCTATATAGAGTCCAAGTGCATTAATTCCTAAATTCCCTTTGTGCAGTGAATGAGTTCATAATTAATGTGTCACATCCGCTGGGATCGGATATAAGGGGAAGAAAGTGATGATAATCTTCTTGTGGGAAATGCCGGTGTACCCGGGCTCTCAAAACTCTCACCTTACGGGAAGTAAATTCAGGCATCAAAAGGTGTCTTTGATGTAATACTGTATATGGTAGCGTTTTGCTTGTCCAGATTTGGCAGCTGTGATGACTGAATTCTCTTCTCGGTAATGGATACCTATCAGAAAAAGAGAGGGGGGATTTCCCACCTAGGCTTCCCCAGCCCGGTGGGGTGATAGAGGAAGGGGAAAGAGAGAAGCCTCCCATAGTGTAGTATTAAAAGTAAAAATCATTTATTAAGTACTAGGAGTGGTCTCTTACATTTAAAATCATATAAAAACAGCATAAAACAGCAAGAAACTGGAGGAGCGGCGTCTGAGGCGCCTCCTTACGTGACTTCTGGTTACGTCTGCTCTCTACCACGCCCTTCTGGGGAAGAAGTCACGAGCGGTGACGTAACGCGTAGTTAACCTGCATCTGCCTAAAACATCGTATTAGTGAGGGAACGAACGATGTTTACTATTAACGATTACCCACGAACCTGAAAGTTGCCATTTTAAACTGTACAACAGTAAAGAAAAGCACATGGAGCAGCACTAAACTAATAATAATAATATGAACACACGACAACTACTTACTTTTTAGAAGCAGTTTCCTGATCCTTCTGTACTGATCATGCTCCCTCAATTTCAGGTCTGACCAGTGTTTCTTCAATTCATCCTTGGATCATCATACCCCAAAATTCCTGTGCAGACTTTTCACAACTTTAGCCATGATCTTGGCCTTTCTCACATTTGGGTTTGGGTAAGTTCCATGCTTCCCATCATAGTCGGCCCTCTTCAAAATGTCCACCATCTCCACCATCTCTACAAAGGACATATTTGAGGCCTTAAATCTCCTCTGGGATCAGGATGTTCGTGGCTCCGGCCTTTCATCGTTGCTGCTGCTGTCTGCATGCACTTATTCTTTCTCCACCATGTGCTCTCCCACTGTGCCGAAAGAGAAGGGGCGGGGAATATACTAGATAGAAGGTCAGGAGTTTCACACATGCGCAGTGTATAAAAAGCGGAACACGTGTGCGTCGTACGTACGATCTGTGAGCGGAGGAAGGAGTATCGGGAGCGTCGATTGTTCTAACGAAGCTACAATTTTAACTTGGGGCATCAGTGGCCTATACTGCTTAGAGATTGAGGCCTATATTGGGAAAAGATTAGGAGAGTTTAGCCTGACATTAGGGTTTGTCTTGTGTTGTGTCTTGCAGATAAAATGGATCGATTCAACGATCATGATTTCCTCCCCCAATTCATTAATTTGTACAGAGAGTTGCCCTGTCTGTGGCAGACAAAAGACCCCTTTTATACAAATCGACTAAAGAAGAAGGCAGCACTGGATAAATTGCTGGAATGTGTGAAGCCGCAGATTCCCACGGCAGACATCAACTATTTGAAGTGCAGAATTGGTGGCCTGAGGAGCACTTATAATAGGGAGCGCAAAAAGGTCCAGGATTCCATGAGATCAGGAGCAGCAGCAGATGACATTTATGTACCCAGACTGCGATTTCTGTCAGGCCAGACAGAAATCAGACCATCACTCTCAACCATTCCTTCCACTCTTCCTTCCACCCCAGCTGAGGTTTCTGACGTCCAACCTGGGCCTTCCACCCAGGAAGAAGATGTGGAGGAGCCCAGCTTGAGTCAGGTATAGCATTGTTCAACATATTTCTCAAAATTGTGTGTGATTGATGAACAATAAACTAAAACTATGTCCCTTTTTCATACACAGGAAAGCCTCATCCAGGAGGAGGCTGTGGAAAGTGGCAGCCAGGAGGTGGCAGGGGAAAGTGGCAGCCAGGAGGTGGCGGGGCCCAGTAGCCTGACTGAATACCAGGTCCCTCCCCTCTGCCTTCAAGAAAAAGGCCCAGGAAGAGGAGGAGCGTGGAGGAGTCAGCACTTGGGTTTATTCGGCAGGCTTCTGCGGCCCTCAGTACCCCCCCTCAGTCTTCTTGAGGCCTATGCCTGCATGGCTGCCAACAAAATTCAGGAAATGGAGGTGGGCCAATGCCTCTTTTGTGAGGAAGTGATATATATGGCCCTAAATAAGGGTTTGAGGCATGAACTCACAAGCAAATCCCACCTGTGTGAGTTGGACCATCTTCCTCCTCCTCCACCTCCTGCCACAACTCCAACACCAGAGCCACAGCCTGGAAGCAAGTGTGGAAGGAAGACAAGAAAGTGATGGGCTGGGTTCAGTCTGGTCTGGCAAAAGACGCAGACTGTGGTCACAGCCTGGGGACATATATGTGATCTGTTGCTGTTCCTGATCTCTCGGAGTCCTGTGCCGGATTGTGCTCCCTATTAAATGGACTCCTCAGGCTACCAATTTTGCATTTCAAATAGTTGATGTGTGCCCTGGGGTACAAAGGCTTCGCTAATTTTACCAGTTTATCCAGCGTTGCCTTCCTCTTTATTTTGTTATGACCCCTTCATAAATGTATATTTTTTTGCACAAATCATTGGCTATGTGTTTGAATTAAAAAAGGACAGTTTGTTTGTGAGTAGGCAGGTAGATTTCAAAAATACAATGTCAAATTAACAAGGGACACCAACACCAACCAACCTCCTTGAGGTTAAAAAATACAAGATAATAATGGTGTTGTGGTAACTTGACACACAAAACACCAAAAAATATTATGGAAATCACTAGAAAAAAAAAAAAAAACAGGAGATCACTAGAAAAATAAATTCTAAACATTATTATGGAGATCTGACGAAAAAATAACAAATATTATTCAGGAGATCAAGAGAAATAATAAATAAATAAGTTTGTTAAAACTCTGTGTGAATATCAGCAGCAAAACAACTTCATAATTCCAGCATTATAAAGAAGAAGAGAATGCGCTGCATTGAAAGATTTAAAAATTTGCAGCATGACGAATGTGCTATCTCCATTCCGAACACTAGTTTTACCAGATTTTATGTGATAGACCAACACAAAGTGGCACATAATTATGAAGTGGAAGGAAAATGATAAATGGTTTTTAATTTTTTTTACAAAAAAATATCTGAAAAGTGTGGTGTGCATTTATATTCAGTCCCCCCCCCCCCCCCAAGTCAAAACTTTGTAGAACCTTTCTCTGCAATTACAGCTTCAAGTCTTTTTGGATATGTCTCTACCAGCTTTGCACATCTAGAGAGTGACATTTTTGCCCATTCTTCTTTGCAAAATAGCTCAAGCTCTGTCAGATTGGACGGCGAGCGTCTGTGAACAGCAATTTTGAAGTCTTGCTACAGATTCTCAATTGGATTTAGGTCTGGACATTGACTGCCCCATTCTAACACATGAATATGCTTTGATCTAAACCATTTCATTGTAGCTCTGGCTGTATGTTTAGGGTCGTTGTCCTGCTGGAAGGTGAACCTCCTCCCCAGTCTCAAATCTTTTGCAGAGGTTTTCTTCTAAGATTGCCCTGTATTTGGCTTCATCCATCTTCCTATCAACTCTGGCCAGCTTCCCTGTCCCTGCTGAAGAAAAGCATCCCAACAACATGATGCTGCCACCATCATGTTTCACTGTGGGGATGGTGTGTTTTCAGGGTGATGTGCAGTGTTAGTTTTCTGCCACACATAGCATTTTGCTTTTAGGCCAAAAAGTTCAATTTGCTTTTAGGCCAAAAGGTCTCATCTGACCAAACCACCTTCTTACACGTTTGCCCTGTCCCCCACATGGCTTCCCGCAAACTGTAAACAGGACTTCTTATGGCTTTTTTTCAACAATGGCTTTCTTCTTGCCACTCTTCCATAAAGGCCAGATTTGTGGAGTGCACAATAGTTGTCCTGTGGACAGATTCCCCCATCTGAGCTGTGGATCTCTGCAGCTCCTCCAGAGTTACCATGGGCCTCTTGGCTGCTTCTCTGATTAATGCTCTCCTTGCCCAGCAATGGCGTCCCTGGGGGGGGGGCAGAGGGGGCCCTGACCCACCCAACATTATGCTGTGCCCCACCATGTGCCCCCCCCCTAATAAAAAAATATTTATTTTTTTTTACAAAAAATCAATGTCTAAGAGGAAGAGAGTCCCCAGTCAGCTCCTGCGGGTGATTCCTCCCCCCTTCCTCTGCTTGCTGACACTGCATAATGTGAGCGCTCACACAACCACGGCCGCCCGATCTGCTCCTTCCCCTGCATCCTCATTGGCAGGGAGAAGAGCAAGTTGTAGGAAGGACTCCACCAGGACTCTCAGTTACTGAAAAAACAGACTGATTTCTCCCATCCTTAGGACAGGAGAACCAGCCTGTAAATTCCAAGAGATGCCAGACCAGAGCAGTCAATAGCAGGGGCAGGACAGCAAGAGGAGGCTGGGAAACCCCACAGTGGCAGAACACCATGGCCCGGAGGCAAGACAACCTTTGCAACCCTGATAGTTCTCCCACTGCTTTGGATCCTTATATTTTCTTGGTATGCTGGTGACATATATATCTTGTTTTCTGCCACCCTGGGGGACCCCAATACAGTAGGAAGGGAGCTCACTGCAGAACATGTGAAAGGGCCGTTGTGGGGTCATAGTAAAGGGCCCCAGTATATATTTATATATATCTATATATCTATATATATATAGATATATAGATATATATATAGAGAGAGAGAGAGATGTCTCTCTCTCTCTATCTCTCTCTCTCTCTCTCTCTATATATATATATATATATATACATTTTATAGTTGCCCCCCTACTTTCGTCCCTGTCCCCCCATGTGCCCCCCTAAATATGAAAGCTGGAGACGCCACTGTTGCCCAGCCTATCAGTTTAGGTGGACGGCCATGTCTTGGTAGGTTTGCAGTTGTGCCATACCCTTTCCATTTTCGAACAATGGATTGAACAGTGCTTCGTGAGATGTTCAAAGCTTGGGATATTTTTTTATAACCTAACATTGCTATAAACTTCTCCACAACTTTATTCCTTACCTGTCTGGTGTGTTTATTGGCCTTCATGATGTTGTTTGTTCACTAAGGTTTCTCTAACAAACCTCTGAGGGCTTCACAGAACAGTTGTATTTATACTGAGATTAAATTACACACAAGTGGACTCTATTTACTAATTAGGTGACTTCTGAAGGCAATTGGTTCAACTAGATTTTAGTTAGGGGTATCAGAGTAAAGGGGGGGTGAATACAAATATACGCCACACTTTTCAGATATTTATTTGTAAAAACCTTTGAAAACCATTTATCATTTTCCTTCCACTTCACAATTATGTGCCACTTTGTGTTGGTCTATCACAAAAATCCCAATAAAAAACATTAAAGTTTTTGGTTGAAACATGACAAAATGCGGAAAATTTCACAGGGTATGAATACTTTTTCAAGGCACTTTAAGTGTTGCTTCACAGAAACATAATTCTCCTGGAAATTAAACATGATGGTGTAATACATTTTGGTGAACAAACCACTAAGGTCTAACCTTAATAAGGTTAACCTTATTCTTATAAGAAAATATAAGAACAATTGGTATATTTACAGCATTACCAAGGTAGAAAGTCCATGAAAAAAATGTTTTTTTTATAGTCATTCTCTGTTGCTCCACAATGAACGTTGTAACTGGATATGCCACTAGTAACTCCAGACTAGATGAATAGCAGCATATGGTGTCAGTGTGATCTTTAGTGACTATAAGTAAGGAAGATGCATCCTGCTCCTGAACACTATGGGACACAGGGCAGTTCACTGGTTCACTGTGATGACAGGAGCACACAAAGCAAAGTGATGAGATGACACTTGCAGTCATCCAAGACATTTTCTGACTGGTTCAGCAGCCTGTGTGTGTGGTACACACATCACATGAGACAGCTGACTTTTCATGGTAATTGTAATTTTTTGTTTTGAACTACATAAAACCCCCCTCTCTCTAACCAGCCCCCGTCTTTTGTGCTTTTTTGTCCACCTTGGCTTTTCTAGGGTGGGTGTCTTGGAGAGAGGGTGTCTGCCATCAATACATAGATTTGGGGAATAATTTGAATAATCACCCTTATTGGATGATTGCTGAATACTACAACTTGACAAATATTTATACAACGGGGTTTTGATATAATACCTTGGCTGCTTAATTCATGTAAATTAGTTGTTTTAAGGGAAACCTGGGCATTTATGATATATTTCGTCTGTGATGTCTATATGTTTTTCTGATAGACCTTTAGCTTCTGTTTTTCTGTTCCTTTACCCCCCTTGAGGGGTGTTCGTCTTCTTTGCCCAACCCTGCTCTCGGACGCGGGGAGTAACTGGTGGTGTGCGCCTTGGATGCAGAGTTAATTTTGACATCAAATTTCAATTTCGCTTTAGTCATAGTCTTTTCACTAAAATGCCATTTTAGTTTTAGTTGTATTTTAGTCATCTGAATTGTTTTAGTCGTATGTTAGTCGACTAAAATCTCCAGTGCATTTTAGTCGACTAAAATCGAATGGGTTTAGTTAAATTGTAGTGCATTATTTAAGCATTTCTCTAGAATTTCCCACCTCATTATATCCAGTACTCCTGGAGTAAAAATCTAATAACATGTAGTGGGGATGGGGAAGTAAACGGAAGTAAGGGAGTGCACAGGGCAGAGAACTAGTCCTGGGAGGCTGTTATACACAGTGCTAAGCATTGTTAGTTTGCTGGGAGGGGAAACAGCCACCACAGGGTTTGCAGGGCATTGCTCCAGAACTCCTAGGCAGCAAGCAGACAAAGGGAACCTGTGTCTCTCAGTCAATACAGCTTGTCAGGGTGCTGAGGCTTTAACACAGTGGAAGTGGAGCTTTAAGAAAAGTGGACGTTCAGGTGGGTAAACGTCCCTCCCTCACATTTACGTTCCGTTTTCATTGACAAAAATTGGAAATGATTTTCGTCAATTGATCTAATTAAAATTTTATTTGCATTTAGGCTCTGTTTACACCTAGGCGTTTTTGGGCGTTTTTCTGCTGTAAGCCTCAGCTCTAAAAACGCCCAACAAGACAAATCCCATTCATTTCAATAGCCCCTGTTCACATCTGAGTGTTCTGTCCCCTGAAGCAAAATGCCTGTCGCTCAAAAAAGTACAGGCGCTTCTTTTTTGGCAGATTACAGGCGTTTTCTGCTTTTTACATTGGTGACCTTTTGACCTGTACAATATCGCTGCAAAAATCACGGCAACATCGCAACAAAAATCGATGCATAGATCGCTGCATAAAATTGAACGACTTTCTGCCTAAAAACGATACGCTCAGGTGTGAATGCAGCCTGAAAACATGCAGCTGATGAAAGTTATGCCGAAAATATTTTTGTTAACAAAACCTTGGATGCGTCCCTTGGATGCGTATCAAATTTGCCTACACATAGCTCACTGAATGATCCCAGTTAACCACATCCATATTTACCATCACTGTTCAGGCTGGCCGTTGACGTCAAGGACATCGACGTCACCGGACTCCTTCCCCCTTCCCTTTGTTAGCAGACGGAGGCACTTGGGGAAGGGGGGAGGAGTCCGGTGATGTCGATGTCTGTGAAGTCACCGGATCTCCGACGGAACTCCCTAAAGACCCGGAAGCCAGCGGAGAGGTGAGTACCGATCAAAAGAATTTTGATCGATCAAAAAAACTAACGATTAATCGAGGAATTAATGGTTAATTTTCGCAGCCCTAATATAGATATGTAGATAGATCTATCTCTCTCTCTCTCTCTCTCTCTCTCTCTCTCTCTCTCTCTCTCTCTCTTTATATGTATACACAGTTGTTCTCATAAGTTTACATACCCTGGCAGAATTTATGATTTCTTGGCCATTTTTCAGAGAATATGAATGATAACACAAAAACTTTTCACTCATGTTGAGTGTTTGGCTTAAGCCATTTATTATAATTCAACTGTGTTTACCCTTGTTAAATTGTAATGACAACAGAAACTACCCAAGTGATCCTGATCAAAAGTTTTCATACCCCAGTATGAAAACTTTTCCCCAATATTTCCCCAATATTTTCAATTTTTCTACACAAAACCCTGTACCAGGGGGCATGGCTTAGCAATGGCCGTGTGAAGAAGTGTTTCCCGAGTGCTCCTGGCCGTACCCTCTCTCACTCGCAACTGTGACGGCTTACTCACAGGAAAACGAGGAATGATAACCTCTAAGGGGTACAGAACCCGATCGCTGACCAGAGGAAACCAGACTGCAACCCTGCGGAGCGGAATTCAAAGATATTTCCGAGATCCACAGAGGATCTCACCGGGCGCCATTGCAACAGCGCCACGTGTGCAGTACATGGACGAGCCTGAACCGCTGGAATTACCTAGCTCCCTGACTCCGTCTAATACACCGGATTGCTTTTCGGAGACTCCAGCATGCCTGAAGATCTTCGTGCCATCCTACAAGCTCTCCCCACTAAGGCGGACATAGAGGCTCTCCCCTCTAAGTCGGACATTGAAAACCTCATCCACCGAGTGGAGGAAGCACACTCCCGTGATATGCAGGAGATTAGGGCTGAGATACAGGAGATCTCGAACCGCGTAGACTCCAGGGAGGGTTCGATTATAGCCCTTACACAACGAGTCTCGGCTTTGGAGCAAGGAATCCCAGTCGGCCACCGCAGTGGACCTGCAACTACACATGGAGGACTTAGAGGACCGCAGTCGCCGCAATAACCTGCGGCTGCGGGGCCTCCCTGAGGCCACCGGCTCGGAGGATCTGGAGGCGACGGTGGTGGCCATCTTCCAGAAAGTTCTGGCCACCGCACCGCCGAGTCTGGAGTTAGACCGAGTGCATAGAGCCTTGGGACCTAAGTCACCGGACCCAGACAGACCTCGGGATGTGGTATGCAGGATCCACAGATATACACAGAAAGAACTTATACTCCGTAAAGCCTGGGACTATGGGGAGGTGGAATTCGATGGAGCGTCTATCAAGATTCTGCCAGATCTCTCTAGAGCCACACTGCAGCGAAGAGCTCTGTTAAGACCAACGCTGGATTTGGCCAAACGGAGGGGATGTACATACCGCTGGGGTTACCCATTGGCGGTGACTTTTCGCAATGGCTCTGCCACTTTTACCCTGCGCTCCCCAGCGGACTTGCCTGCATTCTTCAATTTTCTGGGGGAGGAGCCAATCTCAGTTCCGAATTGGTTGGCGCTTGTCCCTCGCTTCGTGGGCCGCCAGGGATCCTCCACTCAACGGAACTACCAACCCCCCCAGCAGCAACGCTCCAGAAAGAGACAGCGAGCAGCTTCCACGGAGGATCCACGGGAGTCATGACTTCCAGGTACCTCTCTGTTTTACACTAAAGCCTGATCACGTTGAGTTTATTGTTCCCCTATGATTGCCGCTGTTGGTTAGTCCAGTCAAGCCGACCTGGGTATAGATATCCCCCCCCGTTCTAATCCTGAGGTTGTATGTTCATCTGTCAGAGATCTGGATCTGATGGCCCAACCCCTATACGGATCTTTCTTTCCTCCTGGCCTCAGTATTGACGGTCCTTCTTACGAGGATAGCATACCGCCCAGAGCGCACTCATGTGCCAGCTGTCTATAATGGGAATCCACCAAGAATCTCCTGGACAGAGCCGGGTTCACGTTTGACTTTATTCTGGAGACTATCACCCAATCCCAGAGTCTTTAATGCCATGCCCCCATGAGGATAGAAAAGAGCCCTATGACTTTGGTCTGCAGCTCTCTCCGATGCATAGCCGGTTTCTATGAGAATAATATGAACAAATATTGGTGCCACTCTACAGAGACTGTAAGTGAGTTGTTGCCGTCAGACGCTTAACTATATGATGATATCAATAACATAAGTGAGAAAGTACCGGTTTATTACTTCTGTCTGCTATGCATTAGTGATATTTATTGCTTGCGGAATTGGGTCCCCTACCCCCTCCCTTCTTTCCTTTCGGGTCATCCTGCTAACTTGGAGAGGATTCTCTAAGTGGTGGAGGGAAGGGAGGGAGGATATTACTGTAAATCCTACGCGAGACCCTGTCGGTCTATATGGGATCACTAAGGGTCGTGAGACCCTGTAGACACACCTTTCCAGCACCACCTCCCGACCTCCGGGTTAACGGGGGGGGGAGGAGGTGTTATAGAGGGGAGAGCTCACATCATAATGTCAGAATTATGCACGGAGTAGTCTGTTGTCGGGGAGTGCCTAGTAGATTAGAGTTGGGGGGTGAGACCTAGAAGAAAATGCAACTCTGGCAGATTGGATAAGACTGGAGGGAGAGGGAACAATGAAAGCAGAACTAAAAAATTTGTATCAGATAAAATTAGGTGACCCTCGGACGGGGAGAGGAAGATGTCCCCCCATCTGTTTGGTCTCAGGTCGGACTACCGCTCAGTTGAAAGTCGCAGTAGGCAGAGGGTGTTTAAGAGTTTCAAGGTTATTATGGTCGGGCATGAGGTCAATCTGGTATACTTTTGTTAAATGCTTTCGTACTATTTTACAGAAGACAGTTCATGTAACCTCTATTCAAATGTATGCTATCTTATTGTACGCTCTAGCCGTCATTTTTATTATTTTAATGTCACTATATGTTAATACAAGGTGGGGGAGAGGGGTTGGCCGGTGACCTCATCTCTGGCTGTTTCTTTCCGTGCTCCCAATTAGGACTGCGCTCGTTTACTAGTTCTGAACTAGTGAGCGTTAAAGCACCATTGTGCTACCTAGTTATCTCTAATACTACTGCTTGCTGGTAACTCAGCACTACTTTTTTTCTTTCTTTCTCACACATCTTTCTTCCTACTCCCCTCTCTCATTCCTTCTCTCCCTTCTCCTGCTCTTATCCCCTTTTTATCTTAACTACTTTTACCCCCAAAACTTGATTTATACAGGGGGGGCATGGAGGCGGTAACTGTATTCTCTTTAAATGCAAAGGGCCTAAACGTCCCAGAAAAACGACGCATGTTGCTGTGTGACCTACATCATCATAAAGCTAATTTGGCTTTCATACAGGAGACACACTTCAAAGGAGGTAATTTACCGATATTGAAGAATAGAATTCTATCCGACTGTGTACCACTCCACATTTAGTGCCGCCAAATCTAGAGGGGTGTCCATACTCATTTCGCGCTCTGTACCCTGGAAGTGTGCAGATGTGAAAACTGACTCAGAGGGAAGATATTTGTTCCTCAGGAGTGACATTGGCGGAGTAGAAGTGACACTAGCAAATATATATATATATATATTGCTCCCAACAAAACCCTGTACCATATTAATAGAAAAACTATAGTTTTTCTTGAAAAGTCTTTTCAAAGTTTATTGGTTTGCTGTTTTATATCTTTTAGGCTTCACCTACAAAAGATGCACCCATGAATGACAGAGTATTACAGGTTTTCTAAAAAGAAAGCCAAAGTATCTTTCTTGAGATATTTGGCTCTTTTCAATGATGGATAAGAACAGATATGTAAACATGCAAAAGGGATCTGGAGCTTCACCTTCTGGTTAAAAATCTAAATATTCATATGCAATATCTCATACCTTCATTTGTTTTGTACAATCAAAAGCTGCATGCTATCTTTAATCCTTCCCAAAGAGTCCATATGCCCCAACAGCAACATTTAGATTACCTTATGTGGCATATTTTAGTACAGATATTAAACAATTGAGGAATGACACTTTGGAAAAATTCCAACCACAGAAATTCTTCAAAACAAACAAAATATTAAGTAGCTGGGTTATAACATTTTCCCAGTTCCTTTTATAATGCAGCCATTGTATTCTGTCTATTGGGCATTTATGTGACAATACAGCCGTAGCCCTCTTTTGGGGGGAATTATGTCAAATATATTTCCCCAAACAGGATAATGTGCAAAACCTGTAGGTAAATAAGAGAACTAGAACCTTTGTTAAGTGGAAGAGTGGACTTAATAATAAAGTTGACAGTGTCTCCACCCAGGACAAGGCCTCTGTGAACAGAGAAGATTCCTTTCCTGGGTAATTAAAAAGTGATCTAATCAAAGTAATTGGAAGCAGATGAACTACAGCAGTAAGCATGCAACATTGCGCTTAAATATATAGATGCACACCAGTATGGAAATAATACAAGTTTTATAAAATACCAGATTATTAATAGGGCAAACATCCAATGTTCAAACAGGTATTGCCTGCAAAGGGCCCAACAAGAGTCCTGGTGGAACTGTGTACATAACCTAGGTCTATGTATAGTTATTAACAGACATAGCTCCAGATGACTGTTGGCCCCTGAAGATGAATGCAATGCAGTGTTTGTCTTGATGTTGGAGACCTTAAGACAAGATCTGCGTTAATGGTGAGGCCCCCCAGTCATTGTTTAGCCAGCCTAGAACGCAACTTTTCACTAGCACAAGCCATAGTGTGGCACTGGAATTAAGAGTCAGCTTATCTACTCTGACTCTTAATCCCTAGTAGCTTTTTATCTGTCATGGAGCCGGACCTCTAACTACCAAATGGGCATCAGATGCCTAACCTGGCTGTAGCTTATGCTGGTTTTTGAGCCCTGCGCTAAAACTAGCTACAGAATTCTAGACCAGCAGGTACAGTGTTAACTAAAATAACAAGAGCTGCATATAAACTGTGTTGCAATAAACTGGTTCACCTACTAACATACAGCAAGGTTATAACTACACACGCACTCCGTATCACAAATTTAGTTATCTGGCATAGTTTATATTTGTAGTCGGAGTCTTCACTTGGAAATGCGATAACCCTAACTACCAAGACCTGAGGTGTGCTTTGGCCTACCTGGTCAGTACGCCTAAAAGAGGGCATACCCTGAATGTATGAATATGAAAATTATGATGTATATATGAATATATGAAGATTTGGGGAAACGAGTGGGTGGGAACCACGAAGACGAGCCGACGCGGAACTGGACAGAGGAGGAGAGATATATATCCCCCAGACTCCTCCTACAAATGCAGGCTAGCTTCTGGCCAGCCTTCTAACTTGTAGTCGGAGTCTTCACTTGGAAATGCAATAACCCTAACTACCAAGACCTGAGGTGTGCCTTTTTCTAGCTGGTCAGTACGCCTATAAGAGGGCAAAAAGACATGAAAGTAGGTTGTGATATGAAAGCTTTGATGAAGGGCAGGTAACAACAATCATTCTAGTAAAGTAGAGAATGCCCGGATGACTTCAGTATAGGGTTCTGGTAAGTATCAGCTACAACAGGAGGAACGCCAGCACCCCATGTACTTGATATAAGACGGGGCCCCCTGTTTGGAACCTACGGAAACTGCCCTGTTCCTAAACAAATGAAAAAAGGACTGATAGGAAATAGCTTCAAAGCATTGGTAATATCAGCTTGGATGGCCAAATATCTCTGTCTAACTATAGAATGTGCTGGATCACCAGAACCACGGACGAGTACTTCAACAAAAATACTTCTGTAGGAATGAGGGCAGGCAAAATCGTAAATCAAATGATATAGGAAAAAATTGCCACTGACTATACCGGTGGGCCGACCCTCCGCATCAGAACGACGGAGAAAGAAACGGACCAACCACAAGCCCCTTGGAAATTCTGCCTCCAGTAACTCCTTGACAATGGAAGCATGACTGTCTGCTGAAGCCAAGTTACTACATTCGAAAGACTCTGACGGGATAGTGATGTGGCCCGTGTGAAGGCCTACTGAAAATTCCTCCAGCCAGAACTGTCTGAAGACCGGGGTTGAGTGGTTTTCTAAACAAGCCTCTATCGAGAAACATTTACTTGGCTTAGTCATGCCGAACCAGAAGGCTTGACAGGACAGGTGGACTTAGGGGGACACCGACATACCTGCATGACTACTAGCAAGAGCAGAAGCTGGGGGTGCAGCTGAAACCTCAGCTCTAGCCGAGTGAGCTTAGATCACCTCTATCCTGTCTTGCAACCGTAACGTGGACATGGAGAGCATATTTAGCACCACATAAATTGGAGTTAAAAAATTATGCCCAGAAGCATGTTCTAAGCTGGTGAATGGGAGTGACTGGGATGGAATGAGAATAACAATCTGAAGAGTACTGCCTTCCCGGCTGCGGCCGGGAAAGGAAAAACCCCCTGTGACGAAGCTCCGCTGTGAGCTTAGGTATAGTCAAACTCCTTAATGACGGGGCACTACCATGCTCTGAACCCCTACGTGAGTTGGAGGGATGAACGTGAATTAGTCGCCTTCCAAAACATGTGACATGCCCAAATCTAAGGAAACACAAACTAGAGAAAGTGACAACAGACAACCAGAACATAAAAAACAACACCTCTCCATGCCTACTTAAGTATATGGACATAGGTGCAGTAATGACAATACCAACAGCGCGTGAATCTGAACCTAATGACAACCAACACCCCAGTGTATGCAGTAAGTGAGCCCGAGTACCCTGCAGCGCAAAGACAGGTAATTAAAAGGAACACTCAGGGCTGATGTACCGACTGACCGTGGTGGGTAGTTGTACAGGTGTAATGAAATGAATGTGTATCGTATGACGTATGGTATACAGGCGAGAAGACAATCAATTAAAAACAAAACCTCAGCCCGTATGGAGCTGTAGACGTGACAGATCCTAAGTAGTGAGCACTAACTAACTATACCCAAGTATACAATGAAATAACTGAACAAAAGGTACGATGAGAAGTGGAAATGCATATGAGGATGGAAACGACTACTGGTGTATGTGCCTTAACTGCATGATACCCAAAGACGAAACACAGAGATGAAATGAGCCCAATGAGAACCGATAAAAAATGGGCCTACCCATATACTAGCCCTGCAACCGTGGGACGTAGGATGCTGAACTAAGAGTGAACGGAAGCAAGCTGCGTGAGCCCTCCACACGCTCATGACCATATGGGTGAATGGTACCGAGGAGATAAGGAGCTGTGAGCAACCGTGCCAAGTGGAACTACCAGTCCCAGCACAACACATCCTGGTTAAAAGGAAACTGCAGCTAGCAAACACCCCAGAGACAGTCGAAGCCCTGAAAGCCCAAGCAGAGGTCCTGACAACCCTCAGGACTGCTGAATGAATAAAGACACCAAATGCAACCCCAGAATAACAGAAATTATTGCACGGCATCACATGAAATTGACTACGACAGTGGAGCTGCCCCACTAGTCAGCTATCAACTTTAACCCAGAACGCATCTTGATGCAGACTATGACCTAAAACAGAAATCCACCTGTGAACATAACATAGGTAAATGCATCTATGTCCAAAAAGGAATTAAGCTGATGACAGACGCAATATGACAGAAATGCTGTGACAGAAATGCTATGATAGAAAAGCTATGACAGAAACACTATGACAGAAACGCTATAATAAAAAACGGTATGACAAAAAATGCTGTGACAGAAACGCTATGACAAATTGCATGAGTCGCAAGAAATAACCGAGACGGCAGCTAAGTCACCAACCAGCCCCCCCTTTAAATAATCACTTCCAGCCTGAAGACATCTGGCAATCAGATTCACAACTTACAGAGAGACCTGAATGTATGCAGCCCCTATTACTAGCATCTTCTGTTTATTAGTTACATAGTTACATAGTAGGTGAGGTTGAAAAAAGACACACGTCCATCAAGTCCAACCTATGTGTGTGATTATGTGTCAGTATTACATTATATATCCCTGTATGTTGCGGTCATTCAGGTGATTATCTAATAGTTTCTTGAAGCTATCAATGCTCCCCGCTGAGACCACCGCCTGTGGAAGGGAATTCCACATCCTTACCGCTCTTACAGTAAAGAACCCTCTACGTAGTTTAAGGTTAAACCTCTTTTCTTCTAATTGTAATGAGTGGCCCAGAGTCTTATTAAACTCTCTTCTGCGAAAAAGTTTTATCCCTATTGTGGGGTCACCAGTACAGTATTTGTAAATTGAAATCATATCCCCTCTCAAGCGTCTCTTCTCCAGAGAGAATAAGTTCAACGCTCGCAACCTTTCCTCATAACTAAGATCCTCCAGACCCTTTATTAGCTTTGTTGCCCTTCTTTGTACTCGCTCCATTTCCAGTACATCCTTCCTGAGGACTGGTGCCCAGAACTGGACAGCATACTCCAGGTGCGGCCGGACCAGAGTCTTGTAGAGCGGGAGAATTATCGTTTTATCTCTGGAGTTGATCCCCCTTTTAATACATGCCAATATTCTGTTTGCCTTATTAGCAGCAGCTTGGCATTGCATGCCATTGCTGAGCCTATCATCTACTAGGACCCCCAGGTCCTTTTCCATCCTAGATTCCCCCAGAGGTTCTCCCCCAGTGTATAGATTGCATTCATATTTTTGCCACCCAAATGCATTATTTTACATTTTTCTACATTGAACCTCATTTGCCATGTAGTCGCCCACCCCATTAATTTGTTCAGGTCTTTTTGCAAGGTTTCCACATCCTGCGGAGAAGTTATTGCCCTGCTTAGCTTAGTATCGTCTGCAAATACAGAGATTGAACTGTTTATCCCATCCTCCAGATCGTTTATAAACAAATTAAATAGGATTGGTCCCAGCACAGAACCCTGGGGAACCCCACTACCCACCCCTGACCATTCTGAGTACTCCCCATTTATCACCACCCTCTGAACACGCCCTTGTAGCCAGTTTTCAATCCAGGTACTCACCCTATGGTCCATGCCAACGGACCCTATTTTG
Organism: Aquarana catesbeiana; assembly: GCF_042186555.1. Classification (NCBI taxonomy): domain Eukaryota; kingdom Metazoa; phylum Chordata; class Amphibia; order Anura; family Ranidae; genus Aquarana; species Aquarana catesbeiana. Next base: position 166,900,844 of record NC_133332.1, on the reverse strand, counting down.
TACAGTAAACATTTATGGGGAACTGTGTCAAATGCTTTTGCAAAATCCAGATACACCACGTCTACGGGCCTTCCTTTATCTAGATGGCAACTCACCTCCTCATAGAAGGGTAATAGATTGGTTTGGCAAGAACGATTCTTCATGAATCCATGCTGATTACTGCTAATGATATCGTTCTTATTACTAGAATCTTATATATAGTCCCTTATCATCCCCTCCAAGATTTTACATACTATTGATGTTAGGCTAACTGGTCTGTAATTCCCAGGGATGTATTTTGGGCCATTTTTATATATTGGTGCTACATTGGCTTTTCTCCATTTAGCTGGTACCATTCCAGTCAGTAGACTATCTGTAAAAATTAGGAACAACGGTCTGGCAATCACTTGACTGAGTTCCCTAAGTACCCTCGGATGCAAGCCATCTAGTCCCAGTCATTTATTAATGTTAAGTTTCTCAAGTCTAATTTTAATTCTGTCCTCTGTTACCCATGGAGGTGCTTCCTGTGTTGTGTCATGAGGATAAACACTGCAGTTTTGGTTACTGAAGCCCCCGGATTCACTCGTGAAGACTGAGGAGAAGAATAAATTCAATACCTTCGCCATCTCCCCATCCTTTGTAACCAGATGTCCTTCCTCATTCTTTATGGGGCCAATATGGTCTGTCCTCCCTTTTTTTACTGTTTACATACTTAAAGAATTTCTTGGGATTTTTTTTTGCTCTCCTCCGCTATGTGTCTTTCATGTTCTATCTTAGCCATCCTAATTGCACCCTTACATTTCTTATTGCATTCTTTATAAAGTCTGAATGCTGAGGATGATCCCTCAACCCTGTATTTTTTGAAGGCCTTCTCATTTGCTTTTATATGCATTTTTACATTGGAGTTAAGCCATCCAGGATTTTTGTTCGCTCTTTTAAATTTATTTGGCTAATGCCCTTATTTAATATGCTCTTAAAGCAAACCCATCTCTCCTCCGTATTCTTTGTTCCTAATACTTTATCCCAATTTATGCCTTTTAGCAAGGTTTGTAGTTTAGGGAAGTTGGCTCTTTTGAAATTCAGTGTCTTTGTATTCCCTTTATGTTTCCTATTTGTGTGATTTATACTGAAACTAATTGACCTGTGATCGCTGTTAACTAAATTGCCCCGTATTTCCACATCTGTGATCAGGTCTGTATTGTTGGTAATCAGTAGATCCAGTAATGTTTTATTTCTAGTTGGTGCGTCTACCATCTGACCCATAAAATTGTCCTGCAAGACATTAAGGAACTGGCGAGCCTTAAATGAATGCGCGGTTCCCTCCGCCCAGTCTATGTCTGGATAATTAAAATCCCCCATTATGATAACACTTCCCATCCTTGCTGCTAATCCAATTTGTGATAGGAGATCCGTCTCCACTTCCTCCTTCAGGTTAGGGGGCCTATAGCATACTCCCAGTATTATTTTCCCCTTAGCTTCATCCCTTTGGAGCTCTACCCATAAGGATTCCACCTCCTCTCTAGCTCCCTCAGTGATGTCATCTCTCACATTCACTTGTACATTATTCTTGATATATAGGCATACCCCTCCCCTTTTTTTACCCTCTCTATCCTTGCGGTATAGGGTATACCCTTGAATGTTTGCCAGCCAATCATGAGAGCTGTTGAACCAGGTCTCTGAAATTCCCACAAAATCCAAATCCTCCTTGTACAACAGTATCTCTAGTTCACCCATCTTGTCTGCCATGCTCCTGGCATTGGTGAACATGCCACATAGTTTAGACCGGTCGCATATTGTCCTCGTATTGGGTGTTTCAAAATTGCAACTAGGACTTGCTACTATACTCACCTTGTGTTTTTGTGCTTTGGTTAACCTACCACTAATGCCCCCAACACTACCCTCTGGAATATCATCCGCGCTGGCTATCACTGTCTCTGGACCCTCCCCCCCATCGCCTAGTATTACCTGAGTAGTAGTTTTTCATATTCTCTGGTCATGTGATTTTCTGGTACAACATTTTTTATTGGAACATAGAAAAACACAAAAGTAACATTCCCACGCAGGGGATACTAAATGTAGGCTTGGTGAAGCAGCATGAACAAAAATACATATGTAATATGTTTTAAAGGAAAGTACTATTAATCAGTTGGGACCCACCGACCGAGGCCGGGGGTCAACATAGGGTGCCTGGGCCAAAGGGCTCAGGGGCTGAGGTGTGGATTAACCACAAAGAATTGATGGAAGCGAGTCTTAGGTTGAGTATTTGAAAAAGTTAAGGGGGGAAAAATGGGAAAAGAGCAGGGTCAATTAGGCAGGTCTTGGCTTATGGGTGCAGGGTAGGGAGATCGTAAGACCAACACAGGGCCCACACCTTGAGAGTCGTGGAGGATGCTGCTCATTTTCTCATTGATCATGAGGGTCGTCAGGATGCTCCTCACCACGAAATGAAACAGTTGGCTTTTTCCAGGCCCTGGCTACTGCGCATTTAGCAGCTATAAATAGATAGGTGGCCAGCTTCTGTTGGTATCAGAAGAGACCCAGGATCGGGCAGTGGAGCAGTGCTAATTTGGCATCTTTGTGAATAGATATATGGAAGAGGGTGAACAACAATCCAAAGACCATTGACCAGAATCCCACCAGACAGGGGCAGGCAGGCCCAGACTGGCCACAGGGCACACCTGGCACTTGTCGGGCCGCATGTCCTTGTGGGACCAAGGCAGCTGAGCTGCTCCTTGAGCCCCCGCCGCTCACCCAGCCTCTGCGTGGCCGGTTGGCTGGCCGGCCGCCATTTTAGTTTGGCCGTCGGGCCGGGGGGCGGAGACTACAGGTCAGGTTACCTGTGACCATGAAGAGGGAGGGGATCTACACGAGACGCCGGTCATCTGACAGGAGGGAAAGTGAGTGCGTCTCCCCATTCATGCACCTGGATAGGAGGAGAGGCTGCATACACAGTAGAAGAATCCACTTTATTTTTCTCCTACAGCCTTTGAATGCCTGCTTCTCATTTTCTCACTCCCGTGGGCATTCAGAGGCTGTAGGAGAAGCCCACCATGCTCTCAGTTGCCCGCCCTGGTCTCAGGGTCCCCCACTGCTCTCCAGCCCCTCCCAGTGCTCATCAGCCCCCCTGTTCTCTCCAGCCCCTCTGTGCTCATCACCCCCCAGTGCTCTCAGCCCCTCCCAGTGCTCTCTTGCCCTCCTGTGCTCATCGCCCCCCTGTACTCATTGGCTCCCCCTGTGCTCATTGGCCCCCCTTGTACTCTCTGGTCACCCCAGTGCTCTCCAACCCCCTGTGCTTTCAGGCCCCCCTGTGCTCATTGCTCCCCCCCCAGTGCTCTCCAGCCCCCGTGCTCTCCAGCCCCTCTGTGCTATCAGGCCCCCTGTGCTCATCGGCCCCCCTGTACTCTCCAGCCCCCTGTGCTCTTCAGCCCCTCTGTGCTCTCAGGCCCCCTGTGCTCATTGCCCCCCCTGTATTCTCCGCCCCCTGTACTCTCTGCCCCCCCTGTACTCTCCAGCCTCCCCAGTGCTCTCCGCCCCCCCCAGTGCTCATCAGCCCCCTGTACTCTCCAGCCCCTCTGTGCTCATCACCCCCCCAGTGCTCTCAGCCCCTCCCAGTGCTCTCTGGAGCCCCTGTGCTCATCGCCCCCCCTGTACTCTCTGGTCCCCCCTTTGTACTCTCAGGCCCCCCTGTGCTCATTGGCTCCCTCTGTGCTTATTGGCCCCCCTTGTACCCTCTGGCCACCCCAGTGCTCTCCACCCCCCTGTGCTCTCAGGCCCCCCTTTGCTCATCGCCCCCACCAGTGCTCTCCAGCCCCCATTCTCTCCAGCCCCTCTGTGCTATCAGGCCCCCCTGTGCTCATCGCCCCCCTGTACGCTCCAGCCCCCTGTGCTCTCCAGCCCCCCTGTGCTCTCAGGCCCCCCTTTGCTCATCGCCCCCACCAGTGCTCTCCAGCCCCCATTCTCTCCAGCCCCTCTGTGCTATCAGGCCCCCCTGTGCTCATCGCCCCCCTGTACGCTCCAGCCCCCTGTGCTCTCCAGCCCCTCTGTGCTCTCAGGCCCCCCTGTGCTCATTGCCTCCCCTGTGCTCATTGCCCCCCTGTATTCTCTGGCCCCCCCTGTACTCTCCGGCCTCCCCAGTGCTCTCCGCCCCCTGTGCTCTAAAGCCCCATGGTGCTCTCCAGCCCCCTGGTGCTCTCCACCCCCTGTGCTCTCTACCCCCGCTTGTGCTATCCAGCCCACCCAGTGCTCTCCAACCCCCCCAGTGCTCTCCAACCCCCCGTGCTCTCCACCCCCTTGCTCTTCCCCCCATGTGCTCTCTGCCCCCCAGTGGTCTCCAGCCCCTCTGTGCTCTCTGGCCCCTCTGTGCTCTCCATCCCCTCTGTGCTCTCTGGGCCCCCCCGTGCTCTCCTGCACCTCTAGTGCTCTCCGTCCCCCCTAGTGCTCTCTGCCCCCTGTGTTCTCCACACCCCCCCCCACATTCTACCCCCCCCATGCTCTCCGTGCCTCTTGGTAAACATATCATGGGCTGCTCACCCTAAAATGCCCGGGCCTATTTTTTGTCCCAGTCTGGGCCTGGGGGCAGGACCACCAGATATGAAGTTCATCTCCTCGATGACCACACCCCCAAAACCATCTATCATTGTAGGATGGGTTCAATTTGGCGTTGCGGGCAGGGACCCAATACCAACGTAGGAGCACCTTGTAGATTGCCTCCATAGTAGCCGTATTAAAGAAACACTTTGCAATGTTGGATCAGGCTTTATTCCATTCTTCAAAATTAATGGGGGATAGGTCTCATTCCCATCTTGATACATAGGATAGTGACGCTGGGGTACTGCTGGAGTTGAGGGAGGAATATATCGAGGAGCTGGGGCTCCTGGGGAATTCAGACAAATATGTTTAAAGGGTGTTTACTGGTATGGGAAAGTATCATGGTGTTTGAGTGAAGAAATCAAGTGCTGCAGTTGGAGGTAGCGATAAAACTCGACTGCAGGAGCTTCATGGGTCTCCTGGATCCAGGGCCAGGAGGGAAATGTGCAAGATCTGAGGAAGTGCCAGACCTGCAAGAACCCATGAGCGGGCCACCATGAAAAAACATGAGGTTGTTCTAAGCCCGGGGGAACATTGGATTGTTCAAAAGGGGGAGAACTGGGATGAACGGAGACATGAGTCTGCCGGAGTACCAGACCAAGTCCCAAAGCTTTAGGCTATAAGCCATTAGGGGGCTAATAGAGGGAAAATGTTTGGGGGAAGCCAAAGCAGGGCAGAGACAGAGACAGGTGCCCAGTTAAGAATCTCCAGAAGAACCCAGAGAGGGATGTGAGATGTGGCCTGGAGCAGGGTGAGCTGGGAGATTTGGGCTACTTGGTAGTATTTCATAATGTTTGGAACTCCCAGGCCTCACCAAAATCTGTGGGCATATAGGGTAGAGCGTGAGATCCTGGGGTGCTTGTGGGCCCAAATGAGTGACAGGATTCTTCTCTGGAGGAGATGTAGGTAAAATGCAGGGACCCTAACTGGCGAGGCCTGAAAGAAATATAAAGTCTTTGGGAGGACAGTCAATCCAAGATAGGGTGGGAAATCTCCAGGAAGCCATGAGGGCTGTGATGGAACATAATAAAGGGTAATAATTGGTAGGAAAGAGGGAGGAATAGGAGGGAGTCAATTTGATACCTAGGTAGTCTAGCAAGGAACTGGCCTAGCGATACAGGAAGGTAGCTTGGAGGTGTGAGACCAAGGTTTTCGGGAGAGAAATGTTCAGCGCCATGGTTTGGTGTGGATTGATTCGGAGCCCTGAGATGGCAGCGAAGCAGGTCAGAAGGGACTGTTAGGTAAGGAGACTATTGGGTTGGTCAGGGTTAGGAGAGCATCATCTGCAAACATATTCACTTTGTAACACTGACCCACATATGGGATTAATGTTTGGGTCAGCTCTAAGTAGGGATGAGCCGAACACCCCCCTGTTCGGTTCGCACCAGAACTTGCGAACAGGCAAAAAATTTGTTCGAACACCGTTAAAGTCTATGGGACACGAACATGAATAATCAAAAGTGCTAATTTTAAAGGCTTATATGCAAGTTATTGTCATAAAAGGTGTTTGGGGACCTGGGTCCTGCCCCAGGGGACATGGATCAATGCAAAAAAAAGTTTTAAAAACGGTCGTTTTTTCGGGAGCAGTGATTTTAATAATGCTTAAAGTGAAACAATAAAAGTGTTATACCCCTTTAAATTTTGTGCCTGGGGGGTGTCTATAGTATGTCTGTAAAGGGGCGCATGTTTCCCGTGTTTAGAACAGTCTGACAGCAAAATGACATTTCAAAGGAAAAAAAGTCATTTAAAACTACTCGAGGCTATTAATGAATTGCCGGTCCGACAATACACGTAAACGTTCATTGATAAAAACGGCATGGGAATTCCCCACAGGGGAACTCCGAACCAAAATTTAAAAAAAAAAAATGAAGTGGGGGTCCCCCTAAATTCCATACCAGGCCCTTCAGGTCTGGTATGGATATTAAGGGGAACCCCGGCCAAAATTTTTTAAAAAATGGCGTGGGGTCCCCCTCAAAATCTATACCAGACCCTTCAGGTCTGATATGGATTTTAAGGGGAACCCCGCGCCAAAATTTTTTTAAAAATGGCGTGGGGTCCCCCCAAAAATCCATACCAGACCCTTATCTGAGCACGCAACCTGGCAGAGGGGGGATGAGAGAGCGCCCCCCCCCTCCTGAACCATACCAGGCCACATGCCCTCAACATTGGAAGGGTGCTTTGGGGTAGCCCCTCAAAACACCTTGTCCCCATGTTGATGGGGACAAGGGCCTCCTCCCCACAACCCTTGCCCGGTGGTTGTGGGGGTCTGCGGGCGGGGGGCTTATCGGAATCTGGAAGCCCCCTTTAACCCCCAGATCCCGGCCCTCCCCCCCTGTGTGAAATGGTAAGGGGGTACTTACCCTACCATTTCACAAAAAAACTGTCAAAAATGTTAAAAATGACAAGAGACAGTTTTTGACAATTCCTTTATTTAAATGCTTCTTCTTTCTTCTATCTTCTATCTTCCTTCAGTTTCTTCCTCCATCTTCTGGTTCTTCCTCCGGTGTTCTCGTCGGGCATCTTCCTCCGCGGCGTCGGCGTCTTCTTCCCTTCTCCTCGGGCCGCTCCGCATCCATGATGGCATGGAGGGAGGCTCCCACTGTGTGACGCTTCTCCTCTTCTGACGGTTTTTAAATAACGGGGGCGGGGCCACCTGGTGACCCCACTCCCTCTGACGCACAGGGACTTGACAGGGACTTCACTGTGGCATTCCCCGTGACGTCAGAAGGGGGCGGGGTTACGTAACGGGTGGCGGGGTTACGTAACGGGTGACCCTGTCCCCTCTGACATCACGGGGAATGCCACAGGGAAGTCCCCGTCAAGTCCCCTCGGGAGTCTCCCTCCATGCCATCATGAATGCGGAGCGGCCCGTGGAGAAGAAGGGAAGAAGACGGCGACGCCGTGGAGGAAGATGCTGGACGAGAACACCGGAGGAAGAACCAAAAGAAGCAGAGGAAGAAGATGGAGGAAGAAACTGAAGGAAGATAGAAGATAAGATAGAAGATAGAAGAAAGAAGCAGCATTTAAATAAAGGAATTGTCAAAAACTGTCTCGTCATTTTTAACATTTTTGACAGTTTTTTTGTGAAATGGTAGGGGTACTTTTGTACCCCCTTACCATTTCACACAGGGGGGAGGGCCGGGATCTGGGGGTCCCCTTGTTAAAGGGGGCTTCCAGATTCCGATAAGCCCCTGCCCACAGACCCCCACAACCACCAGGCAAGGTTTTGGGATGAGGCCCTTGTCCCCATCAACATGGGGACAAGGTGTTTTGGGGGGCTACCACAAAGCACCCTCCCAATGTTGAGGACATGTGGCCTGGTACGGTTCAGGAGTCCCCTCCTGTCCCCCCCTCTTTTCCTGCGGCCTGCCAGGTTGCATGCTCAGATAAGGGTCTAGTATGGATTTTTGGGGGGACCCCACACCATTTTTTTAAAAATTTTGGCATGGGGTTCCCCTTAAAATCCATACCAGACCTGAAGGGTCTGGTATAGATTTTGAGGGGGACCCCACGCCATTTTTTTTTTAAATTTTGGCTGGGGTTCCCCTTAATATCCATACCAGACCTGAAGGGCCTGGTATGGAATTTAGGGGGACCCCACACGTCTTTTTTTTTTAATTTTGGTTCGGGGTTCCCCTGTCAGGAATTCCCATGCCGTTTTTATCAATGAACTTTTATGTGTATTGTCAGACCGGCAATTCATTAATAGCCGCATGTCATTTTGCTGTCAGACTGTTCTAAACATGGGAAACATGTGCCCCTTTACAGGCATACTATAGACACCCCCCAGGTATGAAATTTAAAGGGATATTACACTTTTATTGTTTCACTTTAAGCATTATTAAAATCACTGCTCCCGAAAAAACGGACAATTTTAAAACTTTTTTTTTGCATTGATCCATGTCCCCTGGGCAGGACCAAGGTCCCCAAACACTTTTTATGACAATACCATGCATATAAGCATTTAAAATTAGCACTTTTGATTTCTCCCATAGACTTTTAAAGGGTGTTCTGCGGCTTTCGAATTTGCCGCGAACACCCCAAATTGTTCGCTGTTCGGAGAACTGGCGAACAGCCGATGTTTGAGTCGAACTCGAAGCTTATCCCTAGCTCTAAGGGCAATTGCTAAGGGTTCCAGGGCGAGGATAAAAAGAACGGGCGGTAGGGGGCACCCCTGTACCACTAAAGATGGGAAACAAAGTTGATATGCATCCCGCGTAATGGATGGCGGCAGAGGGGGAAGAGTAAAGAGCCGCCAACCGTTGAAGGAGGGGGTCCCCGAAACCCCATCGCTTTAAGATGTATCGTAAGTAATGCCCTAAATTTGAATCAAATGCCTTGTAGATGTCGAGTGAAAGGAGTTAGCCAGGGATTTTGCGTTGGTGTAGCAAGGTGAGCAAGTGGATCACCTTCCCGACATTGTCCCCCACCTGACGGTCTGGCACAAAGCCCACCTGATCCCTGTGTATCAGGAAGCAGATAAACTTGTGAATGCGGGAGCCTAAGATCCTCCCCATATGCTTCATATCCTCATTCAATAGGGAAATGGGGAAGAAGGCTTGGGGATTCTGAGCTTCATCAGCAGTTTTAGGGATCATTGATATGTGTGCTCGCAAAGAATCGGGGGAAGGCAGAGTGCCCTGTTTCATACTGTTGAAACAAGCCTTCAAGTGGGGGAGCAAGAGGGAGCAAAACTTGCGATAGTACAGGCTTGAAAAGCCATGTGGTCCTGGTGCCTTTGAGAAACGGGGGCTTGGGCGACCTCAGTTTCAGAGATGTCAGCGTTAAGAGCTACGCGAGCTGCTGAAGAGAGAGGAGGGAGGCGGAGGTCACAAAAGAAGTCATCTGCTTGATCAAGAATGGGAGGGTTTATCATACAGCGAGGTCAAGAAGTCGGCAAGGGCAGCAGAGATTTTTGTTGGGTCCAAAGAGAGGTCCCCGCTGGTGGAATGAAGGGGAATAGGTTTGTGGGTGTGACCCGCCGCATTAAGCTTTCTGGCTAGCATTGTGCCCGGCCTATTCGCGCAGGTGTAGTATTTGTGTTTGGTTCACAGCAGGGCGTTCTCAGCTCGATCGGTGGTTAATAAATCTAGTTCCGTTGCCGTGGCATCACAGAGTTTCTTGTTTGCGAGCGTGGACTAGATTTCCATGACTCCATGACCAATGCCAGGCGAACGGTGAGCTCTCTGATTTTATTTTCTCTATCCCGTTTATGGGAGGATGCCAACTGTATACAATGTGCTTCCCACAGGGAAATTGCCAACGTCACAGAGCCCACATTCTCCACAAAGAAGGTTTGCAGGCGAGAGTAGATGTCTAAAAATGCACCCTGGGATGTCAGGAGAGAATCATTGCGTCGCCAGTGAAAAATCGAATGAGATAAGTCTGAGAGCGTAAACTGGAAGATAATGGGATCATGGTCAGACCATGGAGAGGCAGGAATTGTGATCTTGTGTACGTTGGAGATGGTACGCAAGGGGATGAAAACATGGTTGATTCTACAGAAACTGTCTTGTGGGTTGGAGTAAAAAGGTGAAGTCACGATCGATGGGACCCCTCTATGTTTCTGAGGTGCTGATGCTACATAAAATGTAGCAAAATGGGGAGACATTTTGGGGCAGAGGTGGAGGAGAACCTGGTCTCTTGTAAGCACACCACGTCCACGTGGCTAGATTTTAGGTAGTGGAATACCTTTGCGCGCTTCACCAGAGAATTTAACCCATTAACGTTGTGTGAGTAGAACTTCAGTGTGGAAGGAGCCATAACAAGGAGACGAAATTGAGCTGAGGTGGTGGAATCCAACAATGGAGGTCAAGGTCGTGTCTGCAACCATAGGGGGGCGCCAACCTGGGGGAGTGGAGAGAAACAGTAATAGCAAGAAAGAAGATGAAGAAGGTGGAGAGGGGGGAGTTGTACTAGGTACATCATGCCTAGTGTGGACCAAATCTTATGAAAAGACATGCAAGACAGGGGGGCTCTGCTGCCGGACACATGGCTATTCAGGGCTGTTTTAGCTAAGGATATATTTAGGGAGAGGGAGAGTGTAACGAGCCCCTTGCTCGCTCGGTTCCACTCTCCCGACACTCCTCTGCAGCTATTGAATCAGATTGCAACGTCTGATGGTTCGGTCATCCGATGCTCCGGGACTAGAACTACAGCTCTGTGCCGTTCTAGTCCAGTTGTGATAGCTCAGAACAAACACTAGGCAGGCTGTATGAAAGTTCAAACAGCAATCTCACTTTATTGCAAAATACAGGCTTTTATACACTAAAAGTCCTGCTCATATTAATCTAACAATACAGCTGTAACCTAATTAACCTAATTAACATGAGCTAATTAACTAATCTCTTTAGACAGCCTAGATGACTCAGACATGACTTTTAGGCCAGACTGGCCATCTTGTAGTTCAGAAAATCCAATCAACATTATCACAATCAACATAGACTCTTCTTCACACAATAGCAGAGTTAATTAACACAAACAACAATGGGGATCTAATGACTCTTAGATCCCATACTATAGACTTATTTACAATACACAACAGACAGACAGGTGCTGGAATTTACATCAGCATCTCCTAACAGTATCTGTCCCAGCATTATGAATCAGCCACTATTCCAATATGGCAAATCCAGTAACCCCAGAGTCTGTGTGTCCTGGGGGACCATGACCCGAATCCACGGTAATGCCACCTCAAGGGTCCCCAGGCATACAGCTCACAAAGAGCACCGTTGCCCCAATTGCTATTGCCCCCGATCCATCGGCAAGAGGCTAGCATACAGTCCCCTCCAAAAGTCTCTCTCCCGGCTAGGTCTGTCACAAAGAGACTCGGCATGAAAAAAAGTGGGGGGGGGATAGGGTGTTCAGGAAGGGGGAGGGCAGTTTCTGGCCCTGTAGGGGGTCAACACTAATATATATGTACTATATATAGCGACATTATGAAAGGCGAGGTGATGGATGGACACTATTTATCACCTCGCATGCATTCATATGCAGGAAACTAAGGTGGAATCGAGGCCAGGTTTTCCGGGTCACCTTGGCAGTTTTGGTTCTGGACCAGATTTTGCAGTCCACTTGTGATCACCAGCAGGTGGTATAAATTAAGCAGGACTGGAGAAGGAGATTGCTCTTGGCCTGGGACTCAGGAAGCCAACCCTGAGAGAGCTACTGATGTGAGCTTTGCTTTGTGAGAGAAAGAAAGAGGTTTGCATTATCTTTGTTATTGTGGGTGACTGGAAGAAGCCCTTCACCTGTGAGTTAGGGACCTGAAATGTTTAGTTAGTGCCTGAATTGCAAGGATTTATTTTCTGTTTTGTTTGTTTGATTTTCATGCAACCTTTTAAACAAAACTGGCTACAAGTCAGATTTTAAGAAAACCTGCTGTCCTGACTCCCTTTTTCCCAGGGAAGGTGATCCCACTTGAGCTACCACCCTACAATATGCACCCAGAATCTATGGGCAGCAATAGTAAACTATTAAACATAGGAGCATTTGCCTAGTAATCCCTGCTTCGGGTCTGGATTCCACATGTATTCTATGGACAGTTCACATGTCTCAGAATTTCTCTTCACTTCTTCCTTTTGGGGTTTCCAACCCCACAACCCAGAGACAGGAAGTGCTATACATAATTAATTCTGTGATAAGCAGCACTGCTGCTTTTTACAAGTATAGACAGTAGGGATAACAGATCCCTACACAGTGTAAGAGCATCTTCCAAGGTTCTGATTTTTAAATAATGAATAATCAAGAACACTTTGTGTGTCGGTATCTTTTATTCAACAGGGTTGTGACACCCATTCTCACTGACTTTCTAAGTAGCCCTGATGCCGAAAATGTGGCTTAAATATTTGCCCTGAATTACTAAAAGGAAATGCAAAAGAGCAGGGAAAAATAGCATTGAAGGTATTCAATACCAATGCAGTGTGTTCTTTCACATGTACCCAGGAATTGTGATCCTCTTACTGATCTGCTAAAGTGTATATGTACACCCAAATAATCCTGCTTTTGTGCCTTATATTAGGAGAAGGTGCATTAAGTATACTGATGTAAAAAAAAAACAAAAAAAACAATACGCTAAGATTTGCATCAGTGGTTAATAAAGGCCCATCAGTGGATCAAACTTATAATGCCCTGTACACACAGTCGGAAAATGTGTGATAGGACCTTGTTGTCGGAAATTCCGACCGTGTGTGGGCTCCATCACACACTTTCCATAGGAATTTCCGACACACAAAGTTTGAGAGCTTGCTATAAATCCGTTGTCGGAAATTCAGATCGTGTGTATACAAATCAGACGCACAAAGTGCCACGCATACTCGGAATAAATTAAGAGATGAAAGCTATTGGCTACTGCCCCATTTATAGTCCCGACGTACGTGTTTTACGTCACCGCGTTCAGAACAATCAGATTTTCCAACAACTTTGTGTGACCGTGTGTATGCAAGACAAGTTTGAGCCAACATCCATCGGAAAAAATCCATGGATTTTGTTGTCGGAATGTTCGATCAATGTCCGACCGTGTGTACAGGGCATTAGTGTGCATTGACTGGCTGGGTCTACAATATATGCAGGTAAGGTGGACTGCTTTGATTTCTGTATATCATTACTTTTTACCCTGAACAATGGACCCATAACAGAAGACAAAGGTACGTAGTTATGATGCAGGGTATTAGACTTTGGAGTTTATTTATATTTTTAACTATGATTCAAACAACTTTCACTCAAGATTCAGAAATAATTGATGAAAATGTCTTTTTCTGTTTTGGAATTCCTGTTCAAAGCAGATTCTCAGATATTTAGTTAAACCTTTAATAGTATGAGAAAAAAGGGGGGTTGAATCGCACTAAAACAGATTGGTGATCATACACATCATCACCAAACCAAATATTTAGAACTAAGTGAAGAGTTCCCCTTTAGTGTATACATAATATACAAAACAGATGTCAAATGAATAATCAATCCAAAAATAAATGTTCAAAGTGATAATAAAAAGTCCATGTATAAAAAATAAATCACCCAAGTGGTATAAAAGTATCTTAAAAAAGTTCCAAAAAACATAAATTCTTGCTGTGAGAAAAAAAGCGTGCTTGCTCCACCACCGTGAAATCAGACTGGCCGCTTACCAGCAACTCATGATCCCCCGTTACAGAGGATCAGAGAAAGCTGTTTATTAATACTGCTTCGGACCATGACCAATGGATCAGAGACCTTATACCGAGATGGGACATCAAAGACTGCAGGGTCAGGCTAAAGATGATCACACTGACAGGTACTCAGACATCAGCCCACAGCATTGCAGATATGGTCATAGAAGGAAAAACACTATATGGAGCCTTTTTTCCTTCTTTTTTTCTCACAGCAAGAATTTATGTTTTTTGGAACTTTTTTAAGATACTTTTATACCACTTGGGTGATTTATTTTTTATACATGGACTTTTTATTATCACTTTGAACATTTATTTTTGGATTGATTATTCATTTGACATCTGTTTTGTATATTATGTATACACTAAAGGGGAACTCTTCACTTAGTTCTAAATATTTGGTTTGGTGATGATGTGTATGATCACCAATCTGTTTAAGCGCGATTCAACCCCCCTTTTTCTCATTTAATTTCACTGTGTTTGTGTTACATAGATGAATCACGGCTATAATTGTTATTGTTTATGTATTTCACCATAGCGCAGTTATTCTCCTCATTTTTCTTAAACCTTTAATAGTATACTGCACTAAAGTCCCAGTGGTTCATAGAGTCTGTTTGTACTTAAAGCGGGATTCCGGCCAGCTAAAAAAAATTGTTAAAGTCAGCAGCTACAAACACTGTAGCTGCTGACTTTAAATAAGTAGACTTACCTGTCCTGGGTGTCCACGATGTCGGCCGCCCGAGGCCGACCCATCCCTCGGCTCTCAGGTCCCGGCACCGCCATCCTAGGTAAGGGAAACAGGCAGTGGAACCTTGCGGCTTCACTGCCAGTTTCCTACTGCGCACGCGCGAGCGGCGCGGCAATCTGTGAATGGCCCCGTGGTTTTCTGGGAACACACACAGTTCCCAGAAGGCAACGGGGCCGCTCAGCTAGGACCAGAACACACCACGGAATAGGAACAAGCAGATTAGCAAGATTGCCTAGCAACAAGGGTTCAGGTAAGTTTAAAACATTTTTTTTTTTCAAATTTTTTTTAGGATTTTTGGTGAAATTTTTTTTTTCAGGGTGGCCCTCCACTTTAAACACCACAGATTTCCCACAACATTGCTCTTTAAAAAAGTAATGTGCTATAAATCCAACAGTGCAAAAAAAAGACAGTAGTTCATAGCTTAGTATTTTTCATACAACTGGCCAGTGCTAGCAAAATTCAGTACATATCAGCATACTGGAAGTATGCAAGCTCTTTTCTCAGGATGGATCAAACCTTGCTAACCCCTCCAAAAGATCAGCCATTACTAGAAGGTAGGTGAAGGCTCCTAATATACCTTTTTTGTTCCATAATTTCTTCAGTCAGCTAACACTTTTTTGGATCTTCAGCCCTACCAGATTAGAATGAAGGTCTCTGTACTCCCCTAGAAACAGAATTGAAACATCAGCCTCTTCAGAACCCAAATCATCCAGGGAGAGATGTCACTCCAGTCATCCTGACAGAGGACAAAGGTCAAGGTCTCCTTTAAGGGATTGTTGCTCTCCAGTGGGGTTTTTTTTTGGAAAATATTCCCACTGTAAGCCCTTCCCTCCACTGATGAGTGTAGGGCTTGCCTATTCTTAGCACTACCAGAGAAAAGAGCATATGGAAACATGGATTTCATGGAAGCAACCAAAAACAAAGAGACAACCAACATGTGGTTTCTTTAATTACAACATGGAAATTAAATTCTTTCCAGCTATATAAAGACCTTACTCAAACAACAGGAATATACTATGGTGCCAGAAAAGGAACTATTCTGGCACCATCTCTGAAGGAAAGCAACCCTAGAATTTAACTTATTGATCTCAATCTTGAGTTTATATACTTATTTGATCATCAGTTTGGGTAAGGTTCATCTTTGCAACTTTACAGCTATCTTCATTGTACAATGTATTTATTTCATCATTATGGATGTTGTCCTATTCATTTTATTCATTATACAATGGTTATTTACTACTTCTTTATATCTTCTATCTTCATGATAATAATTGATTCATATTGGAAGTATGGATTCATATTTCAACTATAGTACTCACTTTATGTATTTTTGTAATTTCCAGTTAAACATGATGCCACATGACAAGTCTCCTGAGGAAGCTCCAATGAGCGAAACATGTTGAGCAAAGTGGTATCTTTTGTGATATATCACTGAATTTTATGAAAAAATCCTCTCTTTCTGTATTACAATCATGTCTTGTGATTTTTTATTGTTTAAATAAATAAAAAATATTTTTTATTCTAAAACTCTGATGAATTGATATTTAAAAATACAAACACCATTAAAGTCCCAGGGTTGGTTACCCCAAAGCCCATTTTCTTTTTCTATTTAAAAATTTGGGATGTGGTGTTTTCCCATTTGGTTCCTCCATTCCTAGCTTCATTTATCTCTTTGAGGTGTTACCCACCTATTACCCTTTTGGAATGGTGGATTACCAAATTAAATGGCTTCAATGTGATTAAATGTAATTAATTGTATTTTTCTTTAACATAAAACAATACCAAATATTTTGAAGCTTTAAAACATAGGTTTTTCTTTTTTCTTCAATATGGCTAATTATGTTGGCAATGCCTTTGAAGGATTTATGGACCAGATTCACAGGTCTCAAAATGCGGTGGGAGGTGACCTAACCATGGATCGCTTTTTTCTTAGACTCCAAAGAATGCTGGAGCGCAAAGCGAGAATCCATTGGAATAAATGGTATTTTTCCAAATATATAGATGATAAGATTGCCCCATGGAGCTTGAGGATCCACATTTTTCCCACTATAAACAAACTAGAACCAGAATTTAAAAATAAATGGGAGGAAAACCTTCATCTTTGTTCTATGAAAATGATGGAACTACTATGTGGTCATTTTAGCCATGAGCTAGTATCTCTGGACAAAGAAATTGAAAAGCTCTATCAGGATAATGACTCCATCATTTCCAATGATCAATTCTCTAGTCGTGAAAGTTTGTTAAAAACAAATCTTGAGACTTATGTTTCAGAAATCTTAAAAACTAAAGAAAAGAAATTTATGAGAGACAAATTATCATATGCTAATGCCCAAGCTTACAACTGGGCTCCAACTAAAAATAAAAGACGAAATATTCAAATGCATGCTTTCAAAAAAGCACAGTCCGAACCTAATGATTCTGACACATCCTCTGCTTCCTCTCTTTCTTCACAGGCACCTGATTGCACTGTTAATCAGAAGAAATCAGAATTTAATAAACGCACTGACGGTAACCCCAACGCACCTCCTGGTGTATCTAAACGTTTTCCTAGCACCAGCCGGGCTCCCATTAACACCAGAGCCACCACGGCTAACGCAAATGCTGTCACAAGCGCACGGAATTATCGCAAAACCCTCACTAATACCAATCTGGTAAATTCACCTCTAACTTAACCATCACCTTTGCAAGTAAGTCAATGACATCATCACACAGTCGGATTTTCGCTCCCATTTTTTCACAGCCAGTGCACGACCCAAAGAAAATCATAGGTACGGAGCCGATATCACAGAAACCTCTCAAAAATTTGAAGTGATTAATCTCTCATCTGTTTCTTTAACCCCTGATCAGATTTCTGTTTTGGAGCTGGGTCTTTTCTTTTGTCCAACACAGAAAGTTGACCAATTTAAATTGATCAAGGACCTCAATCTGTTTGCACGAAAATTATTACTCCGCATTTTGTTTGATAAATCCAAATCATCCACAAACTTGCAATCCATTCCTGCGCCTCCTTCCCAAACCATGAGCCTTAAGGACATCAGGGCCTTAGAAGATTTGATGGAATTATGGGACGAGGGACACATTTCTCCTGAGGAGATCACGGAGGCTGAGTCCCTCTCTTTAGATGGGCCCACCCCCGGGGCTTCCTCATCCCCTCCCTCTCTGATCCATCCACCAAAAGAGTATAAACCTAAGTCCAATGCCTTTCCTGCCTTACATACCAACCATAATGTCTGGGCCTTCATCCAACAAGTCAGTGATGAAATTAAAAAAACAAAATGGAAAGGACTATCGGATTCTAATTTAACACCTCGACAAAAAGAGGCATTACTTTCTCTACAAACCAATCAATCATTAATTGTGAAACCCTCGGATAAGGGAGGAAACCTTGTCGTCATGGATCGTCACCAGTATGAATCCATGGTGATGCGGCTATTACAAAATCGGGATTGGTACAAAAAAGTATCGGACAGTGTTGTTCAACACACCACTGTCCGTTATCAAAAATTGATTGGATCTGCTTATCATCAGGGACTGATTAATAAACGTACTTGGGAATTTCTCAATGTTTCCTTTCCGCGTACTCCTACATTGTATGCACTTCCCAAAATTCATAAGAATTCACTTAACCACCCAGGCCACACCAATAGTATCAGGAAATGGTTGCCTGACGGAAAAAGCTAGTCAAATGGTTGATGATCACCTTAGACCTTATGTCAAGGATCTAGCCTCGTATCTACAAGATACCAGTGACCTTCTTAAGGCTCTTGATGGCCTAGCACTACCTTTGGAAGCCTGGTTGGTCACATTGGATGTGGAGGCACTCTACAACTCCATTCCCCATCATCTGGGGATTGGAGTTGTTGAGGATTTAATTTCATGCAATAGTGAAACATCCCTAGCTTACAATAAATTCATCTTGGACCTTCTATGGTTCATTTTGCACAATAATATTTTCTTGTTTGGACGCTCCCACTACCTCCAGATACAGGGTGTAGCCATGGGAACCAAGTGTGCTCCCTCCTATGGGAACCTGTATCTGGGGGGGTGGGAGCGCGATTTGCTATTTAGAGAAGACATGCAGAACTTCTTTGAGTATATACCGATCTGGAGAAGATTCATAAACAATATTTTCTTTATATGGACAGGAACCCGTGAAAGTCTGGCTCTCTTTTTTGAAAGCGTAAAGTTTAACCATTTCAACCTTTCCTTCACTATGGAAGCCAGCCAGGAAAGATTGACCTTCCTTGACATTCAAATCTTCATCAATGCAGATAGAACTATAGGAACAACATTATACCGTAAACCCTCGGCGGGCAATTCCCTCCTGCATGCCAGCAGTTCTCATCCCACATTTTTAATAGCGAACATACCCTATGGGACAGTATCTTCGCATTAGAAGAAATTGCAGTGAAAACATACATTTTGAACAATAAGCCAGGGCCCTATACAATCGCCAAAGATCATGTGGCTATAGTAAGAAGTGCTTAAAAGAGGCCTATATGAGGGCCAAAAGACAGGATAGATTTGATTTGATTCACGGTTCCCCCACCCCTAGATCCAACCCAGGTGTTAAGTTGATTACTAGATATTCGGGGCAGCATAAACAGATATGTAACCTTATGCAGAGACATTGGTACCTCCTCATGGGCGATCCCAATGTTTCGAAGCATTTGAAAAACCATCCTGAAATCACCTACAAACGGTCACGATCGATCAGGGATCAGATTGTACACAGTCATCACTCGTCTGCCCCTTTAATCACTCCAGCCAACAAGGGAAGTAGACCCTGCCATAAGTGTGGATTTTGCAGATACATTCATGCTTCACGCAGTGTGGCTCTCCCGAATGGGCGCATTTATTTTCCCAAATTTTCTGTTACTTGCCAATCCATAGGAGTTGTATATTTGATGACATGTGGCTGTAATGCCTTCTATGTGGGCAAAACCAAGCATCCCTTCTTTCACTGTATCAGGGACCATGTGTCCCTGGTACGGGGAAAGAAAATGGAGACACCCATAAGCAGACATATGGGTCTTTTCCATCAGTTTGATGACTCATTGATGCATTTTGCTGCCCTTGAATATGTCCCCCCTATGAAAGAGGGGGCAATTATGATCAAATTTTGCTCCAACCGGAGGCAAAGTGGATCTCCAATTTAGATGCCCTACAATATCCCGACCTCAATGATGCTCTTAGCTTTAAGCAATTTCTTTAAAATTAGCCAGCCCCTCTCTCTTTTTTTTTTTTTTTTTTACAATTTTCTAAATTAATTTTCTATATAATGTATATAAATATTACTGTCAATACTGTAAGTTGCAGATCAACCCTCCCCAATTTATATATCTCTATACATTGTAACTCTAGAGATTGATAGTTTCACCCACTTTATTTATCTACATTAATGATGACTTGATCTCTTTGTTTTTAATTGATATACATCTATATCAATTTATTATTTTTTTCTCCTCTAGGTTGGGTCTTTTTTTCTTTCAGTTTGCATGGGCACCAAGGGCACATTCGGTTTTTGGTACCTAATCAATCTTCCATGCCGTCTGTGCCCTTCTGTGTCCTTCGTTGCTGCCAAATCCTCAACGTTTTTCTTTTCAGCCTCCTTTTCCCATTGGGGTATACAATTGTGGCTTGGTTTTCTGTCCATCCACTCTTGCTTTCCGTCCCCCACATCTCTGCCTCCTAATTCCACCCAGTTGAGGGCAGAGGATGTTTCAACATGGCCGCCCGTGACCACGCACTTGCTACGTCATTGCGGTTGTTGACTAACGCTGGGGACGCATGCGTGAAGGACACTCCTCTTACGTCCGTGGCACGGCGGCGATGTCAGATGCCGCCGCGCCAGAGTATGTACAAATATGGGGAACAGACCCTTCTTTCCCCGTCATTTGCTGTCGGCTACTGAATGAGCTAGACGGGAGGTATACCTCCCTCCCCCGTCAACTTTTCACCTTGTTCCTTATCCACTATCAGGTATGTTCCTTGCTGTGCCTTGGCATATAGTGCCTCCCTTTGGATTTTTTACCTTTGGGCTGTCAAATGTCTAAGCCAGCAGACATTTATATTATATTTTTTGTTGCAGGTTTTTTACCTGATATATATCCTAGAATCTGGCTCGTTTTGGATGCAAGCCCTATATGCACTAAGCACTTTTGAAATTTTTCTATTTTATTCATCCGGCCACTGAGTGAATTTTTCCAGCTTCACGGCGGATGTTATTCATGGACGATATTGATTCTATCAAAACCAACATCTTTAGGTGAATTTTTCTGTTTCCCTATACAATTAAATATTATGAGTATTCCCATTTAAACTATTTTCCCTCTTTTTAAGTATTATTTATATACATTGGTCCTTTCTTTATCAAAAAGGACTCCATCTGCTGATCATTTTGTATATCTCTGCAAACACTTTTGAAGACCCATCCCTGAAGGAAAGCAACCCTAGAATTTATCTTATTGATTGTATTTTTGTCATTTCCAGTTAAACATGATGCCACATGACAAGAATCCTGAGGAAGCTCCAATGAGCGAAACATGTTGAGCGAAGTGGTATCTTTTGTGATATGTCACTGAATTTTATGAAAAAATCCTCTCTTTCTGTGTTATAATCATGTTTTGTGATTTTTTAATGTTTAAATAAATAAAAACTCTGATGAATTGATATTTAAAAATACAAACACCATTAAAGTCCCTGGGTAGGTTACCCCAAAGCCCATTTTCTTTTTCTATTTAAAAATTTGGGATGTGGTGTTTTCCAATTTGGTTCCTCCATTCCTAGCTTTATTTGCCAGAAAAGGAATGTTTTTCATGGGTGTATTCACTTCTCTTCCTAGTTGTGAAAAAGGGGAAACAAACAGGGCACTGGAGAACAGTCATAGATCTGTGGGGCCTAATCAAGTCCATCCAGAAGGAAACTCAAGATGAAAACTCCACAAACTTTTTTGCAAGGTATATATCCTACAGACTGGCTTCTTTCTCATCAAATTTGTTTATTATTTTTTAAATATAACAAAGATTGAAACAATTGAGTACATACAAGGATTGTGGTACAATGATCAAATAGCAATAAAGCTAAACATATCAATTTATCAACAGGATGAGTACATAACAATGTAAAAATGTAACAAGTAGCGCAACGAATAAACCAATAAAGTATTACATAGACTGGCTTCTTTCAACACATTTAAAAGATACATATCCTAAATTATTCAGATTCCAGACTATGAAAAGCATCTTCTCTTCTCAGTTGCAAAGCTTAATTTTCAGTTTGTTTGCCTTCCATATGGCCTAACAGCATTTCCCAAAGTGTTTACAAAAATCCTCCTTGAGGTAGTATGCTTCGTGCAAGGGAAGGGTGTAAGCATTTATCGCTACCTAGATGACTTTCTTATGACTAGATAACTATTGTTATGTCAAGAATTAATTCTCTTGCTCATTTATCAAGATTCAAACCATCTATGGGTAGGCTGATTGTACCCAAGTGATAGATACAATCAGCCTGTCCAATTGTTACATGCGATTATGTTTTTTCGAGGCGGGGAGGGGTCAGGGCCAGGGGTGGGGTTGAGGGTGGGGCTGTACGGGGCCCCATGACTTCTATCAGCGGCCCTAAAGGCGGCAACCTGATCCTTGATACCTTGATGTCTCATTACTGTTTTGAACGTAACTTTCTTATGACTGTAAACTTTGGTCAGAAAGTGGTTTCTTCTATTAATGTTTGTAATTAGAGGAGAGAAAATTTCAATGTAGCCACCAGCACCCAGGACACTTTTTACTCAAGTACCGTCCTTAGTGGTGATTTACAAAAAAAATATTTAATGCTTTTTCCTGATGTCCTGACTTCTGATATGCATACCAATTCCTTGTCAGTTACTCAGACAGAATTGAAGCCAGCATAATAGCAAAGCACTAAACATTTTCTTTAGGAGGTCTGCAATGGCATTCCCTTTATTTTCCAATGTAAAGTGTTCTTAGTTTCACAAGGCTTAAAAGATATTCTGCAGCATCTCCTACTGGCCAAACATTGTATTAACAACTGTAATCAGCCACATACATTTCTAAGTTTGACACTGTAAAAAAGCATTTTTAGACAATTTTAGTGTTATTTATTTTAATTCCAACATATGGAAATAAATGTGCATTTTTAAGCAAATTGTCTGATAATCATAACCATATTTATATCCACTGTCTTGTGTATAAATATGTATTTACATTCTTCATCTCTCTGGTTTAGCATTTTGCCTGTTACATGTCAGCAAATCATATTGGACTCCAGTCACAAAAGTATCTTGCATGCAGTATTTAAGTGTATTTAAGTGTCCAAACACATTCTGCCTAAATATCGCATGCGATCCTGAAACTGTAAATTCACTATACCATTTATGTTTGTTTATGGCGGCCAGGATGTTTAGTTTTGTTACAGACATGATGGTTGTTATACCTAGTCCATAGGGGATGATGATTACATCATTGGGCATATATTTTCCAACTGCTAACTCGTGAGAATCTTCGGCTATACTGCTGTATTGACCTGGGATGATTATATATGTCCCTGGGATTTATTCTCTATTGCTCTGTCTTATACAGTTTGGATACATTAGTGCTACTCTCCTTGTTTTTTCTGGCTCTGTTACTTCATCACCATCATGCTTCATTGACCCTATTTATCTCAATTTTGTCCCTGGCTGTCTCTCCTCTCCTTGTGTGGGTTGGCGGGTTCTGAATGCCCCTGTGCCTGCCCCAGGACTGATGATTGGATATCCTGCTACTTTGATGAACTTGTGTTGCCCTCATCATTTGTCCTGGTCCTGAAGAAGGCAAATATTTGGCGAAACAGTTTGACTGGAAGAGTATATCCTATCCACATTGGACTTGTATTATTTCACTCTATACATGTGGTTGATCTAGCTTCCGAAGCTATATAGTTATACATCTACAGTATATTGAGGGCCTTTGCTTCCACCATTCACAGGGAGCTTTTTCCTGTTTTTTTTAATCTTTTTTATCATTGCACAATAAAAATTATGTTTGTTTTTTATATATTTGAGTGGCCTCCTATGCTGTGCCATTATATTATATATTTTTAGGAAGGCTGGATACTGTATGCAGTTTCTACCTTTGTTATTCCCAGTAACTGTTATGGTTGTTAAGGAACGGGCGTCCGATGCGTCCTTAACAACAGATTAGTCATCAGCTGAATGTTAAGAAAAGAATTGCCAGCATTAACAAATCAGGGGGAAAAAAACATGTGTGGTCCCTTCTCAATCCATACCATGCACTTTGGGTCTGGTATGGATTTTGATGAGAACCCCCATGCCAAAATTTCTAAAAAAAATGGCGTGGGGTCCCCCCCCCAAGATCCACACCAGACACTTATGTAAGCATGCAGCCCGGCAGGCCAGGAAAGGGGGGAGCATCCCTCCCCCTCCTGAACCATACCGGGCCATATGCCCTCAACATAATGGAGTGCTTTGGGGCAGGGGGTAACGGGACAAGGGCCTCTTCCCAGGGTTGTGGGGGTCTGCGGGCAGGGGGGCTTATCACAATCTGGAAGCCCACTTTAACAAGGGGGTCCCAAGATCCTGGCCCTCCCATGTGAATAAGTAGGGGTACATAGTATCCCTACTCATTCACAAAAAAAGTAATAAAAAATTAAATAAAAAGGCATACACAAGTCATTTATTTAACAACAAAAAAAGTCCCCCCGTGTAGATCCATCATCAATCGCGATGACTGCTGCCACTGCCGACCCCCCCCCCCAAAAAAAAAAGAGGTCTGCACCCAATGCCGGCTACCAACGGTCTGACAGCTCAGCTGCCTCCCGCCGCTAAATAAACAAAGGGGCGGTGTCACCCGGTGATGTCACTTGTAGCGTCACCGACTGGGGCATGCTGGGTCGATGACATCACAGAGGGATGGGGCACCCAGTGAAATCACGGGGCGGCACCATCCCTTAGTTTATTTAGCAGTGATGTGCAAATATACAAATTCTTTTTGCTTGTTTCATTCCACAGTTTCCTTCAAACCCGCAGGAACGGCAGACTGTGGCATCCCAGTTTGCTCAGCAGTGGGGCTTCCCAAACTGCGGAGGGGCAATAGATGGGAAACACGTCCACATTGTCCCACCCCCCAACTCGGGGTCATACTATTATAATTATAAGGGGTTTAATAGTATTGTGTTGTTGGCGGTGGTGTCGGCGATATATGAGTTTTTGTATGTGGACGTGGGGAAGAATGGCCAGAGGTCGGATGGTGGAGTCATCGCCCAGACGGAGTTTTACAGATGGCTCCAGAATGGTGGCTTGGGCTTGCCAACTGCTGAAGGCAATGTGGCTGGTCTTCCATTTGTGTTCGTCGCTGATGAAGCGTTTGGGCTAGGTGAACATCTAATGAGGCCATTTCCCATTAAGAACCCTCACCCCGGACCAGAGGGATTTTAACTACCGGCTGGGCAGAGCCAGAAGAGTGGTGGAGAATGCTTTCGGAATAGTGGCCAGCCGGTTCTGCCTATTTCTGACACCAATCCACATGGCAGAATATAAACTGAACCATATTGTGATTGCCTGATGCATTCTACACAATTATCTCAGCAAAAATGATTATCAAAAAGTAATTTGATGGCACTTGAAGCTGGCCATCCTGGCTTGCCCCCCCAAAGCGCCCGCAAAGTGAGACAAAATTATCTTGAGTACTTTGCGGTAGGGGGGCCATTAATCTGCCAGCGAATGTGTGAAACATTTTTTAAATACCGTATTTATCGGCGTATAACACACACTTTTTTCCCCTTAAAATCAGGGGAAAATCGTGGGTGCGTGTTATACGCCGATCCCCGCTAATTGTGATCTATCGGTGGCGATCGCCGCCGACATTCACATAGCGTGTCGTTTTAAATATGGTGCCGCGGAGTTCGGAGGGACTCGGCGGAGCTGAACGAGCGCTGCCGAAATCACAGTGACTGCTCGGAGCCGAGATACACATAGTCGAGTGTATTCGGCTCTTTCTGGTGCCGCTCACAGTCACGCCCAGTCCCGCCATTGGACCTGTGTTATGTCCATCATAGGGCGGGACTGGGCAGGACTGTGAGTGGCGCCGGAAAGAGCCGAATACACTCGACTATGTGTATCTCGGCGGCGTTCGTTCAGCTCCGCCAAGTCCCTATGAACTCCGTGGCACCATATTTAAAACTACATGCAGCTATGTGTATGGCGGCGGCAAGCATGGACACTAGGGGCAAGGCTGCACTGACCACTGGGGCAAAGTTGCACTGGGGCAAAGCTGCACTGACAAGGCTGCACTGGGGCAAAGCTGCACTGACAAGACTGCACTGGGGCAAAGCTGCACTGACAAGACTGCACTGGGGCAAAGCTGCATTGACAAGGCTGCAATGGACACTGGGTCAAGGCTGCACTGACACTGAAAAGGCTGCAATGACACCAACAAGGCTGCAGATGAACACTGATGAGGCTGCATTGATGGGCAATTTAATGTAAGTTTTTTTTCCTTAAACTTCCCTCCTAAAAGTTTTTTTCCTTAAAATTCCCTCCTAAACTTGGGGTGCGTGTTATACGCCGATAAATACGGTAAATTTTTATTATAAACTGAACTAATATTTCATTTGGATTTACTGCTTGTGTTTCTTTTAGCTGTCTCCTAGGTTCTCCAATGGGCTTTTCTTTTTGGCCATTTACTTCAATAGTGCAAACGTAATTTATTTGGTACATGAGGTAACAATCTCTTCTTCAGCTAACTATTATGTTGTGGGTCTGCTACACACACACATTGTTTTTGCTGTTACTGTATGTAATGCATTAATGATAAAAATAATCATCCTTTTCAGCACCATGAATTATTTGTTTTGAGTCCCTAAAATGGCCTGATTGGGGCAAATTTTAGAGCACCGTGGGGGTTATTTACTAAAAGAAAATCCACGTTGCACTACAAGTGCACTTGAAAGTGCACTGAAAGTGCACTTGTAGTGCAAAGTGGATTTGCCTTTAGTAAATAACCCCCATTGTCACTGTAAACACCAACTTACTCCAAAAACTGGTATTGAGCATTGAAAGAAGAAGCCACACATTGTTGAGTAGAAAACATTTTACTCCGTGCACATTCACATGTGTGTTAGAAAAGGGTTTTTGAACAAACCAACATCTTTGGTGTATAACATTTTTATGTTTGACATTAAAAATATCCTTTTTTTGGTTAAACAGGCATATTTAAAACCATAATAACTTACACAACTCAGGAACTTACAAAGTTCAACTTTGAAAAAGTGATGGCAATATCAGACATTAGTATGTCAAAACTGTGTTGATCTTGCCTTCATCAGATGGGGTGATGTCACCCCTGTAAAAGCCAAATTTTGAAGATGCACACAAATTGGGAGTCAAAATGTGGATTTCACTCCTGATCCTGTGCATAATGTCAACATGTGCTAGCTCCCATCATGGGGATCAATGGACGTGTTTCGGGGGTGCAACCCCTTCCTCTCACCTACCTGAGTTTCGAGGAAGGGGATGCACCCACAAAACGCGTACATTGATATCCCATGATGGCAGATAGCACATGTTGACACACTGTGTGCATCTTCAAAATTTGGCTTTCAAATTACTTTAAAACTTGATTTAAAAGAACAAATTCCATGACAAAACTGTACAATTTTTGTGTGTTTTAGATTCTGCCTAAAACATCAATGATGTTCTTCGTTTTTTGTTGAACATCATTGTTGAACATCATTGATGTTTTCCTTTATCTTCTCTAAATCCCGATTGCACACCATTATCTCCCCAATGAGGATGTGTGCACTTGCACTGGTGAAATAAGTTTCTTCTTCCACAACATCCACATCACCTAAAATAAAAAAAACACACCATGTATTATAAATATGCAGGCATACATCTATTACCTGAAGCTGTGGTCTCAGACACTGACCTGTTATGGTCACTATTTCGCCCAACCTCGGAATCCACATCCTCAAGTTGTAGTGTGGGCATTTCCCCTTCTTTAGGAGGTGTGGGGTTCCTGGTGTCCTCAGATGTCCCAAGTCTTTTCTCCCCTTTGTGAATACAAAAAAGGTATACTTAGCACACTGGAAAGTCTCAGCCAGGAGGAGGCTGTGGAAAGTCTCAGCCAGGCGGTGGCCAGGGAAAGTGACAGCCAGGAGGTGGCCAGGGAAAGTGACAGCCAGGAGGTGGCCAGGGAAAGTGACAGCCAGGAGGTGGCCGGGGAATGTGGCAGCCAGGAGGTGGCGGGGGAAAGTGGCAGCCATGAGGTGGCCGTGCCCAGTAGCCTGACCGAATCGCAGGTTCCTCCCCTCCACCTTCCAAAAAAAAGGCCCAGGAAGGGCAGGAATGTGAAGGAGTCAGCACTTGGTTTGATTCGGCAGGCTACTGTGGTCCTCACAAACGCCCCTAATATCCAAGAGGCCTTTGCCTGTATGACGGCCAGTAAGATGCAGGAAATGAAGGTGGGTCAATGCCTCATCAGTGAGGAGCTCATATTTCAGATCCTAATTAAGGGTGTGAGGCGCAAACTCACCAAGAAAAGTCACGTATGTGAGTTGGACCATACTCCTCCTCCACCTCCTGCCACAACTCCAACACCACAGCCACAGCCTGGAAGGGAGCATGCAAGGAAATCTTGTGAGTGATGGCCTGAGTTCGGTCTGGTCTGGCAAAAGACGCAGGCTGTTGTAAGACCACAGCCTTGGGACATATATGTCATCTGCTGCTGCTCCCGATCTCTCAGAGTCCTGGACCATATTGTTCTCCCTATTAAATGGACTCCTCAGGCTACCAATTTTGCCTGTCAAATAATTGATGTCTGCCCTGGGGTACAAAGGCTTTGCCAATTTCAACAGTTTATCCAGCGTTGCCTTCCTCTTTATTTTGTTATGACCCCTAATAAATTTCAGTTTTTTTTTTTAAATCCTTGGCTATGTGTTTTAGTTCAAAAAGGACAGTTTGTTTGTGAGTAGGCAGGTACATTTCAAAAATATAATGTCAAATTAACAAGGGACACCAACACCAATTAACCTCTTTGAGGTTAAAAAATACAAGATAATAATGGTGTTGTGGTAACTTGACATACAAAACGACAAAAAATATTATGGAGATCACTAGAAAAAAAAAAAATAATCATGAGGTCTCGATAAAAAAAAAAGCAGATCACTAGAAAAAAAATTATAAACATTATTCTGGAGATCTGGCAAAAAAATAAAGATTATTCAGGAGATCACGAGAAATAATAAAGAAATCAGTTTGTCAGAACTCTGTGTGAATATCAGCAGCAAAACAACTTCATTATTCTAGCATTATAAAGAAGAAGAGAATGCGCTGCATTGAAAGATTAAAAACTTTGCAGCATGACGAATGTGCTATCTCCATTACGAACGCTAGTTTTACCAGACAGAGCGCTTCCGTCTCGTACTTGATTCAAATTTTTTTGTTGGAAAATTTGAGAACCAGCTCTCAAACAGTTGTTGTCAGAAATTCCAACAGCAAATGTCCGATGGAGCATACACACGGTCAGAATCTCCGACAACAAGCTCCTATCAAACATTTGTTGCCGGAAATTCCGATCGTTTGTACGCAGCATTGGATCCTTTTTAAGATATCCCCTGAGCTCCTTTAAAACATTAACTTTGGCCACACATTATACAGTTTTCTTGTCCAATTTTCCTTTTGATTTACCAAAACCATTTAATATGAGGCCAAACCTAAACACTTTCAATTTGTATACAATCAGGCAGGCCCTTGCACTACATAGTTGAAGGTGCATTTAAAGAAAAATTGAACAAGAAAATTGTAAAATATACTGTATGGTCAGCTTAATGGATTTAAAGGTAATTGAATCTGAACTTTCTTTCAAATGTACATTTAAAAATATTAAAACGATTGTGGGACATATTTATCTAGTGCAAATAAACAACAAAATTGTCAACCAGTGGAAGATAAACTTCTCTTGCTGAAATGTATTTTACAATAAACAACAAGGCGGGATTTCGAAGGACAGCTTCTGCACATGTGACCTTGGTAATATGTATCCTTGGAAATGACCCTGGTTGAGATCACTGGAAGCATCACAAATCAATATGTGTGGGAGTATTACTTAAAGTCTTTACATTCTATGTATGTTACTTTCTATTGTATATTTTAAGAGGAATATTTCAAATCCAAAACACAATCTCTGTGTAATATATTTATTTATGGCAAACAAGAAAATAAGTTACATACATACATTTTAAATAGTAGTATCAAGATCTTTATTTTAGCTATGTGACTGTACATGTCTGGTTGCACTGAACTCATTATTGTGTGCTACACCTATTGCCAGAAGACTATATTTCAGATACTCACCCACTTCTGTTCTAGTGATATTACAAACACCAATTTTACTGACTTGTAATACTATTTAGAATAAAAGGTATGAGATCTATGATGAGGTCAGTCTAGAGCTTGTCAATCATTGTATTAAAGTGATAAAAAAGGCTTGTTATTTAAAAAAGAAAAAAAACCACGTTATATTTATCTGCTCTGTACAGTGGTTTTGCACAGAGCAGCCTGGATCCTCCTCTTCTTGGGTCCCACGCCAACACTCTTGGCCCCACCCTCCTGCCAAGTGCCCCCGAGCAGTCTCGCTCCTGATCCGCTGCTCTGTGTGTCCATTCAGACACCGAGCCGCGGCTCGGCCCCACCCCCTCTCTCTTCTCATTGGCTCACTGGCTGTGATTGTCAATGACTTCCACTGCTGCCTCAGCCAATGAGGAGTGAGAGTCCCAGGAGGGCCGAGGTTCTCGTGCACATTGCTGGATCGTGATGGGGCTCAGCTAAGTATTAGGAGGGCTGGGCGCTGCTACACAGAGAAGGCTTTTTACCTGTGTCAGGGACTCGCTTGCCATAGCAGAGCAGATGTGCAAACACAGAGGCCATTGCACATGCGTGGGCACAATTCCAATGATGTCCCTCCTGACAGGCATGTCCGTGGGCTCAGGCAAACACCTATGAGCATGCATATGCTTATTAGCATTGGCGCCCATTGTAGTATAAGGATGGCAGATGTACTAGGGCCTTTGCTGTCTGATCTGCAGTTTCCCCCTGTAATCGGTTTCCTTGATCTGATCGTTACCTGGCTTCCGGACTACTCTGATTCTCTCCATTCCTGACCTCGGCTTGCTTGACCTCTCTCATCTGCCAGAACTTGACCATTCTTAAGTGTTATCTCTGATGTACCTTGATTCCTCTGAATCTGACCTGGCTTATCTCACTCTGCACCTTTTTTCAGCCTCTATGAACCTGCATCCGCGGTACCCGGCGCCAGCAACCTACCTGCATCCACAAGTGCCTGCATCCACAGCCACCAACCGCAGCTCCACTACTGCTGCTGGCTGCTACAAGTGTCCCCCTGCTACAGAGAACACCACAGGCACTCCTAACTGAACGTGCTCTCGCGGCTGCTGTTGCAAACTCAGTGGCCCTTGAACTGGAGCTGTACGAGAGGCCTTCCTCTGCTTGTCAGGCTCTACCTTAAGGTAGGTGACAGTATCAGACAGCCATGACAGAGCCTGCAAGAGGACCCTCTCCGATGGAGATTTGCCAACACCTTGCTGCCCTTACACAGGCCGTCAACTCCTTGCAAGAGGGTTATATTTAGCTGGAAGAACGGCTACAATCCCTGACTACACCACCCAGCTCTCCGCCCAGTCCGGCTCCAGCCCAGGCAGGTCCTCCACCTACAGTGATGATGCTGCCACCAGAACAGCGGGTTCCCACACCTGAAAGATTCTCTGGGGATCGGAGCAAGTTCCAGGCCTTCCGTACCGCCTGCCAGCTATATTTCGCACTCCAACCCCAAACCTTTTCTATGGAGGCCACAAAGGTTGGGTTCATCATTGCTCTCCTGCAAGGGGAGCCTAAGTCATGGGCCCACCAGTTACTGGAGAAGGATGATCCACAGGTGCGGGAGATGTCATTCTTTTTCAATGCAATGGCACAGCTATACGACGACCCCCAATGTACCGTTACTGCCAAAACAGCCCTCCATGCCCTGCAGCAGGGTCGGTGAGCAGCCGAGGATTATGTCTCAGATTTCAGACGTTGGAGTAGGGACACCCAATGGAATGATGCAGCCCTGTGACACCAATCCCGTCTGGGCCTTTCTGAGAACCTCAAGGTCGAGCTTGTCCGGGTTGGTGTACACACTACCCTGGAGGCCTTGGTTACCTTGGCAATTCAAATAGACCGGCGGCTCCGTGAGTGCCGAGCCAAGAGGTTCACTCCATCCAACCGGCCTGTCTGGATGACACTAAGGGCCCCAATTCCAGCTTATCATGCCCAGTCCAACCCAGCCATGATGCATACAAATTATGCCAGCTTGGCTCCCAATGAGTCTGAACCCATGCAAATTGGATTACTATGCCCTACATTATCTCCTGAAGAGCGTCTGCAGCGCAGACAGAGGAACCTATGCCTATACTGCGGGGAAGCCGTCCATTACGTACGTGCCTGTCCAGTAAAACTACATAAGTGCTCCACGATACCTCCAGCTCATCTGTCTTCCTTGTCAACACAAGCTCACAACTCATCTCACGCTTCTCCTCTCTTTTCAGCTTCCAAACGAAGTAGTACGGATCAACGCCATTATTGATTCAGGTGGCATGCAGCTGCTTCATCGACCTGACTTTTGCCACGCAGCACTTCCCATTACGATCCAAGACGCAGGGGTTGTTGGTATACTTGGCCGACGGATCCCGTATTAAGTCAGGACCAGTCACCCAGGAGACCTGGACCCTATCTGTGACTACACCAGCTCAGCATAAAGAACTCCTAAGCCTGGATGCTATCTCATCTCCACTATTTCCCATCATTCTGGGCCTTCCCTGGCTCCAAACCCATAACCCTCAGATCGATTGAATCACTGGAGAGATCAAGTT
Organism: Aquarana catesbeiana; assembly: GCF_042186555.1. Classification (NCBI taxonomy): domain Eukaryota; kingdom Metazoa; phylum Chordata; class Amphibia; order Anura; family Ranidae; genus Aquarana; species Aquarana catesbeiana. The sequence goes on along the minus strand of NC_133332.1, from coordinate 166,868,447 downwards.
TCAGTCCTATTACTGCCAGGAACACTGCCTTCCTAGGGCCTCCGTGGCCGCAACCAGCTTACTATGTATAGATTCAAACCCGGAGACAAGTCAGCCTGTACCCAAGCCCTATGAGGAATACCAAGATGTTTTCAGTAAACAGGGTGCAGACACACTGCCTCCCCATAGACCATATGATGCCCCATAGAGTTACTCCCTGGGGCTGAGATTCCCTTCGGGCGCATCTTCCCCCTGTCCGAGAAGGAACAAGGAGCACTAAGGGAGTACGTGGACGAGAATCTCAAGAAGGGATTCGTCCGCCCGTCCACATCCCCCGCAGGGGCTGGATCCTTTTTTGTGACCAAGAAGGACCAATCCTTACGGCCATGTGTCGATTACAGAGAACTGAATAAGATTACGATTAAGAACCGCTACCCTCTCCCCTTGATGCCTGAGCTATTCCAAAAACTGAGCAGCAACCATTTTCACCAAACTGGACCTCAGAGGAGCGTACAGCTTGGTCCGCATCAGAGAAGGGGATGAGTGGAAGACAGCTTTTCGCACCAGGTTTGGCCATTATGAATATTTGGTGATGCCCTTTGGCCTATGCAATTCGCCAGCCACCTTCCAAAACGTCATCAAAGATGCTTTCTGGGACTTTCTAGATATCTTTGTCATCATTTATCTGGATGATATCCTAATCTTTTCCTTATCCCTGAACGCCCACCGAGGACATGTCAAGAGTGTCCTGCTCCGACTTCATCAACACAGACTCTACGCCAAACTGGAGAAATGTGAGTTTGAGTGCCAGAGCATTCAGTTTTTGGGGTTGGTGATCTCTCCAGCAGGAATCAAGATGAACCCCCAAAAAGTTTCTGCCATCTTGGATTGGCCGGCACCCACTGGCAAGAAGGGGGTGCAGCGATTCATAGGATTCGCCAACTTCTACAGGAGATTCATCAAGGGGTTTTCAGCTATTATAACCCCATCACCCAGTTAACCAAGCCACATCTGCGATTCAACTGGAGCACAGAAGCCCAAGAAGCGTTCCAGACCTTAAAGAAACTGTTCACTTCCTCCCCAATCCTAAGCCACCCTAACCCAGCACTACCCTACATCTTGAAGGTAGATTCCTCAGAGTCAGCAATAGGAGCAGTGGTGTCACAACGCCAACCTTTGAAGGACCTGATGCACCCTGTAACCTTCTTCTCCCGCCGACTCTCCCCAGCGGAGAGAAATTATGATGTGGGTGACCAAGAATTACTCACCATTAAGGCGGCGTTAGAAGAATGGAGATACCTACTCGAGGGTGCAGCACACCCCATACTGATCTACACAGATCACAAAAACCTAGAATATCTATGATCTGCCTGACAGCTGAGGCCACGCCAAGCTCGGTGTGAGCTGTTCTTCACAAGATTTACCTTCCATATCACATACAAACCCGGATCCAAGAACGTAAAACCAGACGCATTGTCAAGGATGTACAATGACCCAAAGGCGCCAGCCATACCAGATACCATCTTACCCGCAGGTAACTTTCTATGCTATTACAACCTGATCTACTGTCACAGATTAAACAGGCCTCCACTAATATCAGTAGTGCCCCCGGGGTAACCTTGGTAGCCAGAGATGGGTTACAATGGTAGGTGAGTCAGATTTTCGTACCAGACCAGATCCGGGTACAGGTGCTAAAGCTTATTCACGATCACCCACTGGCAGGCCGTTTCAGCATCACAAAGACAATAGACTTGGTACGTCGTACCTTCTGGTGGCCAGACCTAGAGGGGTTCTGCAAGTTATGTGAACTCTTGTCCCATCTGTACCCGAAGCAGGACCGCAAGGAGCTGAGCTTGGGGGTTACTGAAACCGCTACCTGTCCCCGATCGACCATGGAAAATGATTGCAATGGACTTTATCATAGAGCTCCCACCATCAGAGGAATGCACGGCAATCTCTGTGGTAGTAGATAGGCTATCAAAGATGGCCCACTTCCTACTATTGAAGAATACCCCATCTGCCATGGAGACGGCTTTATTAAGGAGATTGTGAGATTGCATGAGGTTCGGGGGAAAATGGTATCTGACCGGGGGTCCAGTTCACCTCACGGTTTTGGAGAGCATTATGTGAGGTCCTGAAGATTGACCTATCCCTATCCTCTGCATACCACCCCCAAAACTAACGGACAGACAGAGATAACAAATCAGACCCTGTAGCAGTGCATCCGGTGATTTACGCCATTTGTACAAAATGATTGGGTGTCATTTTGTCCCTGGCTGAGTTTGCATACAATAATGCTAGCCATTCCACCACAGGGCAGTCCCCATTTTTTGCGAACTATGGTTTCCATGTATCTTTTCTACCTGATTTTGTTTCTGAGTCCTCAGTTCCAGCAGTACAGAATACAGTGGAGTTCCTCAGTCACAACAACAAGATCCTACAGGAAGCAGTGACAAAGGCACAGATGGATAACAAGCGGGCATTCGACAAGAAGAGGAGAGGGGAGCTGAGTCTTCAAACAGGAGATCGAATATGGCTATCCACAGTGAACCTCAGGCTGGCATCCCCATCAAAGATGCTGGCACCCAAGTTCGTAGGCCCTTTTCCCGTAAAACAGAGATATCGTATGAACTGTCTTTGCCGGAAACATTTAGAATCCACCCAGTATTCCACGTATCACTGTTGAAACCTGAAATACAGGACCCCTTCCCTGACAGAGGGTCGGGTCCACCTGAACCAGTCATAGTCAATGGTGATGAGGAATATGAGGTGGAGGCCATTCTGAACTGCAGGAGAAGGAGAAACCAGCTGCAATATCTCATATAATGGAGGGGTTATGGTCCAGAGGACAACTCCTGCAAACCCAAGGGGAATATCCATGCAAAAGAGTTTATACAGGATTTTCTCCATAGGCACCCACAGAGGGAGGGCCAAGTGGGCATCCGGAGGCTGCCCATAAGGGGGGGCATTTTCAGGGACTCGCTGGCCATAGCAGAGCAGATGTGCAGAGACAGAGGCCATTGCACATGCGTGGGCACAATTCCAATGATGTCCCTCCTGACAGGAATGGCCGCGGGCTCAGGCGAATGCGTGTGCGCGCCCATTAGCATTGGTGCCCATTGTAGTATATAAGGATGGCAGATGTACTAGGGCAGTGGTCATCAACCCTGTCTTCAGGGCCCACTAACAGGCCAGGTTTTATGTATTAACTTGGGGAGATGCAGACTAGAATACTGCAATCACTGAGCAGCAAAAGATATCACCTGTGATGTATTTCAGTTGTCTTGCAAACCTGGCCTGTTAGTGGGCCCTGAGGTCAGGGTTGATGACCACTGTACTAGGGCCTTTGCTGTCTGATCTGCAATTTCCCCCTGTATCCTGTTTCCAGTGCCTATCCTTGATATGATCGTTACCTGGCTTCCTGACAACTCTGATTCTATCCATTCCTGACCTTGGCTTGCTTGACCTTTCTTCAGTCTTACCTCTGGATGTCTCTGTTGCCAAACCTCTGCCTGAACTTGACCATTCTTAAGTGTTATCTGTAATGTACCTTGATTCCTCTGTATCTGACCTGGCTTGTCTCACTCTGCACCTTGCTTCAGCCTTCACGTACCTGCATCCCTGATACCTGGCACCTGCAACCTACCTGCATCTGCAGCATCGCTGCATCCACAAGTTCCTGCATCCACAGCCACCAACCGCAGCTCCACTACTGCTGCTGGCTTCTACAAGTGTCCTAGTTATTAAAAAGAATTCAGAGACTTATTGTACTTTAAAAGTGTTGGCCTTACATAAAATGCACACATTTACTTGTATTTAGTTTTAAACATATTGTATGGCTCTCACGGAATTACATTTTAAAATATGTGACGTGCTACATATTATTGTATGCAAACTCTCCTGCTACGGAGAACACCACAGGCACTCCTACCCCACCGTGCTCTCGCGGCCGCTTTTGCAAACTCCGTGGCCCTTAAATTGGAGCTGTACGAGAGGCCTTCTTCTGCTCGTCAGGCTCTACCTTAAGGTACGTGACAACCTGCATGCAGGTAAAAAACCTTGAGCCTTTAGAACAGGGGTCAGGAACCTTTTTGGCTGAGAGAGCCATGAACGTCACATATTTTAAAATGTAATTCCGTGAGAGCCATACAATATGTTTAAAACTAAATACAAGTAAATGTGTGCATTTTATGTAAGGCCAACACTTTTAAAGTACAATAAGTCTCTGAATTCTTTTTAATAACTTTGTTATGCTGTTGCTATCCAATGATGAATAAAGTACTTCTTACCATTAAATGCGACTTCTGGTGCTGCATGGTTTTGCTGATGGCTTTGTAGTCTGGTTGATACGTGGTGAGGACATCTCCCCACTGTAATATCCACATCTCCCCCCACTGTAATATCCACATCTCCCCCCACTGTAATATCCACATCTCCCTACATCTCCCCACTGTAATATCCACATCTCCCCCACTGTAATATCCACATCTCCCCCACTGTAATATCCACATCTCTCCTCACTGTAATATCCACATCTCCCCACTGTAATATCCACATCTCCCCCCACTGTAATATCCACATCTCCCCCCACTGTAATATCCACATCTCCCCACATCTCCCCCACTGTAATATCCACATCTCCCCACATCTCCCCCACTGTAATATCCACATCTCCCCCCACTGTAATATCCACATCTCCCCCCACTGTAATAACCACATCTCCCCCACTGTAATATCCACATCTCCCCCACTGTAATATCCACATCTCTCCTCACTGTAATATCCACATCTCCCCCACTGTAATATCCACATCTCCCCCCACTGTAATATCCACATCTCCCCCCACTGTAATATCCACATCTCCCCACATCTCCCCCACTGTAATATCCACATCTCCCCCCACTGTAATATCCACATCTCCCCCCACTGTAATATCCACATCTCCCTACATCTCCCCACTGTAATATCCACATCTCCCCCACTGTAATATCCACATCTCCCCCACTGTAATATCCACATCTCCCCCACTGTAATATCCACATCTACCCTACTATTGTCTGCTTGCTTACCACACAAGCAGGCAGATCCACGAGTAGTTAAACCAGGTGATGATGATGTCAGCACGCCACTCACCTAGGCCACTGCCGGGTGTACCAAGATGGCCACCGCTCCGGAGCTAGGCCGAAGCCGTGGCCTTTCCTATGGGCTCAATCCGCGGATCGGCACACCACGCGATCCGCGGATTGAGAGGCGAGAGCCAGATGCAGCCATCAAAAGAGCCACATCTGGCTAGCGAGCCATAGGTTCCCGACCCCTGCTTTAGAACCACTTTAAACGAGCTACATGTCTGTCTGCCTCACTAATGACTTAAGGTGCATTTACACTTGTGAATGCACCCTGCCGGTGATTCTGCGAATCGAGTAAACTTGCACGTAAATGTTGATGCTGTGATCACATGTGAATGATCAGCCCTGGATGCATGCAGTCTTCGTCCAGGATTGATCACTCACTTGTGATTTCAGCATAGGCACAAACAGCTGTAAGAGCTGGCTGTCCCCCATTGCTTTCGATGGGGCTGCTTACTTGCAGCTAATTGCAGGAATTAGGGCTAAAACAATCATCACTGACTGTGGAAACTTCACACTGGACCTCATGCTACTTGGAATCTGTGCCTCTCTACTCTTCCTCCAGACTCTGGGACCTTGATTTCCAAATGAAATGCAAGATTTTCCATAGCCTGTGATGATTTGGCGAGCCATGTCATCTGCTAGTGTTGGTCCAGTGTGTTTTATCAAGTTCAAAGTCAGAGCAGCCATCTACCAGGAAATTCTAGAGCACTTCATGGTTCCCTCTGCGGACCAGCTTTATGGAGATGCTGATTTCATTTTCCAGCAGGACTTGGCACCTGCCCACACTGCCAAAAGTACCAATACCTGGTTTAATGATCATGGTATCACTGCGGTTATTTGGCCAGCAAACTCGCCTGACCCAAACCCCATAGAGAATCTGTGGGGTATTGTCAAGAGATGATGAGACACGCCAGACCCAACAATGCAGACGAGCTGAAAGCCACTATCATAGAAACCTGGGCTTCCATAACACCTCAGCAGTGCCACAGGCTGATCGCCTCCATACAATAATTCATGAGATGCACTTGTGTATACAGTACATATTTATTATTATTATTCTCACTGTTTCACCGTATTGATAAACCCCTTATAGTAGTTATCTGCTGTTTTTGTACTCGAAAGGGTTTATTTTTGTTTTTTTTACTCAATTATGACAGGTGATACAAAAATCATGCTGCTGATACTATATGTCTTATGCTGGCCATACACGTATCAATTTTTGGATGAGAGTATTTGTACGAATATTCATAAGAAATTTCTTTGTACATTCGATGAATGGACAAATGTCGTTCGAAAATTTCACTTGCTTTTAACATTCAATTTTAAAATGAATGTAATTTCTAAACAAAAAACAGGCCAAGCTTGTATCTAGCCACCTGCCTTTGACAAGGGAGTATTTCATGCATAATATTATATTACAGTCCTGTCTGAAAATCTGAATAACAGAGTTTTTTTTTTTTCTTTGAATAAAATTTTTGATCTCTGTGCCTGATGATATGTACCGGATTCAACCTCTAAATAAGTACAGTAAAACCTTGGTTTGGAGTAACTTGGTTTGAGAGTGTTTTGCAAGTAGCGTCATGTCACAACTGTGTATAAAAGAGAAGAGAGGCACCTAAGTGTAGCAATATGGTTACATTTAATGACGGTACAACATTTAGCAACTATAGAGTACATCTGTATTGAGACCTCATAGAGGTTTATTTATTCATATGCCAATTATGATTTTAATGTATGTTGTTTTGCACAAAAGGTTCAAGTTACATGTTAATTTTTGCTGGCTTACCTAAGAATGAAGGCAGATAAATGAATCCTTTCCCTGACAAGTTGCTGCCCCAGGCTGAGATCTATGTAGCTTTTGAACAAAACCCCAGACTGTCTGTAGCTGAAAATAAACCATTGCTGTGCTGATATTCAGCCTGATTGTAAACAATACTGCAAAAAAGAGCCCAGCAATAATATATAACAATCCTTGCTATTAGCAGGGTCAGCTGTTCTGCTTTCATCTCCTGACGTCATTGTATTTTATTTTTTTAACCCCTTCCCGCCGACCGTACACAGATATGCGTACTCGGCATCATCCCGGTAGCGTTGTTTACAGCGGGCGATCGGCTACCCGTGTATAACAACCGATGCGGCTAAAAGCTGCTCGGTTGTTATACCGGAGGAGCGTGAGGGGACATCCCCCCCTCCCGCTGCCTCCCGTCGCTGTTCCTGGGCCTCCCGTGCGATCGGGAGGTCCGATGTCCAATCGGGTACCTTCGGCGGCTGGGGGCGGGCTGGAACGAAGCTGTGGGCGGCTCGTTCCAGCCTTCTCGTTGTAAACGCGGAAGCGACGTCATGACGTCACTTCCCGTTTACTCTGCTGCCAATGGCGCCGAATTTAAAAAAGTACACAGTATTCAGAATCGCCGTTTTCAGCGATCTGAATACTTTGAAGTGTAAAGGAGGGATATGAGGTCTTTTAGACCCCCGATCCCTCCATAAAGAGTACCTGTCACCACCTATTACTGTCACATAGGATGTTTACATTCCTTGTGACAGCAATAAAAGTAAAAAAAAAAAAAATTTTTTAAAACACAATTTATAAAGTAAAAAAATAAATAAAATAAATAAAAAAAAAATTTTTTAAAGTGCCCCTGTCCCCGCGAGCTCGCGCAGCGAAGAAAACGCATACGGAAGTCGCGCCCGCATATGTAAACGGTGTTCAAACCACACATGTGAGGTATCGCCGCGATCGTCAGAGCGAGAGCAATAATTCTAGCCCTAGACCTCCTCTGTAACTCAAACCTGGTAACTGTAAAAAATTTTTAAAACGTCGCCTATGGAAATTCATAGGTACTGTAGTTTGTCGCCATTCCACGAGTGCGTGCAATTATAAAGGGTGACATGTTTGGTATCTATTTACTCGGCGTAACATCATCTTTCACATTATACAAAAAAATTGGGGTAGCTTTACTGTTTGGATTTTTTAAAATTCATGAAAGTGTCCCTTTTCCAAAAATTTGCGGTTAAAACACCGCTGCACAAATACCGTGTGATAAAAAATATTGCAACAATCGCCATTTTATTCTCCAGATTCTCTGCTAAAAAATATATATATAATGTTTGGGAACTCTAAGTAATTTTCTAGCAAAAAATATGGATTTTAACTTGTAAATACCAAATTTCAAAAATAGGCTTAGTCATGAAAGGGTAGTAATTGTAAACGATCACCTTATAAAACAACCCATTCAGTTTAAAATAGAAATGAAAGGCAAAACATCTGTGTATATATATATATAAAAAAACATTATAAATACCTTTTTCTCTTTGTCATAAGTGATCACATTCCCTCTGTTCTCAGCTGCATAAGAGCGGGGGGGGGAGCAGCAGCACACTGAGCTTCCCAGTGAATGTGCAGCGGGGGCATGTCAGGACAAGTCTGATCACTGGAGGAGAGTACACTGAGTTTCCAGCATAGCTAGAGAACTGACCACGCTGTGCTCTCCTGCTTAAAGTGGTTGTAAACCCATTTATTCAAGTTTATGGTGAATTAATCACTGCAAGCTATTGCACTGTGTGCTGTGTGTGCAGCGCTTCCTACCTGCTTGCTTTCTGTGTAATCCTTCGTTTTGTTTGTAATGATTTCACCGGCGCATGCGCTGTTAGTCCTATTTTTCCGGCAAGCTCTTTGTGCCGGAAAATGGTGTGTACATGCCGGGGCTGCGTCATTTGCTTAGGTCAGTGTCAGCCTCGAGATCCCACAATACTCCTTCCCCATTCTGAGGCTAAGCCTTGATTATGGAGTAATGCAGCAGCAGGATCAGCTCCCTATTCGCTATACACAGTTGCCATGGTAAAACCGAAACGAAAATGAGGCTTGTCTTCGGGAACGAATGCGCATGCGTGGGATTATGGCTACAGAGACTGAGTGAGGGTGGAAATAAAATGCTGTTTAGACATGGAAGACAAGAGTTATAATGGCAGAGGCTGAATACAAGCGGGAGCTTTCAGAAAATGTTTCTTCTTTCAAGTAAGAACATTCTATTTGCCTTCTGTATGCGGTGCATAGCTTCTAAACAGCAACATGCAATTCCATATTTATTATTTAAGGTAAAATTATCTGAGTTTACTACCGCTTTAAAGAGGAAAGCAAGGGGACTGGCTGGAACACCAGGGGCTCCACACAAAGGAAACAATATAAAGAGAACAGGATAGTTTCTCATCCAAGTACATGATACAGCAGGCACATAGGAATATGAAGTGTTGGGGTAACAAATCCTTTAAGGAAGTTTGGGTATGACAATCAATTAATGTTACATTAGTCCACCTTGGATTAATATCCAGTAGGTATGCAAATCTAATACTGGACCAAAAGCGCATGTAAACTGCAAATCACTGTAGTAGTCACCACTATTTCAGTAATAGCCACAATACAGACATCTCAAGTCTCCTGGAAGGTGTGGGAGACTCCCGCATTTCTGTGGCGGCTCCCGCACACCCGCAAGCACCTCCCGATCTCCCGGGAGGTTTACTCTGCTCAGTTTATGAATGGACAGGAGCCTCTGTCTCCTGTTCATTCATCTTTAGTGCCGAGAAAGGGACTGGGAAATGTGTGTCCTCAGTCCCTTTGTCTGTCTCAAAGTGGAGATGTCAGGGGTCTGTTTAGACCCCTGACATCTTACCAAAGCCCCACAAATAATATAAAAGAAATTCTAAAAAAATTCTTAAAAAATGAAAAAGTGTAAAAAAATAAAATAAAAAAAACTACTGACACCACTCTCCCCTGCCCTACCAACACTGTCCACTGCCCCAACCCCCTCCCCCCAAAAAGCATTGTGAAAAAAATAAATAAAAACAAATTAAATTGTAAAAAAAATCAATTATTAAAAAAAACTACTGACACCGTCCACATCCCACCCCCTTCCCCAGAAGCACTCCGAAAAAATATTGAAAAAGTGATTTAAATAATATTTTGCCGCGGGGGGGCATTTGCAAGCGCGAAGCGCCACCTCCCTGAAATCTGAAATAAGTTTGCCACCTCTCTGAAATGAGTTTCTGCAGGTTGGGATGTCTGGCAATATTTCTGGTCCAGTGCGAAGGGGCTGTCCTTCTGCATAGTAACCACATGGAGTCTCACTGCTGGAGCACCCAAGTCTCTCAGCCTGGCTCAATTTTGTTCCAGGAGCAGGATCACAGGTGGGGGAGCCCCAGGTTTACTGCCCCCCCGACCACCCACCCGTGGCATTTTGAGTTGACTCTCAAACTCAGCCATTCAAGTCATCGGGGCCGCACCACAACTGCGATCCAAACATTTGGCTTGTGGTTGTGGTGCATTACCACCATTATAAACTGCCATTTATGTGAAAAGCGATCCATTATAGATTGCTTTTCAGAGCTTTGGCTACTGTGAATCTAAGACTCCTTGCAATGCCACCCATATTCCTGTCCTTTGAACACGGTGACAGTCAGCTGACACCTATGATTCACAGGTGCACAGTTATCAGGTTGCTGTGGCACTGTTGAAAACACAGGGATATTGGTGGCATTACAATGAGTGTTATTAAAGGGGGCACAGGCTATGTACTGTACAGGAGGCACTTCTAGCACCTTCCCATTTTTCCATCATTTCTACTGGGGAAGAAAAACTTGTTCTTTCCTCCCTCACCTTATTAATCACTGCAGAAGCCTTGCTGCTTGTACTGTAGTTCAGTAGCTTGTAAGCAAGCAGGCTTATCCCCTCATCAGAGCTACCACTTCATCCCGCATCTACACTGGCAGAAAGCCCAGGGGATAAACATTTAATTGTAGGGATGGATAGCACACTTTGTATGCCAATTGGCTGAAAAGGCAGTGGGAGGGGTGCAGCCTCTAGGCTCCAGACTGCACCACCGTCAGCCAATGAGTAGTTGAAGCTGCCCCATAAGTCCCTCCCTGCTGACATCCCCAGTGGCGTCACTAGGTTGGTGTCACCTGTTGTGGTAAAACATGGTGTCACCCCCATTCCTGTCTAGGCTGCCCAGCAACCTGCAAGCAGCACATGGTCACAAGGAGCACCCCAAACAGGCCCCTGTAAATGATAGTATAGGGTGTTATAGTGGCAGGTTAGGGTAGTATAGGGTGGTATAGTGGCAGGTTGGGGTGGTACAGGTCAGGCTGGGGTGGTATAGGGCAAGTTAGGGTGGTACAGGGCAGGTCGAGGTGGTATAGGGCAGGTCGGGGTGGTATAGGTGCAGGTTGGGTGGTACAGGGCAAATTAGGGTGGCACAGAGCAGATTGGGGTGGTATAGAGCAAGTTAGGGTGGCACAGGGCAAGTTGGGGTGGTATAGGGCAGGTCGGGTTGGTACAATGCAAGTTAGGGTGGCACAGGGCAGGTTGGGGTGGAATATGGCAAGTTAGGGTGGCACAGGGCAGGTTGGGAGGTATAGGGCAAGTTAGGGTGGCACAGGGCAGGTTGGGAGGTATAGGGCAAGTTAGGGTGGCACAGAGCAGGTTGGGGTGGTATAGGGCAAGTTAGGGTGGCACAGGGCAGGTAGGGAGGTATAGGGCAAGTTAGGGTGGCACAGAGCAGGTTGGGGTGGTATAGGGCAAGTTAGGGTGGCACAGAGCAGGTTGGGGTGGTATAGGGCAAGTTAGGGTGGCACAGGGCAGGTTGGGGTGGTATAGGGCAAGTTAGGGTGGCACAGGGCAGGTTGGGGTGGTATAGGGCAAGTTAGGTCTCTATGTAGTGACACTGCACTGCATTTACTTACAGCATGCTTCATGCCTGCAGATGGGTGGGGCTGCTGTGTCCTCGCCTCTCATCACCTTCAGCTGCGGGATCAGCAATAGTGAAGAAGCCTGTGGGAGTAGTGGAGGAGGCAGCCACACCCCCAGCTCCGCCCACCAACTCCGGCTCCCTCTGGGATATTAGCCTGACTGAGGCGTCACTCCACTACAAGCGGCGGCCCTGGTGTCACCCCTCTGGCGGGTGTCACCTGGTGCAGGCCACCCCCCGCACCCCCATAGCAACGCCACTGGACATCCCCCTACACTCGTTTGAGTCCCAGCCTGCCCGCATAATAACAGGCTGGAACTAGCATGAACACTGTGGAATGTGTGACAGTGTGGCTCCCATTCTAGTCCCAGCTGCGCCACTATCGGACGCTCTGGGGGGGGAGGTTTTAATCCCCTGACTCCCCCTTATCTAGGCCCCTGCTCGCCAATACCGATACTTATTTTTAGCGTCATGTGACAGTTCTTTTGTCACCATACATGCATGAATACTGATGGGAAAACTGCACAGATTTCACTTGCAGAGACATCAGTTTCACATCAGCTTCACAACAGTTTTCATGTGTGTTTTATTAAGTTTTTACAGCCTGTTCACATATGTGCAGGCCAGCTGCAGTGCGATTTGAAAAAGAGTCCTGTGCGATTTCAGTCCGGTTCAGGTGCCATTTCTAATCTCGTACACTACAATTCGCATTGGAATTTCACCTAAACCGCTGAATGAAACCACACCTGACTGGCCTTTGAAATTGCACTGCAAACTGGCTCACACATATGTGAACCGAATCTGAAGGTATTGGTTTTAGTATCAGAGCATTTGCACGAGTACAAGTACTCGTGCAAATGCCTAGAATCGGTATCGGTGTAACACTAGTGGTGACATCAAGGGGTCATTCTAAACAGTAGCCAGGGACAATCTAAGTAGTAGTAGGGGATTGTTCTGATATGGAGATGACCTTAAGATTTTTCTAGTCCTGCTGAAGGAGGCATTTTTGGCCAACCAAAAACATTAGCTAGTCTTTTGATTGATCCCCTGACCCTTACCGGAATAAAGTCATATCTGAACCTTTCAGCAGTGGTGTGATGCTTCAATTCACATTTTTGTTGCATTACACTACAAGCCAAGGAGACTGTGGAGATCTTCTGAGGTGTAGAAGCTGCATGCCCACCACCAGATCACCCATATCAACATTATTTAATTGAAACAGAATAGCAATACCAATAAGATAACCTCAGGGATCCAGCACTATTTTTCCACTTTCCTAAATGTTCATATGCACAATATAATCTGATTGGGTAACGATGGCATGCAGTGGCGGAAGTATAGGGGTTGCTGAGGTCGCCATGGCGACTGGGCCCCATGCTGCAGGGGCCCCCCTGTTTATCCTGTAAGGATGAGCGGCTGAGATCGATCTCCCTATCGTCAGCCGAACTGTAGTCGGCACTGTGCGGGGAGCTTGTCACACTGATCAGTGAAAGCAGCGTGTGCTGTGCTCTTTGTCTCCCCCTACAGTGCAGTACCCGGCAGGAAGAGGTAAGGTAAAGCACTGCCGTTTTTGAATAGGCTTTCTGTATGTGTGTGTTTGTGTGTGTTCTTATATGTGTGTTCATGTATGTGTTTGCATGTGTTCATGTGTGTATTTATATATGTATATGTGTTTGTGTGTGTATATACAGTATATGTGTGTGTATATTATGTGTGTTTATCTATGTGTATGTGTGTGTGTGTTTAGATGCCGTGATGGCCCGTGCATTAAGGGTGCACGGGCGCCACCCCCCCTCTCCTGCCACCCCTCTATCACCAATAGATAGATTCATGTATTGAATCTATCTATGGCCGCCGCTGCCACCCCCTATTTGGGCACAGGGAACCTAAATTACAGCGGCGGGGGGTGTTTTTGAAGCACCGGATTAGAGCCATAGGCTCTAATAGGCATCAAAAAAGGTGACCTCACAGGCCACTGAGCTGTGTTAGAAAAGCGAATGACTATTCGCTCTACTAACACTAAACTGCCTCTCCGCCAATCAGGTGCTCGGGTCTGTTACCCATCACCTGATTGGCTGAAACGACAGGTGCCGCTATTGGACGCCTATCAGGAGGAGAGGACGGGAGATGAGGACAGCAGGAGACGCATGGAGGATCCCACTCGTCGCAGTCACCCGCTGCCCCACCAAGACAGGGTAAGTGCCGGTGAGCGGTCAGGGGTCACACTGGGGGCATTCAAGGGCACACGGGCAGCATTTGATGGGCACACGGGCAGCAATTGATGGGCACACGGGCAGCAATTGATGGGCACACGGGCAGTGTTTGATGGGCACAGTGGCAGCATTTGGCACAGTGGCTGCAATTGATGGCACACTGGCAGCATTTAATGGGCACAGTGGCAGCCTTTGATGGCACAGTGGCAGCATTTAATGGGCACACTGGCAGCATTTAATGGGCACACTGGCAGCGTTTGATGGGCACAGTGGCTGCGTTTGATGGGCATAGTGGCAGCGTTTGGCACAGTGGCTGCGTTTGATGGCACAGTGGCTGCGTTTGATGGCACACTGGCAGCATTTAAGTGGCACAGTGGCAGCGTTTGATGGGCACAGTGGCTACGTTTGATGGGCACAGTGGCTGCGTTTGATGGGCACAGTGGCAGCGTTTGATGGGCACAGTGGCAGCGTTTGGCACAGTGGCTGTGTTTGATGGCACACTGGCAGCATTTAAGTGGCACAGTGGCTGCAATTGATGGGCACAGTGGCTGCAATTGATGATTTTTTTTCAAAAAATGTTTGCGCCCCCAAAAAAATTTTGAGCACCAGCCGCCACTGTTTAGATGTTATGTATGCACATTTTATGTATGCACGTTTAATCCTGACACCCTATATGTGTACAATCAGGACTGATTTTTCTTTTTCTTGCTCGTTCAAAGTACCAGCAACAAAATGCTGTTCCTCTGAAAAGTGATCCATGCTCAGATCACTTTTCAGAGGCATTTGACTGCGGGTAAAGAGGCAATATGTTGCCTCCTGACCACCTGTTTTAACCCCTTAAAGTGATTGTAAAGGTTTTTTTTTTTTTAAATAACAAACATGTCATACCTTCATTGTGCAGTTAGTTTTGCACAGAGTGGCCCCGAACACCGACTTCTGGGGTCCCTCGGTGGCTCTCGCGGCTCCTCCTCTTATCAGACATCCCCCTAGGTAAAGCGCTGTCCGGGGGTCAGGGGGGCCCTTCATGATTTCTTGCATCAGGGCCCTGAAGGTTTTAGTTATGCCACTGATGGCATGTGTAAGTTATTGACCAGACAACTAGCGATTGAGTTTTATATATATATAAAAAAAAAAAAAAAAGCATTTATTGAACTGGTTATTAAACTAATTATAATTACTATTTTTTACCCCTGTGACCAGTAGCACTGGCAGCATTCTCCTTCCTCGCTTTGCTCCTCACCCATTGACAAAAACATGAACACATAGCTAAGCGGTCTTATTTATGTGTGTATGGAAAGAGTGAAGAGCAGAAGGCGGTCCATTGATATTTGCAAGTCTGAATGCCATTTTATCTCTACAGGCATCCTAAGGTGTAAGTTCCTGAAATCATTAGGCACAAACCTACCCAGTTAACATACAGTAAATGTTTCGAGCCTTGCAAATAAATGTTATGAGAGCATAACAATTCACGTTCTATACCTAAAACCATTCCAAGCACTCTAATTTTTAAAGACAGAACAAACACCCAGCACTATTAAGACAAACTTCCAGAAAATAAATATTCCATATCTAATATGTGTGCATTTTTTTTTTTAAAGTGGATCTGTCCTGTAAAAGAAAACATTTACTGTTATTTTAACCCCTTTTAAAATGCAATTTGCCTGGCTGTAATGCTAATCCTCTAGGCTCAACGTATATAGCAAGTATGCAGGTCATGTGCTTTTATTATGACCAGCTGCATAGCTTCAATTCAGTAATTAAACACAAAGTGAAGACAGATGATCCACATAAAAGATCGGCAAAAAAAAAATGTTTATAAGGAAGATCAGGAATGACAGCACATGATAGATTTCATTAAATTCTCCAATATAGTTGAGGAGCACAAGCTAATACTAATCTTCTAGGCTTGAAGGCTACCTGGGACATTGTTACAGGATTTTCTTTTATTTTGCAGAAAGTCACATAAAAAAAAGTCCTTCACAAGTTCAAGATTGCAAAGCATTTTCTCCTAAACAGTGGTTTCTAAGAAGAGCTCCACTAAATGCCAATGCCTTTCGTACAGCCAAAATGTCATAATGTTATGTGATTTTATATTGTAAATGATCTGAGGGTTCGCTTATATTGTATATTAATTGCCTATAATAAATTACCAGCTATGATTGTAAAGTCACCTACACATAAACTGCCTGCCAATCCCCATCTGACACTAAAGGCTCGTACACACAATACGAAAATCAGAAGTAAAATCTCGTCTGACGAACGATCTGCCAATTTTCGGATCGTTAGTATGGTGCTTTCAACAGCCGATTCCGATTTTTCGTAAGACAGAAGCTGGATGTGCAGACTATAACATTTTTGTCGGATATACACAACGTCCGGTTTTTGACTATGCATGCTCAGAAACAAAAGAATACATACAAAACTATTCAACGCATGACTTCACTTCTGAAGTTGAATTCTGTGGATTTGAATTTTGATATTTCGACGTGAGACTAGCATGCAGCAAAAAACGGACGAACGTGTGTACGAGGCTTTAATTGTGTCATCATCCATTCAGCAATAGAATATATTTTGGGTAAAACAAATCATGACATATTGCAGGTTCCTGGACCAGATAGGTTTGAAAACAGATAGCATGACTGATAACTGAAAACTCTATTAAAATAACATGCATCACAGTGATGGAAAGAGTTTTTCTTATAGAGCAATTGGGTATTTATTTTATGGTACTACATGTGTGAATTAATCCATGGTGTTTTCCCAAAATACTTTATGGCAATAAATAATAATTCACAATTATTCCAAATATCTACTGACGTAAACGTGTCTGCAATACGGTACCCAACACATTAGAATCAACTGACAAAAGCTTAAAGTGTGTTTAATCCCCAAAACAAACATTGACAGTATTGAAGTTCACTGGTACTTAGATGCGGTGGCTGCGTTTTAGCGTCAAACTTTTACCCTCAAAAATCTCCATAGGCGACGTTTAAAAAATGCTACAGGTTGCATGTTTTGCGTTACAGAGGAGGTCTAGGGCTAGAATGATTGCTCTCGTTGTACCGGTCGCGGCGATACCTCACATGTGTGGTTTGACCACCGTTTTCATATGCGGGTGCTACACACGTTTGCTTCTGCGCGCGAGCTCATCGGGACGGTGGGTTTTAAAAAAAAAAAATTTTCATTATTTATTTTACATTATTTTCATTTTTTTTACACTGTTTTGAAAAAAAAAAAGTGTCACTTTTATTCCTATTACAAGGAATGTAAACATCCCTTATAATAGAAAAAAGCATGACATGACCTCTTAAATATGAGATCTGGGGTCAAAAAGACCTCAGATCTTATATTTACACTAAAATGCAAAAAAAAAAAAAAGTCATTTAAAAAAATGACATTTAAAAAAATATGCCTTTAAGAGGCATGGGCGGAAGTGAGGTTTTGACGTCGCTTCCGCCCAGCAGTGTCATGGAGACGAGTGGGCGCCATGTTAGCCTCACTCATCTCCAGGCACAGGACGGAGACGGATGCGATCGCCTCCGCCGCTACCGACGGGTCCGGCAAGCGGCAGAGGGCACCGGATCGCAGCGGGAGGGGGGGGGCCCTCTCCCGCCACCGATAAAAGTGATCTTGCGGCAAATCTGCCGCAGGGACCACTTTTATCAGAAAGCCGGCCGCCGCACGAAAACGGGGATACCGGGGTTATGGCAGCTAGCTGCTGCCATAACAATATACCTCTTCAAATTTGCCATTTGGACGTACATCGTTGTGCGGCGGCCTGGAAGTGGTTAAGCCCTACCATGCGTTAGAGTTCTTTTAAACGGGGATATGGTAACCTCTCAACTTTGTCATGTGTATATATCTCCTGGACTGCAGTGGGACCACATTTGCAGTTGTACCTCACACCTCTGACTTACAGTTACATCTAGAGGATGAAATGACAGGACAACGTAAAGACAGACTGATCAGGTTCTTAACTGATGTTATGAACCAAGATTGGAAGACACAGATCAGATTAAATATATCACAAATCCTAAAAATGAATCAGTACTTTTATTTCTACTTTACTTATAGTATATCTGGGGAAAAATGACTAAACAAAAGTGCACAAAACAGTTCAAAGTTGGGTTAGAGTGGCCATAATCAAGCAAATGTCTCAGAATTGTGGTCATTGTCCTTCCTGCAACCTACCTATTCTTCATGATTTTATCAATGAATATGGCCTAAGTGTGGTAAAACCTCTGCTACCCATTCTATATACAATAATAAGGAGACTGATTTGATTTTCCATAATTTGGAATTATCAGAAGTATGTATTCCTGGATTACTACATGATAGTCCTGAGTGATAACCAAATCAATTATATTGCTTGCAGCGTGCCGCTAGCCTTTGTTTACTGTACTTTACTCAATTTTATAATGGGCAGCACAGTTGTAACTGCATTTAGCCCAAATCCCAGAAGGGGGCAGTCTATAGCAAGATGATATTACTAAAGTGAAATACTTATTTAAAAAGACAGAGCAGAGTTGTTGATTAAAGTGCAGTAAAAGCCGTATTAAACCATAAAAAAGGTACTTATAGAGCGCTGTCAATTTACACAGCGCTTTTACATATATATATTATACATTCACATTAGTCCCTACCCTCACGGAGCTTACAATCTAAGGTCCCTAACTCACATTCATACATATACATACTAGGGCCAATTTAGACAGGATCCAATTAACCTACCAGCATGTCTTTGGAGTTGCATCTTACCAATTCATAAAGGCTATGGCTATATTAGTTTCTTTTGTTAGGCTTTCTTTCTTCTATTTTAATGTATGGATTCGGCCAGTAAGTCTGTTGTTTTTCAACAGAAAAGTTACAGGGATGAGAAAGACCATTTAAAAGGGAACTGCGGGAAATTCAGCAAAATAAACGTACATACTTACCTAAGTGGATGCAGCACTGATCTGATGCTGCATCTGTCCCCCACTGGCTCAACACGGAGAACGTAGCGATCAAAGACCTCTGATCATTCAGTTCTCAGGTCTACTCTGAGCATGAAGCCGTGTCTGTCAGTCACCACTCTGTGCTCTGCCCCTCCAGCTCTCACTGGAGTGCCGAGCTGTGGAGTGGGCAGGAGTGGCTGGCTCGGACTCTCAGGAGCGTCCTGAGAGACTGAGCCAGCTGCATTTCAGGCATCTGGGCATATCCTGACAATTATTGTCGGGATTCAAGTGTGGACTTGCTCTGTGATGTCAGCCGACAGAGGACTTTAGCATGCTTTGGCTGAATCTGCATCACAGGAGCTCAGAACTAAGTGAATCCCTATCTGGCTGCACCCACACACCTTTATTCACCCTCTGCTGAGATGTCTGTGTGATAGCTGCAGTGGCGGGAAGGAGCACAGCTGCACTGAAGGTGGAGTGTCCACATTTACAGGGAGCAGCTGTCTTTCTGCAGTGATCCAATGTGCTCAGATGGGGTGTGTTGGACAGCTGCAGAGGTACTGCTGCTCTCTACAGAAAGAAACAGTTCTCTCTGCAGTTAAATCTCTCAGTAGCAAAGAGATTTAAAGATGAAGTTGAAATGGAACTTCACCCTAAGGGGAAGTTCTACTTTATACCCTCCTCCCCTTAGAACGTTTTTTTTTTTTTGGGGGGGGTCGGGGGGAGCGAGTACCTGGATTTGACAGGTATCCGCTCCTACCTCCGGACAGATATCCTAGGCGATTCCACTGTAAGTTCCCCCCCCACAACCACTCCCTGCCCGTAACCTTCTGGAAAATGTCATATGTCCTAGAAAGCTGTGGTACCATTCACAAAGACAGCATGTCTGGTGCATGTGCAGTGGGCAGCTAGCTGTGAAGCCGCAAGGAGTCACAACTGGCTTTCCACAGTTAACATGCTGGCACCGGGGTTTCAAAGACTGGCAAAGAACCATCCAGGGTGTAGACAGAGCTGGACCCCTGTACAGGTAAATGTCTTTTTAATAATAAACTTTTAATTTTTTTTAAACAGGGTGAAGAGCCTCTTTAAGCTAAAATACACTCCCAAGAGATTTAGTCACATCTATTACCTGTAAATAATTATGTCCCACATTGTGCAGGCAGCTGGATCATGGAGAAATCATCACTGTAGAAATGCCTGTCCTCTTCCTGTTTCTGAAATCCCAGCGATGCAATAATTAACAGCTTTGGGTCTTCAGACAAAACAGTAGTACATATGCTCCAATGGGGAAACGCCCCCTACTTCTTCTCCTCCATTGAGAAAAGTTCACTGATTACACTGCCTGTGACTTGTCCTGTAAATGGGGATTCTTGTGACAGATCAGACTCTTCCCCATTTAGAGATCGTGTTAGAACTTTTTTCAAAGAAGAAAGGGAAGAAGGGGCATGTCCCCGTCAGAGCTTCAGTACTGCTGTTCTGCCTGAAGACACAAAGCTGTTAAGCATTGCAGCACCGGAAGTTTAGAGACAGGAAGAGGACAGGCATCCATGCAGTGAAGATTTCCCTAGGATCCAGCTGCCTGCACACGGTGGGACATACTTAATTACAGGTAAGTGATGTAACTAAAGCTGTATGATTTTTTTTTTTATTTAGCTAAACTTGAGTAGAACTTGAGTGACCCACACTGCCTGTCTTATCTCACCCATTTTAAAGACTGCTGTACAAAACATTATAGGAAGCTACTTTACCTTCTTGCCACCCGTGCTATAGCTGAAAGATGGCTATAGCGTGGGCCTTAATTGCCGGGAGGGCGTTCATAGACGCCTTCCCGAGCATGCGCTGTCTGCGTGTCCCTGAGGATCATGTGTGGCGAGCTCTGTGATCACCGAGTCTATGAGACTCAGCTGATCACAGATTGGAGTAAGGCTCCATGCACACTGAAGCTCATAAACAGTCGTTTTTGGGAGTTTGGGCGTTTTTTTTTTAACAGCCCATAAACTCCCCTCTCTGTTATCCTATGTGTCCATGTACACATGGACATTTTTGAATGTTTATCAGCAGTAGAGTTTATGGGCTATTTTCTGAACGCCATAAAATCACGTTTAGGAGTCGTTTTTCTGACCACAAAAAACGCCAAACGCTCATAAGCGCTGATAAATGTTGATAAACGTTCAAAAACGTGGATCACCAGCGGGTTTTAACGTTTTTGATCCCGGACCCTTACCACGTGATCAGCTGTCAGCCAATGACAGCTGATCGCGTGATGTAAACAGAAGATAGGTTATCTGTGTTTTTTTTTTCCCCACGCTGTCAGCGGCTGCCTCATCTGTGCCAAGCAGTGCCACCTATCAGTGCCCACTGTGTCACCTACCCGTGCTGACAGTGCCACCTATCAATGCCCACCAGTGCTGCCAATCATCAGTGTCACCTATCAGTGCCTACCAGTGCCCATCAGTACCCTTCAGGGCCGCCTATCAGTGCCAACCATCAGTGCCACCTATCAGTGCCCATCAGTGCCGCCTCATCAGTGCTTTCAATGCCATCTATCAGTGCCCATTAGTGCCGCTTTATCAGTGCCCATCAGTGCAGCCTCAACAGAGCACATCAATGAAGGAGAAAAATTACCTGCTTTCAAAATTTTATAACAAACTGTGAAGCTTTTTTTTTTTTTTTTTAATCTTTTTTTTTTTTTAATCAAAAAATAAAAAACCCAGCAGTGATTAAACACCACCAAAAGAAAGCTCTATTTGTGTGAAAAAAAATTATAAAAAATTAATTTGGGTACAGTGTAGTATGACCGCGCAATTGTCATTCAAAGAGTGACAGCGCTGAAAGCTGAAAATTGGTCTGGGTGGGAAGGGGGTTTAAGTGCCCAGTAGGCAAGTGGTTAAAGACATAATCAGGTATTTACAGTAGCTGTATTTAAAATACTTGTAATTACTTTGTTTATAAATATACAACTTGATTAAATGGCCATTTTTCATATCTGCCTATGGCTTTAAAGTATAACTAAAGGCAAAACATTTGTTTTAGCTTTGGATAGAGAGGAGATGGATTAGAACACTTGGCAGATTTTTATTGCTGCTGTGTCATGATGCACTACCACGCCAACAATATGGAGCAGTACAGGTTCATTTGAAAGAGAGGAAAAGCCTGATAGTTCTGGCCACGTAACATACTGTTGGTGGTCCTACTAAATGACAGCATATAGCAATTGTAAGCTTGTAAACCGTTTAAGATTGTGTTTAATCCCTGCTCTGAAATGTAACCTGCTGAGATATGCAGAAAGGGAATGACAGTTGTTTGACTACAGGGCAGATTGTATTTCCTGGCCCAAAAATGCAGCCACAAGGAACTGGAAACAGGAATACCCAGTAGAACTTGTTAAACAGAAAGATTCTGTGAATTGCTGTGACATAAATCACATTTGCTTTTAGTAGTCATATGATCTGTATTTATTGCGCAGTCGTGTGTTAGTATTTATTGTATCACACCGAAGGAAATGGAATATAACTTGGAAAAGCAGTTCATGTATGACTTTACTAGGAATATGTAAAAAACACACCTTATTATTTATCCAGCCAGCTTAAGCCAGCCATAGACAGTTCAAATCTTGTCTGATTCAGGAGGAACCAGCCAAGTTTCAAACCATGTATGAGCAGGTTGAATGTACCCAAGTTGATTGATTGATCAACATGGGTACAACCAGCCTGTCGGATTTTACATGTGATTATTGCAAGTAACACTGTCTGTGGTTGCAGGAAAGAAATTCGCTCCATCTATGGCCGACACTACTTGAATATTATTCCGTCCATTTGTGCTAACTGAGGATTTTTTTTGCATGTGATCTTTCAGCAGTTGTTGGACCTTAATTGAGTTGGCGACAGGGGCGGACTGACAACTCATGGGGCCCCCGGGCAATAGGAGATTATGGGGCCCCCAGGCAATCAGAGATTATGGGGTCACATAGTATAGACACACACAGTATACACATACATGTACACACAGTATACACAGACATGTTTCTATTGGCTGTCTCTGGTCCATACTGTCCCTGGTTTTAATAAGGCTGGCAACCCTGATGGTGCCCCCTAGTGGCCCAGGGCCCTGGGGCAGTGCCCGAGTGGCTCAATGGTCAGTACGCCCCTGGTTGGCGAGGATCTTTCAAAACTGGGACAAAGAAATCTGGAGCTGCAGCTCTGCTTATCAAAGTCTGAGAAATTCTTTGTTTTAAAAGAAAGATGAAACCTGACTGGTTACTATGAACTTTATCATTTAATCACAATCAATAGAGCCATAACTCCATTTGTATGTCAAATGTAATAGTGTGAAGCAAAACAGTGACAATGTCAAATCTGTAAGTCCCTTTATGCAATGATTTTGGCATCTCAGGGAACACTTTTTGTGTTGATATCTGCAAAGAAATGACAGATTACATTGGTAAAATGGTAAGTATGAGGCTTGGTTCACGCTGATGTGAAATGGATGGTTTCCCCGCATCCAATTCGCATGACAGGAGAGTGTGCCTGACTCTCTATGGAGCGGTTCACACAACCCCTGAGGCGGCTATGGAGCGCATTGCACAGAGGTCCTGTGCATCTTTGGCTCAGTTTCAGGTCCAAATTCAGGCAAAAAATTTGTACCTGATTCGTCCCTGAAGCGGAGAACATGGTTGCACCGGACTCCTGCTGTGAGCCGCATCTGCACACAGTGTGAACCCAGCCTGAATCAGATGGGTTATGTTTGGGTTAAAGCTGAACTCCAGGTATGTATTTAATTTCATAGTTACACTGCTCTAGCTTGTAAGTATGCATATGCCATACCCGAGTCCCTTGGCAAGTGGCTGCCCTGCTGCATAGTAAACACAGGGGGTCACTGTTTCAGCACAGGCACCTTTCACAGAACCACTTGCATTTTGTTCAATGAACTAAAGGCATTCTCTGATTGGATGAGGTGCAGTGACATCACGGTTTCCTCTTCGACAGGACGATGACATATCAGGACTCATAAAACAGCTGCAATGACAGCAGTAGCATTGGTTACTACAGTGATTTTCAGCTTCCACAGCAGGAATGGGGGGAAAAAAGGGGAAGCCTTTTTAGGCCCCCTTTACCTCATGGGATCGAGGTGTCGGCATTTTAGACATTAATATAAGGTTTTTTAATGGGGCTCATTCTAATTGGTCAGTTAGGGTCATGTGACTAAGAAGGTTCTGGAAGGTTATTAGGTCATTTAGGGTTTTTTTTTAAATAACAAACCTATCATACTTACCTACACTGTGCAGCTCGTTTTGCACAGAGTGGCTCCGAACTTCATCTTCTGGGGTCCCCCGGCGGCTCTCGCAGCTCCTCTCCACATCAGATAACCCCTTAGGAGAAGTGCTCTCCTGAGGGGGTTACCTTGCGGTCGTGCTCCTGAGTCCAGCATTCGGCATCCATAGCCGACAAATGTAAGACTCGGCCCGTCCCCAGTGCCTGCGTCATTGGATTTGATTGACAGCAGCGGGAGCCAATGGCTGCGCTGCTTTCAATCTATCCAATCAAGAGACAAGATCCCCGGGCAGAGAGACAGATGGGGAGGGGGGGCTGGGGGGGCCGGTCACTGCCAGGTGTTTTTTATGCACCTTAATGCATCCTAAAAAAAAACATGAAGGTTTACAACCCCTTTAACCACTTCCCGCCTGGCCCATAGCAGATGACGGCCGGGCGGTGGTTCAGTTATCCTGACTGGGCGTCATATGATGTCCAGCAGGATAACATGCCGCCACGCGCCCGCGGGGCGCGCATCGCGCGCATTGCAGCGATCGGCGGAGCGGTGTGTCAGTCTGACACACCGCTCCACCGATCTTGGTAAAGAGCCTCCGGCGGAGGGTCTTTACCACATGATCAGCCGTGTCCAATCATGGCTGATCACGATGTCAATAGGAAGAGCCGTTGATCGGCTTTTCCCCACTCGCGTCTGACAGACGCGAGTAGAGGAGAGCCGATCGGCTCTCCTGACAGGGTGGTCTGCGCTGATTGTTTATCAGCGCAGCCCCCCCTCAGATCACCACACTGGACCACCAGGGATCGCCACTAGGACCACCAGGGAAGGGGCAACATGTGGATGGCCAGGTATGTGCCCCATGGCCATCCACATGTGCCCAATGTGCCCAGTCAGTACCCAATCTGTGCCAATCAGTGCCCACAAATGGGCACTGATTGGCACCATTATATAGCAGTGATGCCCAGCAATGCCACCCTTAGGGGCATCAGTGCCATCAATCAGTGTCATCAGTGCCACCCATCAGTGTCCATCGGTGCCACCTGTCAGTGCCTATCTGTGCCCATCAGTGCCCACCTATCAGTGCCCATCAGTGCCCATCTGTGCCACCCATCAGTGCCACCCATAAGTACCCATCAGTGCCACCCATAAGTACCCATCAATGCCACCTACGAATGCCCATCAGTGCCACCTATGAGTGCCCATCGGTGCCACCTATGAGTGCCACCTATCAGTGCCCATCAGTGCCGCCTATCAGTGCCCATCAGTGCCACCTCATCAGTGCCACCTCATCGGTGCCCATCAGTGCCGCCGTATCAGTGCCCGTCAGTGCAGCCATATCAGTGCCCGTCATCGAAGAAGAAAACGTACTTATTTCCAAAATTTTTTTTACAGAAATATGTTTTTTTCAAAATTTTCAGTCTTTTTTTATGTGTTGCGCAAAAAATAAAAAACGCAGAGGTGATCAAATACCACCAAAAGAAAGCTCTATTTGTGGGAACAAAATGATAAAAAAAATGTTTGGGTACAGTGTAGCATGACCGCACAATTGTCATTCAAATTGCGACAGCACTGAAAGCTGAAAATTGGCCTGAGTGGGAAGGTGTCTAAGTGCCTGGTATTGAAGTGGTTAAGGAGCTGCTTCCCGGGGGTTTTTGCCAGTCGCCAGAGAAAAAAACAGTGCAAGGAGCTCCCCTCCCTTTAATCTTGTAATTTAAAATTTGGGTGTTGGTTGTTTTTTATTCTAGTCTATGCATGTTTGCTTGTCATTGCCTGATGCCTGTGATCCCATGCTATATGCATATTTAGAATTGGTCCTTAACCAAAATTAATCTTTAAGTTTGGGACCGAGGGAGTAAAGTGTTCGGTTACTATTTAGGAATACAGTTAAGTGTTAACCTCTGCATCCCCTGGGAGAAAAAGAAAGTAAAATCATCTTGCTGAAGTATGACATTATAACTATGGACAGATTTGTTGGTACCCTTACAACTCACTAAAACTGTTTCATTCCTCCTGAAAAGTGACACAATTAAAAACAAATTTATCACATATTTCTGATTGCTTTTGGTAAGTAACAGGAAGTTTGAAAAGAGAAAAAATATAAATTTTCCTGCATGGATATTCTAAAATGACCTAGACTAATTTGTTGGTACCCCTACTCTGCCTGGTAAATTAAAAATGTACACCCTTTACCTGATAAAAAGTAAAGCGAAAAAATATGCTAACACCGACTTTAAAAAAAAAACAGCTTTACTTAAAAAAAAAAGTCTATGCACTTTCACTAACTTGTGTATACTCCGTGAAATGCAAGAAAAGAAAAAAGTTCAAATAAAAATAGTATTTTTACTTATCTATTATTATCATTATTATACGCGAT
The DNA here is from genome assembly GCF_042186555.1 of Aquarana catesbeiana. Lineage (NCBI taxonomy): Eukaryota > Metazoa > Chordata > Amphibia > Anura > Ranidae > Aquarana > Aquarana catesbeiana. Next base: position 166,841,813 of record NC_133332.1, on the reverse strand, counting down.
TTATTTAGCGCCAACGGTTTACGCAGCACTTTACAAGGTAGAGGGGGGACAGCAAAATTACAGTACAATTCAATACAGAAGGGACAAGAGGGCCCTGCTTGTAGAGCTTACATTGTAAACGGAGGGGGTGGTGGTACAAGAGGTAATAGCTGCGGGGGGGGGTGATTTGAAGGGGGTGGCTCGGGAACAGTTCTTAGGTGGGTGTGGGATAGGCTTCTCTGAATAAATACGTTTTCAGGGATCTCCTAAAGGTGGAGAGGTTAGGGCAGGATAGGACATACCGGGGCAGGGAGTTGCAGAGGATGGGAGAGGAGAAGTCCTGAAGACGAGCATGGGAGGAGATAACAAGGGTGCTAGAGAGCAGGAGGTCCTGGGAGGAGCGGAGGGGACGATTTGGGCAATATCTGCAGATTAGGTTGGTGATGTAGCTGGGGGAGATGTTGTGGATGGCCTTGTACATTGTGGTTAGTATTTTGAATTTTATACGGTGGGGTAGGGGAAGTCAGTGAAGAGATTGGCAGAGAGGAGCAGCAGTCACGGATCGGTTAGTGAGGTGTATTAGTCTGGCAGCAGCATTCATAATAGACTGAAAGGGGGATAGTCTGCGTAAGGGTAGGCCATTAAGGAGAGAGTTGCAGTAGTCAAGGCGGGAAATAACCAAGGAGTGAATAAGTTGCTTTGTGGTGTTTTTAGTCAGGAAGGGTCGAATTCTGGAGATGCTGCGAAGGCTAAGGTGGCAAGATTTAGCCAGTGATTGGATGTGGGGGCTGAAAGAGAGGAAAGAGTCAAGGATTACACCCAGCACCCTGGTATGTGTGGAGGGACCAATGGTTGTGCTGTTGATCTTAATAGTAAAGTCATGGGGGGGGGACCGGGAAGGAGGAAATATAACAAGCTCAGTTTTAGAAAGATTGAGTTTGAGAAAGTGGTGTGACATCCATACCGATATGTCATTCAGTAAGTTTGAGATCCGTGAGGAGATCGCTGGGGGTGAGTTGAGGAGTGGAGAGATAGATCTGGGTGTCGACGGCGTAGAGGTGGTATTGGAAGCCATGGGAGGTTATCAACTGGCCCAGGGAAGAGGTATAGAGTGAAAATAGGAGGACGGAGCCTTGGGGTACCCCAACAGAAAGAGGAAGCAGAGCGGAGGAGATGGAGTTGTAAGTGACACTGAAAGTGCGCTGAGATAGGTAGGAGGAGAACCAGGATAAAGCAGAATCATGGAGGCCAAGGGAGTGTAGTTTGCTGAAGAGGAGCAGGTGGTCAACTGTGTTGAAGGCAGCAGAGAGGTCTAAGAGTATGAGTATGGAGTAATGGCCATTGGTTTTAGCAATTAGGAGGTTATTGGTGAGTTTTAGTAGGGCAGTTTCAATGGAATGTTGTGGGCGGAAGCCGGACTGTAGGGGGTCGAGAAGGTTGTTGTCCGTGAGGTAGCAACTCAGTTCATGGACAAGGCATTCAATGAGCTTGGAGGCAAACGGGAGCAGGGAGATGGGTCTTAAGTTATTCAAACAGGTGGGGTCTAGTGAAGGTTTTTTTAAGTATAGGGATAACCAGTGCATGTTTGAGCGGGGAAGGAAAGGTGCCGGAGGAGAGGGAGAGATTGAAGATGTGGGTTAGGGAGTTTAGGATAGAGCGGGAAGGTGGTCGTAGTAATTGTGAGGGGACAGGTGATGAGGTGGGCCATGGAGAGGAGTTTATCAACTTCATCGGTGGTAATTGGGCAGAAGGAGGAGAGTACTGAGTGTGGTGTTGGACCTGATGTGTTTGGTAGGGGAGGAAGTTGAATGTTGGATATCTCAACGTCCTAACTCTGAAAGCGCTTTGCATCCTTGTGGCTACTTTTACAAGAAATTATCACCTGCGGAGTGCAATTACGAGATTGGTGACAGTGAGCTGTTGGTGATCATTTTAGCCCTGAAAGAATGGAGACATCTCCTCGAAGGTACCACTGTGGTGGTTCTCATTCTTACTGACCATAAGAATCTCACATTCTTGTCTGAGGCTAAACGCCTCTCTCCCAGAAGGGCACGATGGGCTATTTTCTTGTAAAGTTTCAATTACATAGTCTCATTCTTACCCGGTACTAAGAATGTAAGGGTTGACGCCTTGTCACAACAATTTTCCTCCACTTCCAAGTTGGAGTCGGTTCCGGTTCCTGTGATTCCTCCTGATCGTATTCTGGCTACGGTTCGCACCAGTCTCACTTCTCCTTTGGGTGACAAAATTCTTGCTGCTCAGGTCCATGCTCCTCCTGAGAAAGCTTGTGACCGCTGCTTTGTCCCAGAGAGTCTCCTTACTGCTGTGCTCCAGACTTACCAATCTCCAAAGGCAGCTGGCCATCCTGGGAAGAATCAACTCGTTTGGGCCATTTCCCAACATTTCTGGTGGCCTAGTCTACGTGCTGATGTAACTGCCTTTGTAGTTGCCTGTTCCGTGTGTGCTCAGATTAAGACTCCACGACACCTTCCAGTGGGCCTCCTCCGGCAGGGAGGAGAGTAAAGAGGTGCACAGGACCTTGGCTAGCTTCTGGAAGCATGTCTTACTGCATTGTGGAGACCAGGAGAGAACTTCAGTACAGAGCCAATCCAAAGAGGGGTTGTGCCTCTGTAACCAAGGATAACCAATAACCAGTGGAAACTTAGCTGAGGAAATAACTTGGAATTGGATTATCTCATGGTGAAGAGCCCCTACGGCCATGGACAATGGAACCGTCTCATGAGTCACATGGGCAGGCTGTAGGGGTCTCCTGTCAAGAGCCTCAATGGCAAGTGGAGTGTCACACAGCTGCAGCGGAATCGAGTGCTTCGATATAAAGCAGCCTCAATGAACATGAGTCGATTAGAGCCTGTATCTCGACGGACAAAGTATACACAAAGTATCTAATACAGAGTGTTACAGTTTCTAATACACTTCAGGCGGTGCACACAGTATCTAATACAGTGTAGTGTGGTGTTGCAAAACAAAAAATACATCATGTTCGGAGGGCCACCAAGGAGAGGCAAACGCTCACAGGCCACTAAAAGAGAGCAAGCAGCCTCTATGTCTACAGTCAACAGTGGTGGTCGTGGACATGGTGCATCCTCTGCAGGTGACAGTGGGGCACGCTTGTCCTTTTTTTTTTTTTTTTTTTTTTTTTGCTGCTGGCCAAGTTATTAAGCCAGAACATGCAGAAGAGTTGGTGGAGTGGAGAACAAAGCCATCCTCATTCTCCTCATCCTCTGTCACCCAGGCTCAGAGTAGTTTGCCTTCCAACGCAGCTGCCAAAGCAGCCTATTCCACCAGCTCCTTGTTCAGTCACTCCTTCCGCAGCCCCACCATCATGCACGGAGGAGTCCCCAGAATTATTCAACCACAGTGTTGGGTACATGCTGCTGGAGGATGCTCAGCGATTTTAAGGCTCCAATGTTGGTTCCCAGGTTGAGGAAGGGAGTAACGTGAGCCTAGAGAGAGGGGTTGCCCAAGAAGGACAAGAAAATGGCAGTCGTGTTCCCCCAGCTGCAGCATACTGCCAAGTTTGCTCCAGTGATGGGGAGGGAGGGGATGATGAGGTCACTGACTGTACTTGGGTGCCTGAGAGAAGAGAGGTGGAGGAGGAGGCACAACTCCAACGAGGCAGGATGTCCTCTAGGGGCAGCTTAAGGGCAGCCACCCTATTGAATCACACCACAGAGCTCCGCAGGTGCAGGACGCTGCTGACTCCCCACTGACTTTTAAAAGTTCCTTGGTGTGGGCCTTTTTCGATACGTGTGCAGCAGATCGCACCGTTGCTGTTTGCAACCTATGTCTGAAGCGGATCAAGCGTGGCCAGAACAGCAGCCGCTTGGGCAGACATATGACGACCTGCATGCAGTCCATTGGCAACAGCACTTGAAAGACCCACATCAAAGAAAAAGGCAGACTTCTCCTTGCGCCTCATCTGGGATCTCCAACCCTACTACTATACCTCCAGTCCTCTCAAAAACCTGCACTGAGAGGAATGAAGGTATAGAAATAAGTGTCCCAAGTACTTGCAGCCAATCTGCTAGCAGTACACCACCATCTGATTTTAGCAGGCAAATTTCCCTATACCAGTTGCTGAACCATAAAAAGAAATTTGATCCCAGCCATCCATATGCTCAGCGTCTAAATGCTCGCTTGGGCAAATTGCTAGCACTGCAACTGCTGCCTTTTCAGCTGGTAGACTCTGCCCCTTTCATGAATTTGTGGAATGTGCTGTACCATTCCGGCTCTCTACCGGCATGTGAAAGGCAATATTTTGGCCCCGTTGGACAGGGCGGTCAGCAGTATGGTTCATATTACCGCTGACTCATGGTCCAGCAGGCATGGGCAGGCACATTACCTTTCCATCATGATGCACTGGGTAACTCTGCTGGCAGATGGGAAGGATGCAGGACAGGGTTCAGTGTTGTTGGAGCTTGTTCCGCCACCACGTCTCCAAAATGCTAGTGGTGATTCTGCCACAGCTCTCTCCTCCACCCCCTCCTCCTCTTCTTCTTCCCCTATGGCCTCTTTTGCAGATTTGTCCTCTAAACTAGAGGTGCTCGGTAAGCGTTCAAGGGGCTACGCAAGCAGTCAGGCTAAAAGATGCCATGCGGTGCTTGAGTTGGTCTGAGGGGAACAGGAGCCACCCTGGGGCAAAGATTCTGTCAGCTGTGCAGGGGCAGGCTCAGAGGTGTTTGGCGCCACGCCAGCTTCAGCCAGGAATGGTTGTATGCAACAATGGCACCAACCTTCTTTCCGCCCTCCGACAGGGACTCTTGACCCATGTTCCATGTTTGGCACACATCCTGAATTTGGTGGTGCAGCGGTTCTTGAGCAGGTACCCAGGCCCACAGGATCTCCTGAGGCAGGCCAGAAAAGTCTGTGGTAATTTCTGCCAGTCATACAATGCCAGTGCTCGGCTGGCTGACATTCAAAGGGAATGCAACCTGCCCACCAACCGCCTCTTTTGTGACATGCCCACCAGGTGGAACTCAACATTAGCAATGCTGCAGCGGCTGCACACACAGCAGAGGGCCATCAATGAGTACATGTGCAAGTATAACATCAGAACAGGATCAGGGGAGCTTGGACTCTTTTCGCCATGCCAGTGATTCCGATAAGCCCCCCGCCCGCAGACCCCGACAACCAGCGGCCAGGGTTTTAGGGAAGAGGCCCTTGTCCTCATCAACATGGGGACAAGGTGCTTTGGGGTGGGGGGGCCGAAAAATGTGTTTTTTCTATTGCAGCCAGCGCGAGATGTACAGTACTCTGTCGCCAAGAACCAGCGCGATGGGATCGCGCTGGAAACACATTCTCGCGGGCAGGTACTGTAGAGGATAACACTCAACAGCAGTCTTTAAGGGATGGTTTTCAGTCCCCAGAAGTTGTACGTGGGCGGAGGAAAGAAGGAGTTGTACGTGGCTGAGAGGAGGTAGTTACGGATCATGTGATCCTTAGTGACCCAGAGGAATCGAATTCCTCTGCAAACTTATGCTGCATGGCCTCCCTGGTTCTGTAAAGCCTGCGAAAGGAACCTAGGATTCGTGATATCAAGGAGAGGGATCAATACTGGCTGGCAACCCTTCTTGATCCACATTACAAGGGTAAGGTTGCAGAACTCAGGGTTTGTGCAATTCCTTTACCAGGCCCTGGGAGGTTACAATGTCCTGGTGCTGGACAATATGTTGCTGAGGCTTCGTTCAGTCAGAGGAAGAGCGGTGGAGAAGGTGGCCAGCTGACCAATGCCTTTAAACAATTTTTCAGTCCTCAGCACCAAGGTCTGATCGCTATAAGCAACCATCGCCAGCGTCTGCATTACATGGTGCAGGAATATCTAGGGGTAAGAGCAGACTTGGTGACCTTTCCAACAGAGCATCCACTGGGTCTTGAGGATGGACCACTGGCTAGAACTTGCTCAATATGCAATTTAGCTACTGGCCTGTCCTGCATCCAGCGTGCTTTCTGAACGCACATTCAGTGCTGCTGGAGGGTTTGTAACGGATCAAAGAGTGCGCCTGTCCACAGACTCCATTGATAGGCTCACATTCATAAAAATTAATCAGTCTTAGGGATGGGCCGAACGGACCCCTGTTCGGTTCGCACCAGAACTTTCAAACACTGCGAAAGTTCGGACTCGAATAACGAACCCCATTAAAGTCAATGGGACCTGAACGTCAAAAATTAAATGTGCCCATTTTGAAGGCTTATATGCGAGTAAGTGGGCATACAATGGTTATAGGGGTCCGGGTCCTGCCCTGGGGGACATGTATTGTAACGTAAAAACGTCATTTTTAAATAATCAGTGATCTTTTTATTTTTAAAGTGAAAACATAAAAATGCAAAATTCCTTCCAATATAGTGCCTGGGGGGTCCCCTTAGTCTACCTGTAAAGTGGCAGATCTGTACCATGTCTAGAATGTGCTGCAGCAATAACTGCATTTATAATGCCAAAAAAAAATACATTTTCCTTGCAAGCTGCCTTTATTTTGCTCACCAACAGCTGGGGAGCCAATGTGTATGATGAGGCCACAATGTTGTGCACAGGGTACAAAGATTAGAGATTTTTTGGATACATTCTGGTGTCACTTTGACTTTGCAAAGTAACAGGTGCGTACAAATTGGTCTTTGGGTATCAGTGGCTCCTTATGACCATAACCCTATAGAGGTAATCTTGATGAAAGCAAGAATTGGCCTTGCTGTAAAAAATTGCAATGATGTGCACCTATCAAACAGGTGCAGAAAAATTACTCTTTCGGTAACTCTGTCAGTAGCGCCTTCCCACCGTAACCCTATAGAGGTTCTCTTGATGAAGGCAAAAAAAAATCGCAGATATGCACCTGTCAAACAGGTGCTGAAAAATTGGTCTTTGAGTGTAAATTGTGCCCATGAAACCTATACCAAAAACATTCTTCTAGATGAAATGATTGAACACGCTCAAAGCTAGGCAGCCTCGAAGTCCTGCAGAGATTCCACATCCCAAAAAGACTAATGCCTCGTACACACGATCGGACATTCCGACAACAAAATCCATTTTTCTTTTCCGACGGATGTTGGCTCAAACTTGTCTTGCATACACATGGTCACACAAAGTTGGTCGGAAATTCAGAATGTCAAGAACGCACGTACGTACAACACGTACAACGAGCTGAGAAAAAGGAAGTTCAATAGCCAGTGCGGCTCTTCTGTTTGATTCCGAGCATGCGTAGAACTTTGTGCGTCGGAATTGTGTACACACAATCGGAATTTACACGAACGGATTTTGTTGTCAGAAAATTTGAGAACCAGATCTCAAATTTTGTGCAACGGAAATTCTGATGGAAAATGTCCGATGGAGCCTACACACAGTCGGAATTTCCGACAAAAGGCTCCCGTTGAACATTTTCCATTGGAAAATCCGACCGCGTGTACGAGGCATTAATCAGTGACATCGGCATCAGGGGCTTCATAGCTGGTAATCCAGGAATGATTAATTTTTATAAAAGTCAAACGACCCAAGGAGTCTGTGGACAGACGCGTTCTATGATCAGTAACAAACACTCCTGCAGCACTGAATGCCCGTTTTGAAAGCACGCTGGATGCAGGGCAGCCCAACAACTCAATAGCATACTGGGCAAGTTCTGGTTAGCGGTCTATTCTCATGACTCAGTAAGTCAGTGGATCGTCAGCTGGAAAGCTCTCCATCTCTGTTTTGGCCCCGAGGTAATCGCACACCAGGTGATGCAGATGCTGCCCATAGGATGTGGAAGCTGACAGCCCTGGGCGGCGAGGACTAAAAAAATTTTGAAATGCCTCACTTAGGCGGACGCCTTCTCCAACATTCCTCTCTTGACCAGCAGAAGAATCAAAACTATGTTTTCCACGACACTGTAACCTACTGGAGTCAGGAGAAACATTCAATAAAATCCTCTTTAACGTGTCCTCAAGAGATTTTATCTTCTGCACTCTCTGAGGGGACGGGATGAGTTCTGAGACCTTCCCCTCATAACGGTGGTCAAGGAGGGTTGCCAACCAGTAATCACCCTTCTCCTTTATGCCACATATTCTTGGGTCCTTTTGCAGGCTTTGAAGCATGAGGTTGCCCATGCGCCTCAAATTTGCAGAGGCTGGAGAAGCAGACTCCTCTGGGTCACTCAGGATGACAGCATCTGGAACTTCCTCCTCCCAGCCTTGTACTACTCCCAAGGGTCCTGGGGTTTGAAAAGCATTCGCTTACAGATTGACGCATGTCTTCCTCTTCTTCAAAGCTTATGAAACTGCCAGCATCCTCCTCATCATCCTCCTCCCCTCTCTCCTCCTATGTGTACTGTGACATAGGAATGATGGTGTCTGGATAAAGTGAGCCTTGAGAGGAAAGGAAGTCCTCCTCTTCCTCCTGCAGCTCTGTCTCCAGTGCCCTGTCCATAATGCCACGCAGAGTCTGCTCTAGCAGGAACACCACAGGAATTGTGTCACTCATGCATGCACTGTCACGGCTCACCATCCTTGTGGCCTCCTCAAATGGTGACAATACAGTGCATGCATCCTTAATGATCAGCCATTGACGTGGGGAAAAAAAGCCGAGGCGGCCTGAGCCTGTCGTTGTGCCATATTCACGCAGGTACTCATTGACTCATTGAATCTCTGCTCTGGTGTGGTTCCTGTCCCCTAAACACACCAGCTGAAGCACTGCATGGCACCTTTTCTCCTGACTCATGGAATAGCCCTTTGAAAGCTTAGGGGGTACCTGATGTTCATAGGACAATTCTGCAGAGGAGAGCATGGAGGCGGAGGAGGGGGTAGAGCCGAGTCTGGAACTGAATCAGTGGAACAGGAGCCAAAGGAGCGGACAGAAGAATGGTCGGTGCAGGTGGAGTTCAGGGAATGGTCAAGACAAGCCGGGTAGATAACTGGAAGCAGGATACAGGTTCACAGAATGCCAGATACACATAAGGCTGAAGACAAGGCAGCACTGGATCTGAGCACTGGCTGGGTTTAAGTAGTCTGTTTGGCGCTAGCCTCAGCCACAAGTGCGCACAAGCATCAGCGAGCACGGGGATGCGCAACAGCTTGTGTTTGTGCGTGCGTTCGCGCATGCGCATATCTGTTAGCCAATGCCCAATTCTTACAAGCACGAAAGGGGATCAGTTTTAGCTTGTGCCCAGGAGTTCTTCTAGAGGGATTATTCTGTCTGCTGGCATGTGTATCCTGACAATGGCATTAAACTTGCAGTAACGCACACAGAAGTAAATGGTGTTAAACTTGCAGTAACGCACTCAGAAGTAAATGGCGTTTAACCTGCAGTAACGCACAAAACTATATAGCGTTAAACTGGTAGTAACACAGACAGAACTATATGGCGTTAAATTGGTAGTAACGCACACAGTACTGTATGGCGTTAAACTGGCAGTAACACACAAAGAACTATATGGCGTTGAACTGGCAGTAACACACACAAAACTATATGGCATTAAACTGGCAGTAACGCACACAGAAGTAACTGGCGTTAAACTGGCAGCAACGCAATCAAATAGACGGTGTTCAACCGTCACTACACTAACGCTATCCGAACTGTCTCTACTCTAGCTATACACTAATGTCAAGATTACTGACACGGTCTCACTACACTACACTGAAACTATCTGAGCTGTCCATACTCTACACTAATGTAAGTATGAATGACACGGTCTCACTACATTACAGTGAAACTATCTGAGTTATCCCTACTCTAGCTGCACACTATGCAAAGCTGAATGATGGTACTCCTCACTACACTCACACTATCCCTAGACAAACACTAATCTAATATTCTACACTGACTATTGAAGAAAAAAAGCACAGTATAGCACACTAACTAATAGCACTGAACAGAGCCCTGTTCTATCTCTGTGCAATGCTCTGTTCAGCACCGCAATGCATTGTGGTTGGTTCCAGGGAGCCGAACAAGTAGTCGAATGACCCTGTTTGCCGAACGTCTGAACAACGAAAGTCCGGCCCGAACTTATGCTCGGGCTGAACCGTTTGCCCATGCCCAATCAGTCTTGGATCAGCAGCTATCAAGCACCTGATGCTGATGTAACTGATTGAATTTGCTATGGATGTGGGATGCCTTGAAGACTGCCTATGCTGACTATCCTATTCCTCCTTAATCTTGATGATGCTAGCTTCCAACAATATTTTTGGTTTAGGGCATCACCACCACCACCCAAGGCCCAATTTTTCTGACCCTGTTTAACATGTAATTACTATTTTTAATCTAATATTTCACAGCAGGGCCCGTTCCTGCACCCAACAAGAGTATCTGTGAGGGGTTACAGTGTTGTGGCACCACCACCACCACCCAAGGCACAATTTTTCTTCCTCTGTTTAACAGGGGCATGTAATTACAATTTTTGATATGATATTTCACAGTAGGGCCCGTTCCTGCGCCCAACAAGAGTATCTGTGAGGGGTTACAGCGTTGTGGCACCACCACCCAAGGCCCAATTTTTCTGCCCCTGTTTAACAGGGGTATGTAATTACAATTTTTGATATAACATTTCAACACAGGGCCCGTTCCTGCACCCGACAAGAGTAACTGTGAGGGCTGACAGTGTTGCGGCACCACCACCACCACCACCAAAGGCCCAATGTTTCTGCCCCTATTTAACAGGGGCATGTAATTACAATTTTTGATATAATATTTCACAGCAGGGCCCGTTCCTGCACCTAACAAGAGTAACTGTGAGGGCTTACAGTGTTCTGGTACCACCAACACCTAAGGCCCAATTTTCTGCAGAGTATATAGGGCAGGCCGTATAGTATATATACTGCTGTTCAGTGTATATAGTGCCTGGGGGCCTGGTGGACCCCCACGCTATTTTTTAAAAAATTTGGGTGCGGGGTTCCCCTTAACCGCTTGCCGACCAGCCACCGTCATTTTACTGCGGCAGGTAGGCACGATCCCGCGAGCCGTCATAGCTTTACGTCGGCTCGCGGTATCGTTATAGCAGGCGCCCAAGCCCGCTGCACAGCGGGGGTGCCGATGCTCGTGGCCGTTGCGCGTTGACCGCTGGCCACGAATGATCGCAGGCATGAGAGGCAGAACAGGGACGAGTGTGTGTAAACACACAAATCCCTGTTCTGTTCTGAGAGGCGTGACCGATCGTGACTTCCTATTAGCTAGGAACCACATTCCGTCACTTCCTCTAGGTCAGTCCCCTCCCCCTACAGTTAGAAACACAAACAGGGAACACAGTTAACCCCTTGATCGCCCCCTAGTGTTAACCCCTTCCCTGCCAGTGACATTTTTACAGTAATCAGTGCATTTTTTTTAGCACTGATTCAAAAGTGTCCGATGTGTCAAAAGTGTCTGATGTGTCCGCCATAATGTCGCAGTCCCGATAAAAATCGCAGATCGCCGCCATTACTAGTAAAAAAAAAATTAATAATAAAAATGCCATAAAACTATCCCCTATTTTGTAGACGCTATAACTTTTGCGCAAACCAATCAATATACGCTTATTGCAATGTTTTTTACCAAAAATATGTAGAAGAATATATATCGGCCTAAACTGAGGAAAAAAATGGTTTTTTTTTATATATTTTTGGGGGATACTTATTATACCAAAAAGTAAAAAGATATTGGGGGTTATTTACTAAAGGAAAATCCACTTTGCATGCAAGGAAAATAAAAAACAGCATTTTTGCTTGTACATGATTGGATGATAAAATCAGCAGAGCTTCCCCTCATTTCAGATCTTCCCCTCAGTTTCACAGCGACTGCACTTCCAAGTGCACTTGCAGTGCACTTGTAGTGCAGAGTGGATTTGCCTTTAGTAAATCAACCCCATTGTGTTTTTTCAAAATTGTTGCTCTTTTTTTGTTTATAGCGCAAAAAATAAAAACCGTAGAGGCGATCAAATACCACCAAAAGAAAGCTCTATTTGTGGGGAAAAAAAGTACGTCAATTTTGTTTGGGTACGTCGCACGACCACGCAATTGTTAGTTAAAGCGACGCAGTGCCAAATCGCAAAAATGGCCCGGTCATTCAGCAGGCAAATCTTCCGGGGCTGAAGTGGTTAATATCCATACCAGACCTAAATGGTATGGATTTTGGGGGGTCACATCCACACCATTTTTTTTGGTATTTTTATCTATATTGCCGGGATCCGACAATACATTACAGTCATGAGCAGTTTTAAATGACATTTGTTCCTTTAAACATAAACATGGGAAAGATGCGCTACTTTACAGGCACCCCCCCGACACGGTATTTAGAGGAATATATCATTTTTATTGTTTCACTTTAAGCATTATTAAAATCACTGCTCCCGAAAAACGGACGTTTTTAAAACTTTTTTTTGCATTGATACATGTCTCCTGGGGCAGGACCAAGGTCCCCAAACACTTTTTATGGCAATAACTTGCATATAAGCCTTTAAAATTAGCGTTTTTATTTTTTTCATGTTCCTGTCCCATAGACTTTAACGGTGTTCGCGTGTCCAAACAAATTTTTTGCCTGTTCGCATGTTCTGGTGCAAACCGAAATGGGGGGGGGGGTGTTCGGCTCATCCCTAGTAGTAGGTTTGTTTAGCAGAGCGGAGGCAGGAGTTGTATTTGAGAAGAGCAGATTTGTAGAGGGTAAAGACTTGCAAGGATTTAGATTTACGCCATGCTCACTCAATTGCACCGCTGCGTCTCTTGAGACTTCTGGTGTCGTCCACACTGTTTGCCAGGGTTGTGGCAGATGGGGCCTGGTTCTGTATGTATAAAGAGGAGCAAGTACATCTAGGGAGGATGACAGCATGTTGTTGTAGATGTAAGTGGTTAGGTCAGGGCAGGACAGGGGTGCGATTTTGTCGCAAAGGCCATCAGTAGCAGAATGAAGAAGGGAAGAGTTGAGGTTGCGAAGGTTTCTGCGGGTAGTGGTTTGCAGGTTGACAGCATGGGAGGTAGGAGACAGGGAGAGTGTGAAATGGATAAGGTTGTGATCAGAGAGAGGGAAGAGGGTGTTAGAGAGGTTGCAGTGAGTGCAGAGATGGGAGAATACGAGGTCGAGAGTATTGCCGTTGGAGTGAGTGGTGGTTTGTGTCCATTGTGTTAGGTTAAAAGAGGAGGTTAGGTTGAGAAGTGGTTGCATTATTAAGATTGATTGAAATGTTAAAGTCACCTAGGATGATGGCAGGTACTTCAGAGGAGAGAAAATAGGGTAACCATACAGAGAAGTCATCCAGAAAGCATGACACTGGTCCAGGAGGCCGATAAATGACTGCAGTCCATCCATGGGCGTCCGCAGAACTTTTTTCGGGGGGGGGGCATAATTTTATGGACACCCATGCTCGGCCCCTTTTTGACAATGTCATGAAGGGAGGGGCTTAGTCACTGCCACTGTGCCAAACGCCAGTGTGCCATCAAACGCTGCCAGTGTGCCATCAAACGCTGCCAGTGTGCCATCAAACGCAGCCACTGTGCCATCAAACGCAGCCACTGTGCCATCAAACGCAGCCACTGTGCCATCAAACGCTGCAAGTGTGCCATCAAACGCTGCCAGTGTGCCATCAAACGCTGCCAGTGTGCCATCAAATGCTGCCAGTGTGCCATCAAATGCTGCCAGTGTGCCATCAAACGCTGCCAGTGTGCCCATCAAACGCTGCCAGTGTGCCCATCATATGTTGCCAGTGTGCCCATCATATGCTGCCAGTGTGCCCATCATGATTGGCGGAGAAGCGGTTTAGTGTTAGGAAAGTGAATAGTCATTCGCTTTTCTAACACAGCTGAGTGACCTGCGAGTGCCAAGCATGGCGCTTGTAGGTCACCATTTTTGACGCCTATTAGAGCCTATGGCTCTAATCAGGTGCTTAAAAAACACCCCCCGCCGATGTAATTCAGGCGTCCTGCCCCCGAAAAGGGGCCGGGCGCCTGAGTAGGGGGTGGCAGCGGCGGCCATAGATAGGGGTGGCAGGAGAGACGGGGCGGCGCTCCCGTGCGCCCTTAATGCACGGGCCGCCATTGTGTTGTGGCCATATTTTGATCTTGATGAAAACAGCTATACAGACTGTATAATACAGTCTGTATAGATGTTTCCATCAAGATCAAAATATGGCCACAACAGTTCCAGTTGTATTGAAATACAAAAAAATTGTACATAGTGGTAAACAGGCACTGCTGTTACCTGTGGTTCTTCAGGGTCAGGATAGTCCAGGCACTGGCAGTCACTCAGGCAGTGTATTCCCTGTCGTCCCCGCCACTGCACGCCACGCAGCTATGACCTGTGGGAGCAGCCGCGACGGCCGAATCGGCATAGCAGTAACAACATATTTTACACAGGCAGAGGCAGCAGCCAATTGAGGCGGGTCAGTGTCACATTAAGCAGAACGGCGAGCGCAGAGGCTCGAGCGGCAGAGCCAATCTGATGCTCGGCCAGGGGTGAGGAGGGAGGGACGGTCACGCACGGATGCATGTAGTCGGAAAAGACAGCACCAGCAGCAGCCAGGCTTTGAAAAAAAAACACCACGGCTGCCGCGGAGGCGGCTGCGGCGGCCGTTGCAACTCAAGGAGGATTTTAACACACAGATTCCAGGGGGGGGGCAAATGACCCCCCTTGCCCTATGGTGCGGACGCCCATGGGTCCATCCATCCAATCTACCTTTTGTTCTATCTGCTACAAATTTGGTTAAAGCCTTAATCAACTGATCAGAATCCCAAAACTATACCTCTCATACGTGTACAGATAGAGATAGCGGCGCTAATATAAATTGTGTAAAATAATGGGTCAGAGCAGCATAATGCCTATGACCCTCTACTTATAAATAAAAATATAAATAGTGTCATGAAAAATATTATTTTTATCATGAAATTTCAGTAGAGGGTCATAGGCATTATGCTGCTCTGACTCATTATTTTACACAATTTATATTAGCGCCGCTATCTCTATCTGTACACGTATGAGAGGTATAGTTTTGGGATTCTGATCAGTTTACGTATTTATTTAAGTGGCAGCTTTTTTCACTGTACACTGTGTATGTACACACATTTTGTATTCATTTACACATCTTTTATATAGCTTTGCACTTTTCTTTGGCGCAGTGGAGTAAGAGAGATTCAGGGGCGGTTTATTTGTATATCTCTTGCTACAAACTAAAGCCTTAATCAGGTCTCTTTAATTAGTTGGTTCATATAACAACCATATAAAGTTGGTCTGCACATCTGCAAATTTGGAATCTTGGTGCTTTCAGTGCAAATGTTAAAATGGGTTTGAATGGAGAGCACTTTGAAGTGCTACATAGAGCTCTGTGTCCTGTAAAATGATCTGCTTTATGAACTTTGACAACCTTTCTGGATATTTCCGGAAGAAAGAGATAAGGTCAGACTTGCAGTAATAGAGTAATAATAATATATTGTAAATGAATGGAATTAAAGTGTATCTCTAGTCACTTTCTTAGTTTTAGGAGTGATAAGAGGTTGGTCCTCCATCACATTTTTTTGCTGTCTGTGTTCTTGTGATGAGATTCACCAACAGAAACATCGTGTGACCTAATGCCAAGACTCTAGAAAAAGTTGATGTTGAAAGATGGGAAGATGTGTCATAATAAAACATGTCCTTTAGGAATGCACACCTTTACTAAGCCCACCAACCAATACAGGGAGGCCCGGAGTGAAAATGAGGAAGGAATGATAAAGGAGGGCCGGGCATGACAGTGTGGAGAAGGAGACACAAGAGGGGTTAATTAGAAATAGGGAATGGGAGTGTCTAGGAAGGGTGGTGGAAGATAGGAACTTGTAAAAGGGGGAGTGGCATTACTTAAGGGGAGAGGTGGAGCCAGGAAGGGGCAGTGGAGAGAAAGAAGACACAGGAGGAGGCAGTTTTATTCACTGCTCCTCCAGCATCAGCATGGAGGACAGGACACCATCCTGGCGAGGCTGAGGGCTGCGACGGCGACGAGAGGAGTGGACTGGCTGAAGAGGCAAGTCGGGGCACTGATGTTGGATGAGGAGGGATCGTGGACAGTGGAAGAGACCCATCACGTGCGGAGGTCGCGGCCTCCGGCGTGTTTTTCACCAGGGCCGCCATCGCAGCCTGCTCGGCAGACAGGGAGCCCTCGGGGGGACCGATCAGCGCCCCCAGTGAAGCGGACACAGCGACAGGATAACTCAGGGCCCGGGCGGTCTGCACGCCGCAGGCCTACTCCGGGGGGCGGGGCCACGGGCCGTTATGGCGCCGCTTCACCGCCAGAGTTTCACAGGCCTCAGAGTGAGGGTTTAACACATGGGGGGTGGCAGAACAGGCAGGGGGGCTAAGGGGGGGAGTAGTGAGGACACAGTGGCTACCGGAGGGGGATTAGAGTGGTCAGCAAGGCTGTGGGTGGGCGGGGCTTAGCCAACAGACTGGCACATGGACAGAAGGATGGCGGTGGTGGTCACAAGCAGGCCGATCGGTGCAGCCAGGGCGACTCCCAGTGGCGGTTCAGGAAGAAGTATAGCGGCAGGAGAGAGTCGGCCCTTATATGATCAGATCTTCACGGCTTCCGGGGCCTCTTCACCCGGGGGGCTGACAACGCCAACTGTCAGGGAGCAGGACGATCGCTCGGAAGGTGAGGTGTCCGACAGCGAAGAACAACAAGTGCCAGCAGGAGAGACCAATCGGAGGCGGTGGGGGCGTGCTCCCAGACAGCCCGGTGAGTCCAGCAATGATTTATCTGTGACTAAGGCATTACATGACTTATTAGGGGTCGTAACAGCGGGTACAGTGGGGATAAAGGGGGGGGGGGGGGCGCCTGATCAGCAATTGGCGGCTCCAAGGCCGGCCAGTTCTGGATCAGGGGCGCAATTGAAGGATTTATCGAAAGGATTGCAGAATTTGGTGGGTAGATTTGAACTGGGACAGGAACAGCTGCCGCAGGTGGCCCTTGGAAGGGAACGGTAACCGGGGGGGAAAGAGGTGCTATGGCGACTAGGGTAAGGGTGCAGAGGGTGTCGGACCCCTCGGGGGCGGCAGCAGAAGGAGCGGGTCAAGGAAAAAAAGGTGGGCTACAGAGGGGGCGGCAACAACGGCCAGAGTGGAGGTGGTGAGTATTGCGGATGCGGCGAAGGGCGAGGTATATGGGTGCTTTGAGGGTCCACTGGGAACACACTTAAAGCAGGAGGTTCGGGATAATATTGTCAAGGGTGAATATGTGGAGATATTTTTCCCTATTGCCGCTGGAAAAATTTAACCGGTGATAGGGTAAAACCGGATAATTCCAAGAAGGGGGGATGAAGAAAAAAGAGGTACAGGCTGATTCCGCGGACATTTACAAATTGTAAATTTGGGGGGTCCTGTAAGTTTAAGCACGAGTGCTTCAAAAAAAAAAAAAAAAAAAAAAAGGGAGGCGTCACAACGAGCCTGCACATGAAAGGGACGACGCCGGAAAGGTGAGAAGGAAGAAGCCTTTTCTAAGTAGGTATCCGGACTAGGTAGCGATGAGGCTATTGGTCACGGGGTTTGGGGAGGTTTTCGTATACCATGTTCATGGGCAGTGGTTCCACCACTGACAAGAAATTAGAAGGTTAGTGGGGGGGAAAAAATTGGCGAAGGAAGTGGCTTTGGGTCGGATGGGGGGCCGTTTGTGGATAATACCTATACAGGATTTAGTTGTTTCACCTTGGGGGGTGGGGCCTAAGAAGGAACCGAACAAGTTCCGACTTATTCATCATTGGTCATTTCCTAAGGGAGTTTGGTGAATGATTTTATCGATCCGGAAGCATGCACTGGGTCTTACACGTCATTCAACGTGGCAGTATGATGGGTGAGGAAGTATAGCAAAAGAGCCATTGATGGCAAGTCGGACATAGAATCCGCCTTCCGTTTGCTTCCGGGGCATCCGGATAGTTTCCGGCCGTTGGGTTGTTATTGGCAAGAACAGTTTTATGTAGACAAATGCTTACCTATGGGTTGCTTCATTTATGGTGCCATGTTTGAAGCATTTAGCTCATTTCGGGAGTGGGTGGTTAGGGATGTGTCGGGCCTAGATTCGGTCATACATTACTGCCTCCGACGTGTGTGCGATTCTGCTAGCCACGTTGCAGCACTTCGCGGGCAGGTTTTTGGAGTGCCTTTAGCAGAGGATAAACAGAAGCCCCGACGACGGAACTCAGTTTGTTGGGGGGATAGTGGTAGATGTGGAAACAGTGGAATGTCGCCTGCCCAGAGGTAAGTTGGAGAACTTATACAAAGTAATTTGAGGGATCCACAGACTGTGGTAAGTCCAGTTGAGGGCTTTGCAGTGGTTACTAGGTAAGTTGACTTTCGATAATCCCAATGGGGAGGGTGTTCTGTCGACGGCTGTCGGCAGCAACGGTAGGGGTCAAGGCACCTACATATTTGGTCGGGCTTAATAGGGAACACCGGGAGGACTTGAAGGTATGGTATGAGTTTCTGGAGTCGTACAACGGCAGATCGTTGTGGATGTCGGGCCCGGTGACATGGATTTAACTACAGACGCGGTAGGGGCTAAGGGTTATGGGGGCGTTTTTTTCAAGGGCAGTGGAGTGTGGGTCCTTGGCCGCAAGTATGGGTGGAGGCAGGGTTCGCGTAACCTGGTGTTACTGGAACTCTTTCCAGTAGTACCGGCGTTGGAACTTTGGGGGTGAGGCTTGTAGGAATATGAAATCGGGACTGAATTGTGCCAACAGGGGAGTGGTCCAGGTGATCAACCGCATGTCGGCGTCATCACCACCTGTACTAAGGCTATTGCGTAGGTTGGTGTTGAGGTGCTTGGGATTGCACATTTTCTTGTATGCTGGTCACATACCTGGAGTGTATAATACACTGGCTGATGCACGGTCTCGCTTTCAGTGGGACAGATTCAGAGAGTTGACCCCGGGCGCAGAGCAGGAGGGAGTCCCTTACACAGATTGGATGTGGGAGCTGGCATTGGAGTCGCCGCGGGATGGATTCGGCAGTCAGTGAGTGTAGCCACGCGGGCGCATTATACTAAGGTATGGAAGGAGTGGTTGTTAATGGTACAGGAGGCCAGGATTGGTAAGGACAGGGCGGAGGTAAGGTTGTGGGTTTTGTATTTTGTGTCTAGGAACATGGAACGTGGGGGATTGGTCTCTGCCATTGAGCGGAAGATGGCAGGCCTGTCATGATTTTACAACTGATGGGGGAGGAGGACGCAACAAAAGAGTTTGGGTGAAACAGGCTTAAAAAAAAAAAAAAAAAGGGGGGGGTTTTCCGGAGGGGTCACATGAAATTGGTTATGAGACGGCCTGTCACGTTTGCCAGTCTGAGGGCCATATGTGGGATGTTGTGTTCAGTAGGTATCTCAAGCTATGAGGTCTTACTGTTTTACTGCGGTATCTTCGCTGGCATTTTATGACTAAGGCATAAAGATGGGTCCTATTTATCAAAAATTCCAATTTATGTCGGTGTTCAGCAAATGCCTTTTCAGGGCAGGCTTGGAGGGGGAACAATACGCTTCACACTCCTTCCACATAGGGGCGGCTACTGAAGCTGCCAGGTGTGGGTAGGATGAGGCGGCGGTGTGGAGGAACGGGAGGTGGGAATCAAGGAGATTCCGCATTTAAAAAAAATAAATAAATAAATAAATAAATAAATAAATAAATAAAATACAATTTTAAAGAAAGAGAACAGGGGGAGGTAAACCGGATTTACGGGGTGTTTTAAATGAGGTTGTCAGTATGTGGGGATATGCTGGAGTATTGCTACCTTGGATGTTTTGTCGTCTCATTTCAGATGGAGGTTCCACACGCCTCATTTTCAGATGGAGGTTCCACACGCCTCATTTGGATCCTCGGTCATTTCTATGTGTGCTGGGATTGGGCATTTCGCGGAAAGAAGCTTATTTGCGGTGGTTGGGTACGCCTGGTATGAGGTGGGAGAGAGTAGTTCGGGAAGTGGTATGATATGAAATTTGGACAGACCTCCCGATGTTTTGGTAATCCATGCAGGGGTTAGTGGTTTGGGGGGTACGTCCGGTCAGGGAGCTGATCACAGACATCAAGGCTGATTTTCTGCAGTTAAAGGCTGATTTTCCGGGTACTCTGCGGCTATGGTCGGACATATTTGCCCGGACAGTTTGGAGACGGGCTAGATTAGTGACTAGCATTCAGAAAACACGCATATGCATAAACAAAATGGTGGGGAGGTTGTGGTTAATAATGGAGGTTTAGTCATTGGGCATCTAGAATTAGAGACCAATGTTGGGCTCTATTGGATAAAGGATGGAGTTCATCTTTCAGATGGGGGATTGACCTCTAGTCTGGGCTTGCAGGAAGGGATTCAAAGGGCCCTGTGGGTGTGGAGGTGCCTTCAAGAGTAAGTTGGTCACTCTTTCAGGCTGTGGCGGAGTTGCTTGTTGGTCTCTGACGGTGGCAGTAAGAAGTTGGTAATCCAAAAGGGGTGGGGGGCTCATCGGCAAGATCAGCCCCTCCGGTGTATTCCATCATGGTGGATGGAATAAGGAGATGGTGGCACTGCGGGAAAGGGGGTGTCTCCGAGCGGCTACAGCGGGAGGCCTAACGGTTTTCAAAATGGTACCCGCAGTGCGTGGTGGTATATATATTTTTGGTATACATATTTGGTAAACAAGGTGAGTCGCCGTCAGAGACCAACGGACTGGGGTAAAATGTTATGGTATGGGTTTTATGTTGATTTGATAGTGGAGTTATCTGGTTGGTTTGTCTAATAAAAGCTGTTATGGCCATTTATACTCCAAAACAAGGTGTGGACTCAATTATTATAAATGGATATTAAAGTGGGTTGGAGTTTAGGTGCATAACAGTTAATTCATGGGGGTCATTTTGACTACACTGGTCAAGGGAGGCCCGGAGTGAAAATGAGGAAGGAATGATAAAGGAGGGCCGGGCATGACAGTGTGGAGAAGGAGACACAAGAGGGGTTAATTAGAAATAGGGAATGGGAGTGTCTAGGAAGGGTGGTGGAAGATAGGAACTTGTAAAAGGGGGAGTGGCATTACTTAAGGGGAGAGGTGGAGCCAGGAAGGGGCAGTGGAGAGAAAGAAGACACAGGAGGAGGCAGTTTTCCCACCCTCCCTCCCTATATATAGATATATATAAAATCAGAAGTGTATACAATTTATGTTGGGTGTTTGTTGTGATTTTCTTTTTGTATTCCAGGTGGAAGACGGTCGTCATAACAGCAAATAAGGGGTGTTTACAGAGGGTGGCGGAGTTGCTTGTTGGTCTCTGACGGTGGCAGTAAGAAGTTGGTAATCCAAAAGGGGTGGGGGGCTCATCGGCAAGATCAGCCCCTCCGGTGTATTCCATCATGGTGGATGGAATAAGGAGATGGTGGCACTGCGGGAAAGGGGGTGTCTCCGAGCGGCTACAGCGGGAGGCCTAACGGTTTTCAAAATGGTACCCGCAGTGCGTGGTGGTATATATATTTTTGGTATACATATTTGGTAAACAAGGTGAGTCGCCGTCAGAGACCAACGGACTGGGGTAAAATGTTATGGTATGGGTTTTATGTTGATTTGATAGTGGAGTTATCTGGTTGGTTTGTCTAATAAAAGCTGTTATGGCCATTTATACTCCAAAACAAGGTGTGGACTCAATTATTATAAATGGATATTAAAGTGGGTTGGAGTTTAGGTGCATAACAGTTAATTCATGGGGGTCATTTTGACTACACTGGTCATGGAAAATAGCACACTTTGCATGATGCACTTACTTTAGTCCACAGAAACCTATCTCTGTAGTGAAAGGGCCATTTGGTTGTTTTTGCCTCCCAAGCAAAAGGTTCCCAGTCCTCTTCTAATTGAGCATCACTGAAAACGTTAACATCAACAATATTAGTATTAGTTTACAGAATTAATTATAATCTCCAACTTGGCTGATCATTTCAGCCACAAACTAGATCAGAGAGAAAACGGACCATGTATTGTATAGCTGGTGAAGTTCCATCTTGTTATTGGAGGATTGGAAAGGGAACTTGCCTGGTCACACTGCAATCTTCATGACACTGCAAATATGATGACGGGGTTATTCTGTCTATAATGACTACTTTGAAAACAGCTCACAGTCAGCAGGGTCAAAGATAAACAAAGCCACCATTCACATTATACCATAGCTCCCAACTGTCACTATTCTGGAGTGGCTGTCATTGTTTTGGAGACAAGTCGCTCTGTCCCCTGTTTATTCACTAATACCATTTTAGGTATGCTGTACTCATTTCTGAATACATGTACTGTTTAACTACCAGAAGTGTTTGTATTGCTCTTGACTTGGCTTGGCTAAGACAACAATAAAAATGATTGTTTCATTTCTCAAACACCAGTTTAAAAGCCTTTTTTTAAAAACTAGTCAAATGTTTGTGTTAGTTTTCTATTTGCAGAACCCTAATGGAATTATTACACAAAATTAAAGTGGTTCTAAAGGCTTAAAGTTTTTTTTACCTAAATACATTCTATGCTCATCTCCCTCCAAAATAGTTACCTGAGTCCTTTCTCAATCCAGCACTGTGCCCAAGAGCTGCTCTTTTTCTCTCTTCTCACTGGACATGGAAGCAGCAGTGGGATTCATTGGCTCCTGCTACTGTCAATCAAATCCAGAGAGGAGGGAGCGGGGGTAGACGCAGTCAGTAGACGCACACAGCCTGGCTTGGAATCGAGCTTACACAAGTGCAAGCCAGCAAGCCAGCAGGAGACCTCAGACCTGGAGGTTCAGGGCTGCTCCATGCAAAACCATTGCACAAATCCTGTAAGTATGACATTTTTTTATTTTTGTTTGTTTTGAAATCCCTCTACATTCACTTTAAGTGTGTTTAATTGATTTAGATTTTCTTTTTTACTTATGGGAGCTGTATGTACACAAAAATATGGTGGACATTTATCAATTCTTTTGCAGGGACAGTGTTAAACAGGAACAGTGAGAAAGAGTATAAGACAAATGTCTCTGAAGATTAAAGCTTGATTAATACATTTCTCTCTTTACCGCTTTAAAGTTGAAGTGAACCAAAATAAAACTTGTCACGGGCCACTTCTTTTTTTTGCACAAGTTAAATTTGTCTCATCTTAAGCGCTAATTTGACACCTTTTCAAATCTGTCGCAGTTGGCTGCCAGGGGGTTCCAAACAAACAAAAAAAATGCCACTTTGGTAAATAAGAAGCAGCCTGATTTTGCATTTCATTGTGTTGCTGATTCACTTAATAGCTATACATTTATGTGGTTTTCTAATCAAGTACTTATAGTTGTTTTGTTCTATTTTTTTCTATGTGAAAGAATAAAAAAGGTATGATCATGATCAAGCAAGGGCATGATTTTTTGCCGAAACTTTTTGACAATTAAAGGTTTCACTCTTCTGTCTTCTTTGAAAGTATACAGGTACAGTATGTTATAAGGTTGTTAGTGGTGTACTCCAAGGTTTAGTGTTGGGACCCTTACTTTTTAATACCTTTATAAATTATATAGGGTCTGGGATTAAAAGTACCATTTCAGTGTTTGCAGATGACACCAAGCTATGCAGTGGAATAACGTTCTTACAGAATGTCTCCAAGTTACAAGCCAACCTCAATGCACTGTTTAATTGGGCAACTAAGTGGCAAATTAGGTTTAATGTTGATAAATGTAAAGTTATGCACTTGGGGGGCTAAGAATATGCATGTATCATACACGCTAGGGGGAGTACAACTGGGGGAATCCATAGTGGAGAAGAATCTGGGGGTTTTGGTAGATCATAAGCTTAATAATAGAATGCAATGCCAAGCTGTGGTTTCCAAAGCGAGCAAAATCCTTTCTTGTATTAAGAGATGTTTGGACTCCAGAGAGAGAGAGATAATTTTGCCCCTGTAAAAATGATTAGTAAGACCTCATCTGGGTTCATTTTTGGGCACCAGTTCTCAAAAAGGATATCAGGGAAATGGAGAAAGAGCAGAGAAGGGCAACCAAACTGATAAGAGGCATGGAGGAGCTTAGCTATGAGGAAAGATTAGAGGAACTGAATTTATTCACTCTTTATTCTCTCCTGAGGAGATTAAGGGGGGGGGATATGATCAACATGTACAAATACATAAGGGGTCCATATAGTGAACTTGGTGTTGGGTTATTCACTTTAAGGTCATCACAGAGGACAAGGGGGTACTCTTTACGTCTAGAGGAAAAGAGATTTAATCTCCAAAAACGGAAAGGTTTCTTCACAGTAAGAGCTGTGAAAATGTGGTATAGACTCCCTCCAGAGGTGGTTCTGGCGATCTAAAGATTGCTTTAAAAAAAGGCCTGGATTCATTCCTAAATGCACATTTAGTGCTAACATTTATAGGTAAAGTTGATCCAGGGAAAATCTGTTTGCCTCTCGGGGGATCTGGAAGGATTTTTCCCCTGCTGTAGCAAATTGGATCATGCTTTGCTGGGGTTTTTCGTAGGGCTGTTACTGATTAAAATTTGCGTGTTCGATTAATCGATTTTTTTTTATCGATTAATTGACTAATTTCGATTAATTATAACGCACATACAGATCCAACTACTTTTAGCTGATCTCCTTGCATTGCAACTCTGCATTAGTCAGTGGTAAATGTGGTATACACTACAGGCATATACAATCACCCGACACTAGTTAGTTTCCACAATCCATGACTTACCACTTTTAAAACTTTTTAAAAAAATTTTAAGGAGTCTTTTAATGTTGAATTTGTTTTTACGGTGGACCTCCACTTTAACAAGACATTTTCAAACTTGCAGCTCAATTGCTTGCTATCTGGGTAATGCCTCCAATGGGTATACCAGTCCTGTTGACAACCATCTAAAATGGGAATGCCATTTCACTTCCCGTTGTGTCTCTGGGGCAGGAAGTGAAATGAAAGCTCCACACTGGGATGCACGAGGCAAAGCCTAAACCAAGAGGTGTTTTCTCTCTTCATCACCTAATCTAAAACTAAAATACAGATTCAAGCTGTATATATATATATATATATATATATACACTTTAAATCACCACAATTCCTCCTCAACAATTGACCTGTCCAGTACAGACAACACACTCACCTTCGTAATGCCTTCCAATGCTTGTTTATTCCCAGCAAGGGTCACGTATCATCAGCATGGGGCGTGTCCGGCCAATCACAAAACCGGCTCACAGCCACACCTCTGCAATTCGTGGACATGCCCACTCGGTCGAAGCCTTTCAGGCCATGATTGGATCGGTCAGGCGCCTGCTGTATTCCATTACTTTACCATTTTCAATAACTGGGGAAGGTGGGAGGAGTCCGGTGACGTCGATGTCCGTGACATCACCGGATCTCCGACGGAACTCCCTGAAGACCCGGAAGCCAGCGGAGAGGTGAGTACTGATCAAAAGAATTTTGATCGATCAAAATAATGAACGATTAATTGAGGAATTAATCGTTAATTTCCGCAGCCCTAGTTTTTCGCCTTCCTCTGGATCAACTGTGGGTATAGATTGTGTATATGGGATTGTATGATTTTTTTATTCATTTTTATTTTTTTTTTTTAATTAGTTGAACTAGATGGTCTTTTTTCAACCTACTAACTATGTAAATATATTGGATGGGGTTGACCTTTAAAAGATAAAAATAAAAAATGCAGTTATGGACAAACAGTGAAAATCAACATTTTATTGCTGTCTAAAAATTGTAAAGAACATGAAGCTATTAACAGACAGTTAAACAGATGAGATGGCAGATAAACAATCCAACTGCTTTCAGCTGGATGATCTCATGCCCAGGGGATGTCTCCACAATAAGTCAGCAATGCCCACTCATTATTGCCCCTATCATGGTGATCAACTGCCTTTCTCTTCTCCCTGTTAACCCCACTCCCTTCTCCAAAAAGAGGAAACTACTCTAGTATCTCTCTAGTTATAAGGTAGTCAGATACTGGCTGCACAATCAAACCACTTTCTAATCTACAAAATATATAAAACAATGTTCTGTCACTTAGATACCCCTCAAAGTAGGGTGACCATTTTTTCTTCTGTCCTAGGGATTGATTCAAGGTGTACTGATAAGAGAGGTCTCTTTGAGCCTCGATACAATCATCGGCCCCAACAGGCCAAGAGGACAGCCACAAAATAGTTGGCAAGGAGTGGCCCGGACTTACATCAGACAGTGCGCCTAATTTTTATTTCACATATTTTACAATTAAAACATTTATCACAGATTGTAAACATGGTAGTATGTTTAAAAGACATACTAGGCTTTGCAATAAGAAGGCACCACCTTTATGGTAGACTGTTTTAATTCACCAGTTATTATGTCCCTCCTCTGAGTCATTTAGGACTAGCACAGCAGCTTCTATCTAAGGCTTGCCATGAGCAGTATTTTCTGACTGCAAGTGGCAAATATGAAGAAATTATATGCAATATTTTGCATTTACCTTATTTATTTTTTTTAACTAATGTTTACATTTTTTGTGCCAAAAATATATCCAAACACAAGGGTTCTCTATAAGCATACCTAAACCCTTCCACCTCCTAAAAATATGCCTGAATTTACCCTGAATTCTCTGTTCTGGAGCTCATCTCACGTCATGAATGCTGCTGTCAGACTCACCTTCTTTACCAACAGCTAGGTGTCTGCCACCCCTCTCCGCCAATCCCTTCACTGGCTTCCGATCGCCCAAAATACTAACATACAAAGCCATTCACAACTCTGCCCCAAGCTACATCACCCATCTTGTCTCCAAATAGCACCCAAACCATCCTCTCTTCTCCTGTCAAGACCTCCTGTTCTCAAGCTCCCTTGTCTCCTCCTCCCATGCTCATCTCCAGGACTTCTCCAGAGCCTCTCCCATCCTCTGGAACTCTCGACCTCAATCTGTCCAGCTATCTCCTACTCTGGCTGCCTTTAGGAGATCTCTGAAAACTCATCTCTTCATGGAAGCCTATCATGCCTCCAACTAATCTTTTATCACTTCCATCAGCTCATCCCCCACAGTTAAAACCTTCTGTACCACTTGCACCACCCTATTAGACTATAAGCTCTTATAAGCAGGGTCCTCTTAACTCTCCTGTATTTTATTGTATTGTAACTGTACTGTCTCCCTTTTATATCCTAAAGCGCTGCGTAACCTGTTGGCGCTATATACTGTAAATCCTGTATAATAATCATAATCTCTGTCTCCAGGCCTGTAAAATGAACAAAAATAAAATAAAAATAAATGCATACATGTATTTCAGCCCCTGGCACTTCCTGTATAAAGTTGATAACACTGCCTTACTATGCCTTGCATGTTGTCCCATTCCCATTGTGATCCCATTCCTTTGAATATTGGGCCACCAGGTAACTGTGTAATAGGAGGAATCAAAAAAAGAGAAACAATAATGTGTCTAGGGATCAAGGGCACCACATCCCTTGAAAAATGTTACATCGCAAAGAATAACCTTGGGATTTTGAAGATGTCATCAAAACAAAAAACAGAATGTCCTTAAAACCACATTTTTGTACTTTGCATATTGGCGAAACATGTTGGGATCAAGAGACTGCATGACCATTGGTGGAAATTTTATTCCAGCATGTTGCCATGTAGGCAGAATTTTGTAAAAATCTCTTTTAATGTTTTATATGGATGAATTGCACAAAAAAAAAAAAAAAACCTGCTGTTTTTAGGACATTCAGTTTTTTGTTTTGATGGCACCTTCAAAATCCCAAGGTTTTTCTTTGCGATGTAATGTGTAATAAGAGGACCTCCCATTTGCACTGATAGGTCTATTAGTACAAATGGGAGGTCCTCTTATTACACTGCTATTACACTACACTTATGCTCCGTACACATGAGCGGAATTTCCGTCTGAAAAATCTTAGATGGTTTTTCCGACGGAATTCAGCTCAAGCTTGGCTTGCATACACATGGTCACACAAAAGTTCTCTGAACTTTCGACCGTCAACACTACAACGAGCCGAGAAAATGAAGTTCAATGCTTCTGAGCATGCATCGAATTGTTTCCGAGCATGCATGTTTTTTTGCGCGTCGGAATTGCATACAGACGAACGGAATTTCCGTCAACAACTTTTTCCGTCGGAAAAATAGAGAACCAGATCTCAATCTTTTGCTGTGGAAATTCAGACAGAAAAAGTTGGATGGAGCATACACACGGTCGGAATATCCGACCAAAAGCTCCCATCACACTTTTTTTGACGGAAATTCCGTTCGTGTATACGGGGCATAACAGCATCAAATGCACGTGTAAAGAAAGGGGAAAAAAAAGGAACATTACAGCCCTTTTAGCAGGAGAGTTAAAAAAAAGGTTGCCAAACAAGGTATGTTTGAAAGGATTTAACAGATTATAAATCTCCAGTAGAGACATGTAAGGATGAGAGCCAAGAGATTGCTTTAAATACAGGATAATCCTCCTGGAAAGAATATGAGTAGAGGGAGGGTTATGCATCTGGGTCACACACAGTGCTATCAATCAGGAGTAAACAGTGGACAGCTTTACATGTGCTGAAAAAGTGAGGCCAACAATTTATATACTAACCGTAGAATGAAACTAAATTCTCCTATGCTAAATGTGCTTGCGCCCCCTACAGGCAGAAATGCAGAATGACGTTTATTTATGTGATTCTGCCCACAGCTGCCGCCTTTTAGCAGTTAAAGTACTATAGGGCAGTCAGCAAGTAGTTAGAGTGGTTGTAAACCTTTACATAAACCCCCATGAAGTGACATGCCTCAGGTGATACACAGAGATGAAACAAATCCTCCTATATATGTTGTACCTGTTAATCTGCAGTCTTCTCATCTCTACATCTGTTCAAAGTGCAATTTATAAAGCTGTCTGTGAAGACAGAAAGCAGGGAGTGGAGAGCTGAAATTACACACTGCAGAGTTCAGTGAGGAGAGAGCTCTGACAGCTGATTGGAGTGAATGGGACACACCCCCTTCACGCAGCACACAGGAACAGAGCTGAGGCTGTCACTCAGCTGGAGCTCCCTCCCCTGTCACCTTTTTTTCACTTGGTGTCAGGAAAACATGTCAGAAGTGACTCATGATGATAGCAGAGAAACGATGCAGCAGACAGAAATGATACGTAGTGCTCTTAATTGAGACAAGTACACACTATAGGGGGATATGCTTTGTTCATATTTCTGAGATTTACAACCACTTTAGGCGATTGCCAACTGCCCTAAGTAGTTTTAGTGCCGGTTCACACC
The DNA here is from genome assembly GCF_042186555.1 of Aquarana catesbeiana. NCBI lineage: Eukaryota > Metazoa > Chordata > Amphibia > Anura > Ranidae > Aquarana > Aquarana catesbeiana. The sequence continues at coordinate 166,812,744 of NC_133332.1, read as the reverse complement.
AGCATGATGTCAGACATCGCATGTGATTTGCACCACACTGCTGTGCACCAGTTTAAATACTGTATCGTGTTTTACATTTAAATGTAAAGTATCAGAAGTATTAAAGGAGAGTAGCGTGGAGGCCGTAGGGTGACTGATTCCATCATGCCCACGTTTGAGAAAATATTTTCAATCTATCCCAGAGTTAGTCAGCCAGATGTTCCATCCTCCTAATTTCCATAACCGTATACACTACAGCATGCGTGTTCAGGATGGTAAATAAGTTCAGAAGTCTCCTAGCTGCCTTAAGTATTTGGAAAGTCATTTTTTTTTAAGTATTGCATATCCTTAGGGGAGGCTGAGGAGGCAGTGGGGTTGATTTACTAAAACTGGAGAGTGTAAAATTTGGTGCAGCTGCCTGTGCATAGTAACCAATCAGCTTCAATCTTCAGCAGGGCACACCACTACGCTACTGAGTTGACAACAATCATACATAGGAAATACATGTACTAATGATTGATTCTTTTAATTTGATACAATAATGTTTTGCATTTGAGGCATTAATATTATGGTAACAACCATGCTCATGTGGCATTGGCTATTAGGCATTCAGAGAGAGGATTGGATGCGGCGCTGTTCTAATGACTAATCGGTGATGAACTTGTAGTGTCTGTGTGGTGTTACAACCTCTGGTAATTAAAAGGTAGTGACAATATATAGAGGGACTGATTTTTCAATGAGTGATTTGTCCCATGTAAATAGCGTCTAACACATGAATAATATTAATATTTGCAAAAATGTATAAGTGATGAGAAATTTGTCCAATATATCACATCATACATAATAAAGTGCATAGACAAAAAAGTGCTTAGTTAAAAAATTGGGGGGGGGGGGGGGATTGCTTACAAAGTGGTAAAGTGACTTGTGCTCAGAATAATGAACCAGTGCTTGCTAGTTCATTATTATTGGCTCATTATATTATTGCTGGCTCATTATTATTCGGCTATTGTCAGCATATGCTGCTGATTAAGATGTAACCTTTGCAGTTTTTATTTTCACAGTATATAGCTGGTTGCTAAGAAAGGGGCCAGGAAACCAGCCGCCGCGTCCTTAACAACCGATGAGTCATCATCTGACAGCTGAATGTAAGAAAATAAAAAGAAATACCGGGCAAAAAAAATAAATACATTTAAAAATGGTGTGGGGTCCCCCCCCAGGTCCATACCAGGCCCTTCAGGTCTAGTATGGATTCAGAGGGGACCACCCCCCACGCCAAAATTTAATTTAAAAAATTACATGGGCCACCCCTCAAAATCCATACCAGACCCTTATCCAAGCATGCAGCCTGGAGTTCAGGAAAGGGAGGGGATGAGCGAGTGCCCCCCCACTCCTGAACCATACCAGACCGCATCTCCTCAATGTGGGGGTGGTGCTTTAGGGCGGGGGGAGCTCTGCTCATCAATGGGGACAAGGGCCTCTTCCCGACAACCTTGGGCACCTTTACAAGGGGGCCTCCAAATCCCGCCCCCCATGTGAATGGGAATCGGGTACATCGTACCCCTACCCATTCATCCAAAAAAGCAGTGAAATGTAAAAAGAAAACAAGAGCCGGTTTTTGACAAGTCCTTAATTGTAAAATAGCTCTGAGCTATCTTCTCCCCGAGCCGTCTTCTCCTGCCACCGTCCCTCAGGCCGCTGTCTGCTCTTCCTCGCCGCGGTTTACCCGCTAAATTTAAAAAAAAAAGCTCTTCTTCTGTTGCTGTCTTCCTCTGTTGTATTGTCGCCCGCTGTCTGGCATCTCTTATCTAGCCATGGGGTGTGGCCATCCGATGATGTCACCCGGAAAGCCCACCCCTTGTGTTCTTTTTTTTTTTAGCAAGTAACCGGTGGCGAGGAAGAACACAGCAGCAGGGGAAGACAGTGGCATGCAAAAATGGTGGCAGGAGAAGATGGTGGCACGAGACGACACAGCTCAGAGCTATTTTACAATAAAGGACTTGTCAAAAACCGCCTCTTGTTTTTTTTCATTTCACTGGTTTTTGGGGTGAATGGGTAGTCCCCAGTTTCATAGGGGAAGCTGGGATTTGGGGGCCCCCTTGTTAAAGGGGGCTTTCAGATTCTGATAAGCCCCCCGCCCACAGATCCTGACAATCACTAGCCAGGGTTGTCGGGAAGAGGCCCTTGTCCCCATCAACATGAGGACAAGGTGCTTTGGGGGGACCCCAAAGCCCCCCCCATGTTAAGGGTATGTGGCCTGGTATGGTTCAGAAGGAAGGGAGGCACTCGCTCGTCCCCCCCCCCCCCATCCTGACCTCCAGGCTGCATGCCCGGATAAGGGGCTGGTATGGATTTTGGGGGGACCCCACGCCAATTTTGTTTACAATTTTAGCATGAAGTTCCCCTTAAAATCTATGCCAGACCCGAAGGTATTTTTTTCTTAATTTGGTGCTTAGAGAATGCACATTTAGTTGCCATATTTCATGCCTTACCTAGTCCACAAAATAATTATTAGAGCCCTGAAATTCAGCTTTGGAACAGGGATCCCCCCATTACACTTTCTAATCAAGGAAAAACATGTGTGCACAACCAAATACTTTTGTATGCAACTAGATTTAATACAGATTTGAAGGAGTTTGAATAGTTTGCACTTCTAAAATATGTATTTCGAGTCTGCAAAAGTCAAACATAAAGCAAAAAACAATCAACTTTTTATTTCAACATTAGTATAAACATTTGTTACATTAACCACTTGACCACTGGGCACTTAAACCCCCTGAATAACCAGACCAATTTTCAGCTTTTGGTGCTCTCACATTTTGAATGACAACACTGTATCTATATGAATTTTTTGTCCTTTTTTTCACACAAATAGAGCTTTCTTTTGGTGGTATTTAATCACCGCTGGGTTCTTTATTTTTTGCGCTATAAAAGAAAAAAGACCGAAAAATCTGTAAAAAAATAAATTTTTCTTCGTTTCTGTTATAAAATTTTGAAAATTAGTAATTTTTCTTCATATATTTTGGCCCAAATTTATACCGCTACATATCTTTGGTAAAAATAACCCAAATTAGTGTATATTATTTGGTCTTTGTGAAAGTTATAGCGTCCACAAGCTATGGTACCAATATCTGAAAATTGATCACACCTGAAGTACTGACGGCCTATCTCATTTCTTGAGGCCCTAACATGCCAGAAAAGTACAAATACCCCCCAAATGACCCCTTTTTGGAAAGAAGACATTTCAAGGTATTTAGAAAGATGCATGATGAGTTTTTTGAAGTTGTCATTTTTTCCCACAATTCTTTGCAAAATCAAGTTTTTTTTTTTTCTTTTTTTTTTTTTCACAAAATTGTCATATTAGCAGGTTATTTCTCACACACAGCATATGCATACCACAAATTACACCCCAAAACACATTCTGCTATTATTCCCGAGTATGGCGATACCACATGTCTGAGACTTTTACACAGCGTGGCCACATACAGAGGCCCAACATGCAGGGAGCACCTTCAGGCGTTCTGGAGCACCCAGGCCAATTCTGACATTTCTCTCCTACATGTAAAAATCATCATTTATTTGCTAGAAAATTACATAGAACCCCAAAACATTATATATGTTTTTTTAGCAAAGACCCTAGAGAATACAATAGCGGTCATTGCAACTTTTTATCTCGCACGATATTTGCGCAGCAATTTTTGGAACGCGTTTTTTTTGGAAAAAAAACTGTTTTTTGCTTTAAAAAAAAACAAAACAGTAAGGTTAGCCCAATGTTTTTGCATAATATGAAAGATGAAGTTACGCCGAGTTAATAGATACCTAACATGTCACCTTTCAAAATTGCACACGCTTGTGGAATGGCGCAAACTTCACCACTTAAAAATCCCCATAGGCGACGCTTTAAAATTTTTTACTGGTTACAAATTTTGAGTTACAGAGGAGGTCTAGGGCCAAAATTATTGCTCTCGCTCTACCGATCGCAGCGATACCTCACATGTGTGGTTTGAACACCGTTTTCATATGTGGGCGGGACTTACGTATGCGTTCGCTTCTGCATGCGAGCACACGGACAGGGGCGCTTTAAAAAAAATTTATTTTTTTTTATTGTTCATTTTACTTTATTTATTTTAGTTTGACACTTTTTTCCAAAAAAAAAAATTTTTGATCACTTTTATTCCTATTACAAGGAATGTAAACATCCCTTGTAATAGGAATATGGCATGACAGGTCCTCTTTACAGTGAGATATGGGGTCAATAAGACCCCACATCTCACCTCTAGGCTGTTCCTGAAATAAAAAAAAAAAAAAAAAAAAAGATCCTGGCTTCGATCATAGCGGCAGTCGGTAGAAGCACCGGAGGGCGGCGGGAGGGGGGGGCGTCCCCTCTCGCCTCCCGTAAGAACGATCAAGCAGTGTAACAGCCGCTACGATCATTCTTATGGTGTAGGGAATCGCCGGCTGAAAAAGATGATATCTGAATGATGCCTGTAGCTGCACCCATCATTCAGATATCCCCGCACAAAGTCAAGGACGTCGTATGACGGAAGGCGGGAAGTGGTTAAAACGCTTTTTTTTTTTTTTAACACAAAGTTGTCCATTTATACAATATTTCTAACACATAACATGTACATACCAAAAATGACCCCCCAAAATAGATTCTCCTACTATTCCTGAGTACGGCGATACCACATGTGTGAGACTTCCACAGCCTGGCCACATACAGAGGCTGGGTACGGCTGAGCATGGCTGGGTATTGCAGAGTATCGCCGAGTATGACTGGGTATGGCAGAGTATGGCTGGGTATCACCGAGTATTGCAGAGTATGGCTGGGTATTGCAGAGTATGGCTGGGTATCACCGAGTATTGCAGAGTATGGCTGGGTATCACCGAGTATTGCAGAGTATGGCTGGGTATTGCAGAGTATGGCTGGGTATCACCGAGTATTGCAGAGTATGGCTGGGTATTGCAGAGTATGGCTGGGTATGGCAGAGTATTGCGGGTTATGGCAGAGTATTGCAGATTTTTGTGGGGTATTGCAGAGCATGGCTGGGTATGGCAGAGTATGGCTGGGTATCACTGAGTATTGCAGAGTATGGCTGGGTATTGCGGGATATTTCAGGGTATTGCAGGGTATGGCAGAGTATTGCGGGGTATTCCAGGGTATGGCAGAGTATTGCGGGGTATTGCAGGGTATGGCAGAGTATTGCGGGGTATGGCAGAGTATCGCAGGGTATGGCAGAGTATCGCAGGGTATGGCAGAGTATTGTGGGGTATTCCAGGGTATGGAAGAGTATTGTGGGGTATTCCAGGGTATGGCAGAGTATTGCGGGGTATGGCAGAGTATTGCGGGGTATTGCAGGGTATGGCAGAGTATTGTGGGGTATTCCAGGGTATGGCAGAGTATTGTGGGGTATTCCAGGGTATGGCAGAGTATTGCGGGGTATGGCAGAGTATGGCAGAGTATTGTGGGGTATTCCAGGGTATGGCAGAGTATTGTGGGGTATTCCAGGGTATGGCAGTGTATTGCGGGGTATGGCAGAGTATTGCGGGGTATTGCAGGGTATGGCAGAGTATTGCGGGGTATGGCAGAGTATTGCGGGGTATGGCAGGGTATGGCAGAGTATTGCGGGGTATTCCAGGGTATGGCAGAGTATTGCGGGGTATTGCAGAGTATTGCACAGCATTGCAGGGCATGCAGAGTAGTAGGGATGGCTGAGCATGGATGGATGGATGGCTGGATGTCTCTGTGCAGCGCTGTGGGCACTACAGATGCAGCCCACAACGCTGCAGCCATCCATCCATCCGCCTCTTCGGTCACTGTGTACCGATCGGTACACAGGAGGGGAGGAGAGGGGGAGGAGAGGAACCGGCGTCATCAGATGACGCCGGTTTGTTTACATGTGATCGCTCCGTCATTTGACGGAGCGATCACATGGTAAACGGCCGCGATCAGCGGCCATTTACCGGGATCTGTGATGCGCCGGGTCCTGTGGACCCGGCGATCACGGATGCTCTCGAGTGCGCGCCCTAGGGGGCGCGCGAGAGCAGAATTCTGGGAGGACGTCCCTGGACGTCCTCCCAGAGTTAAACAACCGCCCTGTAGCCGTCATTTGGCTATAGGCCGGTTGTTAAGTGGTTAATGCACTTTTGACCAAAAAATAAAAGGCATGGAAATGATGCTCCAGCATTTGACAATATAGTTAAAAGGGCTCTGCTCAAATGAACTTACAATCTACAAGGGTAGGACACAAAAAATTAGACACATTAACTACTTACTGACCGCCCTCCGTTATTGTACTTCAGCTGTTTGACGTTGAATACCGCTGTTATTGCAGCAGATAGCTGCCATAACCCCAGTATCTCTTTAAACAGCGGGCAGTCCGCTTTCAGATAAAAGTGGTCTTCGCCGTAAGATCACTTTTATCGGCGGTGGGAGAAGTGCCTCCTCCTGCCGCTCCCCGGTGGTCTCCCCCACTTACTGGAGCCGGCGGCAGCGGCGGAGCTGATCAGGTCCTCTCCTCTCTGAGACATGGAGCCGAGTGAGGGAAAGATGGGCCCCACTCGGCTCCATACCATTGGATGGCAGAAGCAACATCAAACGTCACTTCTGCCCAATGGTCTTAGTGGGGAAGTTTTTTTTTATTGCTTTTATGTGTAAATATGAGATCTGAGGTCTTTTTGACCTCAGATCTCACATTAAAGAGGTCCTTGCATGCTTTTTTTTCTATTACAAGGGATGTTTACATTCTTTGTAATAGGAATAAAAGTGACCCATTTTTTTTTTTTTAAAGACAGTGTAAAAATAAAAAGTAAAAATAAGAAAAAAAAAAGTAAAGCGTCCTGTCGAGCTCACGCACAGAAGCGAACACATACTTAAGTTGCACCCGCATATGAAAACAGTATTCAAACCACACATGTGAGGTATCGCTGCGATAATTAGAGCGAGAGCAATAATTCTAGCCCAAGACCTTTTCTGTAACTCAAAACTTGTAACCTGTAGAAATTTGTAAACGTCGCCTCTGGAGAATTTTAAGGGTCAACGTTTGTCGCCATTCCACGAGCAGGCGCAATTTTGAAGCATGACATGTTGGGTATCAATATACTCGGCGTAACATTATCTTTCACAAAATGGAAAAAAATTGGGCTAACTTTATTGTTTTATTTTTTTATTTAAAAAAGTGTATTTTTTCCCACAAAAATTTCACTTGTAAGACCGCTGTGCAAATACGGTGTGACAAAAAGTATCGCAACGACCGCCATTTTATTCTCTAGGGCAGTGATAGTGAACCTTGGCACCCCAGATGTTTTGGAACTACATTTCCCATGATGCTCATGCACTTTACAGTGTAGTTGCGCATCATGGGAAATGTAGTTCTAACACATCTGGGGTGCCAAGGTTCGCCATCACTGCTCTAGGGTGTCTGAAAAAAATACATAATGTTTGGGGGTTCTAATAATTTTCTGGCAAACAAAAAAACCTGGTTTTAACTTCTAAACAACAAGTTTGAAAAATAGGTCTGGTCCTTAACCACTTCAGCCCCGGAAGATTTTACCCCCTTCCTGACCAGAGCACTTTTTACAATTTGGCACTGCGTTTAACTGACAACTGCGCAGTCGTGCAATGCTGTACCCAAACAAAATTTTGTGTCCTTTTTTCCCCACAAATCAAGCTTTCTTTTGGTGGTATTTGATCACCTCTGCGTTTTTTGGGGTTTTTTTTTTTGCGCTACAAACAAAAAAAAGAGCAACAATTTTGAAAAAAAAAAAACAATTTTTTACTTTTTGCTATAATAAATATCCCCCAAATTTAAATAGAAAAAAAAAATGTTCATCAGTTTAGCCCGATATATTCTTCTACATATTTTTGGTTTGCACAAAAGTTATAGTGTCTACAAACTATGGGAAATATTTATGGCATTTTTATTATTTATTTTTTTACCAGTAATGGCAGTGATCTGCGATTTTTGCGATCTGTGACATTACGACGGACAGATTGGACACTTGACACATTTTTTGGGACCATTGACAATTATACAGCGATCAGTGCTATAAAAATGCACTGATTACTGTGAAAATGTCAATGGCAGGGGGGTTAACACTAGGGGGCGATCAAGGGGTTAAACGTGTGTTCCCTCCTACTTACTAGGAACAAACGACATGTCTCCTCTCCTCTGACAGCACAGGGATTTGTGTGTTTACACACACAAATCCCCGTGCTGGCACTTGTGCCCTTTGGTGGCTGAAAAGGGGAAGGACGTACCCATACGGGATTTCCCCCAGGTGAGCCATTTTGCCGCAGTATATGTGCGTGAGCCGGTAGGGAACCTGTTAAGTAATTAAACAAATCACATTAGAAAAGCAGGGATACAAATCAGGCTAACAACAACCATGACAAACCTTTTTAGTGATCAGAGATCCTCACCCCAAACCCCTAAAAAGTTAAATGTCAGGATTATCATAAGCAAAAACAGACAAAATTAATACAAAAGCCAAAAAGGCAGCGTACAAACTACATTGACACACATAGCAGGAATGAATTAGCAGGAACCTTCCTTCTCATCTAAACCATTACAAAGCAGTTGTAAGTCTAACATGTGAGATTTAGAAGTAATCATCTAACAACAGACTTTGGGGTGTGGGTCATGAATTATGTGCCACCCCTCACCACACAAAAACATATCTATTTGTAACCCACTATACACACTGCAAAGAAAGATTCCTTTTCCTAGGCCAAATACCCACCACAAATTCAGGCCTTTAAATAACCTAGCTAAGATTTCTAACACACCCACCTAGACCCACCCAGTAAAGGACACACCCACCAGGGTAATTGAATCTTCACGTGTGAGGCCCCTCCCAACACACGCACATTTTATATAGACTTTATTTGCACAAATATGTCAATTTAGGATGAGTTCATCATATGTTTAATGCACTTTTATTGTGTTTCTTATGTAATTTATTAACTTATACCTAGCACAAAGATAGCATACTTTTTATTGTTTGGTTGGAGCTTGTTACACATCCTACTCAGTGATTTAGATGCTGCTGTCTGTTCGATCTTATTGAGTTTTGATTGCATTTGTTTTACTTAGTTTTACGGCAGTTTTGACAAACTCCGCTTGCTCATCAGGGATCGATACGCTGATCCCCACTGAGCAGGCGGATGACAGGTCTGTCTCCGCTCACTGTGCAGAGATGGACCTGTCAGATTCCTGTTCTCCTCTATGGGGAGATCCAAGAAAAAAACGACCACCTGTCCGTTTTCATCCGATTCCATCTAAATCGATCCTCCAGGCGGATGGAAAATAGGACCTCCATCCATCTGGATTTGGTGAACTGGATCAGATAGCGGCGGATGTCAGCGAACATGTCACTGCTGATATCCGTCGCTCCATAGAGGTGAATGGAGTGTCCAATCAGGTCGGCCTGAAAAACACAGGCGGACCTGGTTGGACAGCATGTGTGAAAGGGGCCTAGGGTTTACAGTTTGTTTACAAGCACACGAATATTATCTTGGGTTTAGTAAGATGAAACTGATACCAGATCAGGGTCTTGCGCCAATTATTTAACAGTATACATTGGGAAGATGTACAACAAATAATACATTGTCAGAGCTCCCTGTTTCTTTTGTAAAATGTATGCTTCACAGACCAGCGTCATTTCTCTTTTGACGTTCCCAGCTCGCCTGCATGTGAAATTCACGGACGATCCTGACAGAGGTTTGTTGTTTGTAAATGTTTCTTGATACAGAGTAATCATACTAGCTATCTGTTTATATTTGCAGAATTGATTTCCCCACAATGACTACTCCACGCCTCTTCATTGTAAATGCGCAACTGTCTCTGTAAACACATAATTCCCTGGTGTACACTGTGTAAAGGGCTAAAGGGCATTTAAAAATTGAACAACCACCTGGATAAGACTGGCTGCAGACATAAGAGATTTGATCCATCTATGAGCAGGCTGATTGTACCACCAGCATGTCAGATTTCTAGTTTGCAAATATTCAGATATTTATTTGTAGAAAATGTTGAAAACCATTTATCATTTTCATTCCACTTCACAATTATGTGCTATTTTGTGTTGGTCTATCACATAAAATCCCAATAAAATACATTTACGTTTTTGGTTATAACATGACAACATGTGGAAAATTTCAAGGGGTATGAATACTTTTTCAAGGCACTATATGTACATTTTATTTTTTATACATATATTGTGTATAATATATTTTACTTTCCTGGACCTCCCCATGTCAGCCTACTATGGGTCAGCTCCGCCCCCTCTGACCCCTCCAGGACCACCTCTTTTCTAGCTCATAAAGGGCGGCTGGCTGCCCACACCAGTGTTCTTTTTTCGTCCTTGCTCCGGATGCCTTTTAAAGTTTATTTTTAATTTTTTTTTTTCTCTTCTCCATCCATCCTGTCAGGTTCAGCCTCTCCCGATTCAGAAGACCCCCCCCATATAGGCTGTAAATCTCCTGAGGAGGTGGGTTCCCATGGTGCTGGGATTGTATGGTACAGTATAAATGACTGTGTATTACTGGCAAAGGTCACTGGCAGTATAAATGACTGTAAATACCTTCGTTAGGCAGGTGCTGGCACTCTCTCCGTCCATGTTTTTGTGTGTTCATGGTTAGGCTCGCTGGTGTTCACCTCCTCCACATGTACTCCTTTCAGGAAGCTCAGAGTTGTGCAGGTGAGGTCAGAGGTAGCTTAGTCTTTGGGTTGTCTAGCAAACACCAGAATGCTCACTGCTGATTGCTGATTCTGTCCTCTAGGCTAATCTCAGCCTCCAGCTGGTCAATCTGCTTCTCTGCTCTGCGCTGGTAAGCTTCCTTCCAGGTACTTTCTGCTGTATTTACTTGTCTGTCAGAGTATTTTTATTATCCTGTACCTTCTAGGACTGGGGAATTATGCCTGCCTGCCTAGCTGCCTTAAGCACCGAAGATTTGGATGGAGAAATTTATTTTAATTGTATTTATTTATTTTTAAAAAGAGAGCACATCCTCCTGTGTTTTACAGAGAGAAGGGCCCACTGCGAGATAAACTCCCGCAAAGAGGTTCCAAATCAGCATTCCAGCCTCAAAAGAGTAAAGAAGGGACTAGACATGACAAATTGCAAAGTCGCATGCAGCTGGATAGATGCCTGTTGTCACAGCATTCCAGATCTCCCTCGCTCTTACCTCACTTTAGTCGCTTGGACCCAAGCCAAGAGAGGTCAAGACATCAGACGGCTCAGGACAATGATGTGAAAGCACGCCAGGTTAAATCCTACATTAAGCACGCTGTCAAGGAAGGGTTAAAGAGTGTTTCAAGGAATCCTTCTCATCCTGCTGTATCTTCACCATCTGCAGATTCAGATCATGTGTTTTCAGTGCGTTTTAACTCTGAAGTCGATAGCGATTCGGATCCATCTGAGGCTGAGATGGTCTCAGAATCGCATACGTTTGATTTTTGCACTGGTTCACCCCTTGGTGGAGGCTGTTAAAGCGGGGGTCCACCCACACCGCCAAAAAAAAAAAATATTAAAAGCCAGCAGCTACAAATACTGCAGCTGCTGACTTTTAATACATGGCCACTTACCTGTCCCAGGGTCCAGCGATGTCGGCAGGCGACGCAGAGAAACCGCTCGGTTCTCGGCAGCTGCCGCCGCCATCCTAGGTGGGGGAATCAGGAAGTGAATTGTTGCGGCTTCACTTCCCGGTTCCCTACTGCACATGCGCGAGTCACGCTGCGCGTCCCAAGTGGTCCCCGCTCTCTCCTGGGAGCTGTGTGTTTCGAGGTGGGGACGGGAAGAGGCGTAGACTCCCATGGGAGTCTATGCCGGAAGTGGGTGCAAATACCTGTCTTAGACAGGTATCTGCACCCCCCCTCCCCCCTGAAAGGTGCCAAATGTGACACCGGAGGCGGGGGGGGTCCGAAAAGCAGAAGTTCCATTTTTGTGTGGAACTCCGCTTTAAGGAAAGAATTTTCGCTTCCAAATAAACAGTAAAGATACTACCCATATTTAAAGAGATCGTTACCCTCCTTCCCATTTCATTTCTGAAATTAAAAAGAGTAATTGATGAGTGGAGGGGGGGGGGGGGCCTGAGGAGAAGCTTAATGTGCATAATGGTGTATCAAAGCTGTACCCCTTGGGACACTACGCCTAAGGTGGATGCTTCATTACGTATATTTGCCCGCTACATTACGCTTCCGTTGGAGTATTTGGTCTCGTTTAGGAATCCTATGGGTCGCAAAGTAAATGCAGACCTAAAAGGTGGTATAGTTTGGACAGCAGCCTGCAGACCAGCGGTAGCACTTACTCCTGTGGCAGCAGCACTTGGGCTGGGTTCGCACCTGTGCGTTTTTTGGTGCTTTTTGCGGATTTGTGGATTTGCACTACTGTCCGTTTATCATGGTCTCCTGTGGGACACGTTCTGTGGTGCAGTTCTGCGGAGTGCACTGGAGGTGCATGGGTGTGAATCCAGCCTTAGAGTGTGGGTAGCGGAGCTGGTGGATGGATGTTTGGATGAAAGTCTGGGAAGTGGCAGTTCTTCTCCTTGCAGACTGCTGTAGAGTTGTGGCTGTTGACCAGGTCAAGATGACAGCAAAGATAATGGCTCTTTAAGACACAACAGCCCTTTCGGTTTAACAAGAGATCCAAAGAAGGATTCAGAGAGGCCAGGGCTTACAGACAGTTTTTCAGACAGTGGAGAGGAGCTGGTTCAACCTTTCAGAAACCTTCCAAGCCCAGGGCCAGCAAAACTCCTGGGGCTGTTTCTACTGCTGCATCCCCAGAATCGCGAGATTTACTTTGCAACTTTGCTGTGCGATTTGTGATGCGATATCATTCGACCTGTGAAAACCATGTTAGAACAAATCGCACAGATGTGGGAACAAAGTAGTGCAAAAAACCTTTTTTGGAGTCGCTGTGACCTAAGTCACACCAATTAGAATGGGGACCATTGAAATACATGGGTTTTGACTTGTCATGCGACTTTGCTTGTGTCAATTCGCACAACAAATCGCAGTAGTGGGGACAGATACTAAGGCTTCAAATAAGTCCTTCTGAAGCTGTCTCCGCTTAACCCTCTCAAGTAGGAGCAAGACTAGCCCAATTCAGGGGGGGTTTGGGCGGACAAATGACATGATGCCTAGATTGTAGCCATCATTCGATCACGTTATCGTCTCAAGTTCAGAACAAGGCCCCCTCAGACCTTGTTCATAGAAACTGGACTTCCTACGGATTTGGAAAGGAGGCAATGTTTGCAAGGATATATAGGGGAGCTGTTAGCAGCAAGGGGCATCCATCCGGTTCCAAGGCATGAATTGGGTCAAACAGTATGTTCCCCCTCTGTTTTTGACCCAGAGGCTTCAGGGGGTTTCAGACCAGTTTTTAACCTCAAAGTCCTGAATTCCTACATGAAGGTTCCACCATTCAAAATGGAGTCATTGGAAACGATCGTTTCGGTTGTGGAGTCAGGAGACTGGATGGATGGTTTCCATTGATCTGGCGGATGCGTATCTTCGTATCTCTATAGACTCATCTCACCATCGCTTTCTCAGGCCTTCCGTGAAAGGCTTTTATTTTCATTTTTTAATCTCTTCCATTCGGTTTCTGCACGACTCGTTTTTTAAAGCTACTGTCTGCTGTTGTTGCGACTCTCAGGATCAAGGGAGTGCAAATATTTCTAGATGACATGCAACTTCTGGGTCTGTCAAATGAGCTCCTTCTAGTTCATGTGAATTCACCTGCAAAACAATAACTCGTTTCGGTTGGTTGATCAACTTTCGGAAGAGCCAGATGCATCTGACCGAAATGTTGGAGTATTTGAGAGTACAATTCAACACGGATCGGGGTCGTGTTTCTCTTCCTCAGAGGAAGGTCCAGGGGATCCAGTCTCAGACAAAGCAGTGATGGCCAGGCCTTCTATGATGCTGAAGGAATCCATGCAGTATCTGGGGGTTTTATCAGCCACAGGTCCAGTAGTCCTGTGGGTCAGGTGGCGCAGAAGGAGGTTTCAATGCAACTTCTTCAGTGGGATCATCTGCCAATTCCGATAATCTGGTCCCTGGTTGGTGGTCAGTAGCTCGCAATCTTTCCAGCGGAGTTCCGTTGAAGGCCTCAGAACCAATAGTGGTGTCGACCAATGCCAGTAGTCTCCAAGGGTTAGCTTATAATTCCCTGAAGGGTCAAATCCCTGCCTTGTCGGCTATGTCGTGTACAAGATATGCTCTACATCCGTTGGTGATCTGATTTTTATTTATTTATTTATTTATTTATTTTAGGTGCAGCCATAGAAATCAGACCTCCATTGAAATCGTTTTTTCCAAAAGAGGACTTAACACTAGTCTTGGGAACATTGCTGGTTCCTCCGTTTTGATCAAGCTTTCTCTTGTTCATTATTTCTTTTAACAGTTTTGTTTTTTACTAGCCGTGGCCTCAGCCAGAAGAGACTCCGAGTTGTGCGCCTTCTCATCTAAAGAACCATATTGTTTGGTGCTCCCAGACAAGGTAGTCCTTAGGCCGATACTGAGATTTCTACCTAAGGTGGACACATAATTTCGTATGAACTGGGAGGTCTTTCTTCCAGCCTTTCCGGCGGATACAGCTGATGAGTGGAGTAGGTTAGATCTGGTCTCTGCGGTTTCAATCCACCTGAAATGGACTAAAGGCTTTGGCAAACAAGATCAGCTGTAGGTTTTTCCAATGGGGCCTAAAAAGGGAATGCCAGCAACATCCAGAGTTGGGTCTTCCTGGTTTGTCAAGACCATGCATATTGCATACAAAACGCCGGGCCTTCCTTCTCCTTCAGAGATCAAAGCACATTCGACGAGGGGTATGGCAGCATTCTGGGCATACGCGAAGGTCGCCCCTGAGATCGTTTGCAGAGCAGCAAGCTGGAGCGTGCCCAACACCTTTTTTTTTATTAGGCATTACAAGCTTAATATGGCTTGTCCGCCTGAGGAAACATTTGGCTCTACAGTATTACGGCGGCTGTTGCCCATTAAAAATTTTGAGTAGCATTGCATTGAGGGTTTGGCTTATTTTTTTTGTCTTCCCTCCCTTCTTAATATTGCTTGGTACATCCCATAGTAGGCTGACATGGAGAGGTCCAGGAATAAGGAAAATTATTGTCCATACTTACCGTAATTTACCTTTTCTGGATCCTCCCCTTGTCAGCCGGAGGATTCCCACCCAGTTTTTCCGTCGCAAGGTGCGTTTTTTTTTTTTTTTAACACTGGTGTGGGCAGCCAGCCGCCCTTTATGGGCTAGAAAAGAGGTGGTGCTGGAGGGGTCAGAGGGGGCGGAGCTGACCCATAGTAGGCTGACATGGGGAGGATCCAGGAAAGGAAAATTACGGTAAGTATGGACAACAATTTTCCTTATTTTTGTTACATAATACACAGCAGGGAGTAAGAATAGAAAGAAAATATCAACCAATGATCTGATAACAAGTTTACTCTATAAAGCGGAGTTGCACCCAAAAGTGCCTTCTCCCCCTCCCAAGAGTGTCTTCTCCCCCTCTCCGGTGCCACATTTGGCACTTTTCGGGGGGGGGGGAGCGGGTACCTGTTTTTGACAGGTACCTGTCCCCACCTCCGTTGGACCTCGCTTCGGCTAGGTACGTCAGAAGTTCGGCTCCCCTCCTCCTCCTCCGCCACTGGGCCATTCAGAAAGCGCAGCGTGCTTTGTGCATGCTCAATAGGGAATCAGCTGTGAAGCCGGAAGGAAAAGTGCCTCAAGGCTTCACTGCCAGTTTCCCCTACAGGCTATGGCGGTGGCAGCACCCGAGAGCCAGTGGAAACATTGGCTGGGGTACCGATATCGCTGGATTCCAGGATAGGTAAGTGTCCTAATATTAAAAGTCAGCAGCTACAGTATGTGTAGCTGCTGACTTTTAATTTTTCTGTCTTTTTCTGTCACCGCTTTAATAAACTTTTCTAACATGAAGAAAATATGACATGACTGATATCTCAACAACTAATTTATTTGTCATGTAAACATGCAAGTTGAAAACGTGAAAGTATGTTAACATGTATATACAGTATTTATATAATTTATATATTACTTAAAGTGGAGCTCCACCTAAAAGGGGAAGCTGCCACATTTTGGCAGCTTTTGGGGGGGAGGGGAAGCAGGTACCTGGCAGCGGCAAACTCAGCTGGAAGTTCAGCCCCCCTCCTCCTTCTCCCGCAGCCGGCCCAATCAGAGAGTGCAGCAGACTTCACGCATGTGCAATAGGGAACCATCTGTGAAGCCACACGGCTTCACTACCAGTTTCCCTTAGTGGAGATGGCGGCGGCAGCACCCAATGAAGACACCGCTAAATTCCTGGACAGGTACAATAAGTGTCCTAATATTAAAAGTCAGCAGCTACAGTATTTGTACCTGCTGGCTTTAAATTTTTTCTACAGGAGCCTGGAGCTCCTCTTTAAAGTGTATCTATATGCATATATAAAACACAGACTGATTAAAGCGTAACTCTTTTGAGAGTAACTCTGCTGAGAAAAAACATTCCCCTCTGGGTGAAAGATTATAACAACCTTTGTTGAAGATTCCTACCTTTTGTTAGTCTGAAGAAACGGTGCCGCCGTGTTTGTTCCTCTGTGCCTCTGGGTTTAATGGGAGCGGTTTTATAATTATCAGTCAGCTGCTACAGCTGTAGTGCTCTAATGAGGAAAACTGCAGGATCTGCATACCTTTACATGTGTTCCTATTGGAAGTATCTCACCAAAAATAACATTTTGTTGTAGGGGATGCCTGAAATCTGACTTATATCTTAGGCAGACTTCTGGGAAAATTGGTGAGCCAATCACACAAGCAGGAAATGATGTTTCTGGGGAGTGGTCAGTACACATTCTGTGTACAGAATAACTCCAGGTAGCCATATTGCATTGCATTTTCAGAAAATTACAGCGACTGCAGATTGAAAATGAAAGGTAATTTTTAATAACATTCAATATAATATGACTTGTGTCGCAATTGTATATGCTATAGTATTATTTTTTTCATTTGCTATTCGTTTTCCCCACGGAAGTGGAATTACCTGTTAAGTATTTATTTAAAATCATTTAATGTAATTTTTAAATGCTTCCAGCTTAAAGCTGACCTTTTCTAGCTTTCACTAAAAATCACATCAGCATGAAGTTTTGCATGCTGAAATTAAATTATCTTACATTCATTATTTAAACATAGTTGCTGTTTTTCCACTTCCTGGTTGAGTGAGGCACTGGTTATGTAACCCTGACCTCACAGATGCATCCTGAGAAGTTCATGTACATGTTCAAGGAGGCAGACCCCAGAGTTCTAGGCAGAGTTGAAGGAAGTAAAGGGAGATGGATCGATCTGCTCTTAACAAAAATGGCATCTTTGAGAAGAATTAGAAGGAAAAGAAAAATAAAGTATGCAAAAAATAAAAAACCTGCAATTATCTATATGTACAGTATATGCTTGTAGATTGTCATTAACATTTCTAAAGGCACCTTTGTTGTAATTTTTATGGCATGGACAAAGATCTTCTTTAAGTACATGAATCTGACTTGGTGTCAGCCTCTTCTAATCCCCTGTACAGTAGATCAGTTGGGGTGAGCACTTTAAGGCAAACAGGTGTGCTACATACACATGAGCCATCAAGGACCCAATGGTGGGAAGTGTGTGAGCAGGGCCCAAGCAGCATACCTAAGAATTAGGAGTCAACACATGTTGATGTTTAAATGCCCCTGTTTAAGGTAGAAATGTAATGATCACAGAAATAAAATAGTTTAGAGATTTGGCACTGCATATATTGCTTGTTACACACGTCTACCAGCAGAAAGGTACTATCCATCAACAAGGCACTTTTTCAAAAACAATATAATATAAGATTATAGACCACAGAATGAGGAGAGGGGCACTTTCCTTGGAGGAGGAATCCAGATTACTGGGTCACCCTGAGATCCCCAAATGCTTTGCATTTTATCTGGCTGAGGGACAGTTCCAAGAAGCTGGAGGAAGAGATGCCCTGTAAGGGAAACCCCACTCTTTCCCTCCTTGTCAGGTACCCCTACTTAATACTGCTTCAACACTTTCTCTTACAAGTAGGGCTTGATCCATGACCTACTCCCACACTGCAAAAACACTGAACAACAGAGAAATTGTTATTTAAGCACTTGTGTCAAGATGGCTGCCCAAATCTTGCTGGATTTTGGTACTCAATAGGAAATGCCAGCTTTCACAAGATGTCTGCCATGAGCCCATTATTGGGGACAAATTAGCCCCAATGGCTTGCCAGCCTGAAGAAGCAACACAGTGCCAACTTCAGATGAGTGGACAAATTGCAGCCTAACATCTCCCTACAAGGGTCCCCACTAGGTAGGTTATACGATGCCTCTACTCCAAAAGAGCTGAGGTCAGATGCTCAGGCTCATGCTGTTGCTAGTCAACAATCACCTTTGCCTCCCCACTACCTTTGAGCAGATCTATTGTCTTTAGAGTTTCTGGCCAGCACTTTGATATTATTGCTGTATGCCTAAAGGCTGCCATGAGGCTCACATTTTGGCTCATCCCTGCTAAATCAGCAAAAATTCAAGCCATGGATGCTCCTGTCGACACCACCTGCCTGGTGTTCAAATAGCTTTTATCAAAGGAGCCGGATGGAAATCGGTAGTCAGCCGAACAGTGACTACATCCAATCAGATGCAGTCATCGTCCAGTATTCTGACAGCCTCAGGTGCCGGCTGTCAGAATACAACAGTCTGCAGGGGATATTCCTTAGGCTCCATTCACACTAATGCAACTCCAAAGCCACACAATTTACAGTGAGACTTTGATGCAACTTTATATTTTTCAATCAAATACTTTTTTATTGAGTTTAAAGTTGTTGTTTTTTCTTGCACATATACAAACAATGCGCATCACAAATACCTATACAGAACAAAAAATAAATAAAATAATTATTTCCAATAAATATATTTAAAAATAACAATAATTTGTTCTGGTATATAGCAGTTACTGAGAAATGTTTAACCTTACAGAACAATCAGTGATTCAATTAAATTCCATACCATAGACCCATCATAGTGCAGCAACACTATCGACAGAAGCAAAGAGATTATCCACACTAGTGGAATATATATATATATATATCTCCAAGAAGACCAGATATTATTAAATGATGCATACAACCCCTGTGCTTTTAAATTAAGTCACTGTCTATCCAGCACAGCATTTACCGCTATGCACCACCACAACACAAGTTGGCGAGTTAGAAGATAGCATAGAAATCAACTTACGGGCAAGAAATAACAAAGGGGTAAATAAAATTGTCTGAGAAAATAATGGCCAACCCTCTGGAAATATACCCAGTGGGGCAAGTTTAGGATCAGGAGTCTGAATTAAACAAAGTTTGGATAAAATTTGATATATATCTTTCTAATGGAAATGGTTTAGGACAGTGTCATAACATATTAATTAACATACCGTATACATATTACAATGAGGGCAATTAGGTGAAGGTTGACGACCCCAAGAGAACAATTTTTGAGGGTTATAAAAGACTCTATGGACATAACTCCCAACTGTCCACTGACTTTGAGGAACTGTCCCTGACTTTGAGCAAAGTCCCTCTGTCCCTCTTTCCTCCTCATTTGTCCCTCATTTTGGTTTGATCTATATAGTTGTATATAAAATGCACTTTTTATCTTTCAAAAAGTGTTTCCCAGTGCTAAAACTTTCATCTAATTTCTAAATTGCTGCATTTGTACATTTCAAAAGCCAACACAAGGGAATAGTAGTGGTTAAAAAAAACACTTGTGGATTTTTTCAAAATCACTGGGACTTTAACCACTAGAGATCCGCGCTATAGCCGAATGACGGCTACAGCACGGACCTGCTTTGCCGGGACTTCGGCCATTGACGTTGCCCTGTGCACAAGCGGCCTGCGCGCCCCCTGCAGAGTGCGCGCGGCGCGCTCTGTGATCGGCGAGTCTGTGAGATTCGCCTGATCACAGATCGGAGTAAGGGGTCGATCCCGACCCCTTACCACATGATCAGCTGTCAGCCAATGACAGCTGATCATGTTACATCAACAGAGCCGGTAATCGGCTATTTTTTCTCCTCGCGCTGACAGCGTGAGGAGAAAAAAACAAAACAATCACCGGTGGCTGTGAGAGGGACATCAGTCCCGATCACAGCAAGCGCCGCCAGATCATCAGTGCCCACCTGTGCCCTCTGCCAGTGCTACCTAGCAATAGGCAGCAGTGCCACCTATCAGGGCCCATCAGTAGCCATCAGTGCTGCCTTAACTGTGCTTATCAGTGCCGCCTTAACTGTGCCTATCTATGCCCATCAGTGCGGCCTGTCAGTGCCCACCAGTGCCGTCTCATCAGCGCATAATAGTGAAGGAGAAAAATTACCTGTTTGCAAAATTTTATAACAAACTATTAACATTTTTTTTCACATTTTCCATCTTTTTTTGTTTATTTAGCAAAAAATAAAAATCCTAGCTGTGATTAAATACCACCAAAAGAAATCTCTATTTGTGGGGAAAAAAAAATGATAAAAATGTAAGTGTTGTATGACCACGCAATTGTCATTCAAAGTGCATCAGCGCTGAAAGCTGAAAATTGGTCTGGGCAGGAGGGGGATTTAAGTGCCCAGTAAGCAAGTGGTTAAAGTGGTTGTAAACCCACACAAACAAAAAAAACAAAACCTGTAAGACAAAGGCATAATGGGCCGTTGCTTCAGTGTGCATGTGCCGTTGATGTCGGCACATGCAGATACAGAGGATATCTCCTAAACCATGCATGTTTAGGAGATATCCAGGGTAGCTACAGTTAAGCCTTACTATAGGCTTACCTGTAGCAAAAAGTGGTTGTAAAGGGTTTACAACCACTTTGAGTCGCACCAATATGAACAGGTGCCATTGAAAGGAATGGCTGCAACTTGTCATGCGACTCGTTCTGTCCAAAGTCACATGACAAGTTGTACAAGTGTGAATGGAGACTTAATTTGTGCTGTGTATCATGAATGGAGTCCCGTGGTTGAACAAAATAAATCTTTGTGCGATTGCCAGTTTAACATAGTATTCTTTGGGCTGTATATTCCCAGAGTGTCTTCATAGCTTAAAAAAAAAAAAAAAATACTTTTGAGCTTTGCAATTCTGATAAAAAGTTATAGAAGTGTGGATTATTTGTATACACTTATTGTGCATAGGAGCAATGGCAATTATGTAATATAAAATTAAAATATTATTATTATAAGCTTTTTATTTTTTTACAGACTACTAAATCACAATGTTCCAAACTTGCTGGCTGGGGTGAAAGAGTTGGAAATGCTGCCTGTCTTTGATTTAGACTTAAGCCAGCCATATATGGATCGAAATTCGTCCGGTGCAGCAGAAACTGGCCAAATTTTGATCCATCTACAGTATGGGCAGGCTTATTTTACTGAAGTCGATCTATTGATCAACTTTAGTACAACCAGGACAAAAAGCAAAAAAGTGGGACTTTAAATGAAGTACGCAGTGGGCCAAAATATTATATTGCAGAAAAATGATATTATATATATATATATATATATATATATATATATTGTGTTTACATACAATATATTCTGGTACTCTGTACCAAGGTAACCCATTTTAATAATTAATAATCAATAAAATATATACTGTATTTATTGGCATATAACACTCACTTTTTCACCATGAAAATCGTGTGCAAATAGTGTGTGCGTGTTATACGCCAATACTTCAATTTTAGCTGCCTCGGAGGGGACAGGGAGGGGAGCGGGATGAGCGCCGTCAGATTACATACAGTGAGAATCTCCTATTTACTTGGCGGCCTCTGTAATAGGAAGTCCCATCTCCTGGGCCGCCATTGGACCACTGTTCTGTCTATCATAGGAGATTCTCACTGTATGTAATCTGTCGGCGCTCATAGCACCCCCCTCCCTGTCCCCTCTAGGCTGTAGATGGGCATCGATCAGGCAGCACTGATGGCAATGGTGAGGCTGCTGCATTGAAGGCATTGATGAAGCTGCTGCATTGATGGAAATGGTGAGGCTGCTGAATTGATGGCAATGGTGAGGCTGCAGATGGGCATTGATCAGGCAGCATTGATGGCACTGGTGAGGCTCCAGATGGGCACTGACCTTTATTTTGCTTCAAAGTTCCTTATTTAAAATGTAAGATTTTTTCCTGAAACTTCCCTCTTAAAATGAATGTGCGTGTTATACGCCAATAAATACGGTATATATGATACACACATACATACAGTATATGTACATACAAAGATGAACCAGCCTGTCATGGTTTTTTTATTCAAACACTGCCAGTGGCCAACAGGGATCAGTGTATTCTGACAGCAGGGAAACCTCCCTGACTATGCTGAAAGAGGAATCAAGCTATTTTCTTTTTTTTTTAACCCATGGTTGAAGGAAAGAAAATTGCATAATGAATGGCCTGCCCAACTTTATGTTAGGATCAATTACACTGTTGTGCCACTTGACATTGCCAGGTGTCAGAGAGAGTTCACTGGGGGTTACCCACAAAATTTTGCTGTGTGGCCCAATGAATTGTACAACAGTTACTTACCAGCTAAAAAGGAACCTGCTGACAGGTGGAGAGAGCAGAGAGATGAACTATTATTTGGTGGTGTTCCTGAAAAGTCCAGTCACATGCTGGGTGCAGAGAGCTCTATTTCTTTACTGCAGCAGAGCAAATTCCAGTCAACACCCTGAATGTGCTGTCTGGCAGGGCTGTGTAAATTTCAGGAGAGGACATGCATTTGGCTGACTGCCTGGATTTTAGCTGTAAAGCAAATATTTAGTCATGACATAATAACTAGCTCTGATATCAAACAGCAAGCAAACATTTCAGCAAGCCCTAGAAGCACCTGTGCCTGATGTAGTATGCAAATACCAACTTTTCTACAAGTAGATACTTAAAGTATAGTATAAAGCCTAAACTTTTTTTTAATTACTTTGGATAGAGTAAAGAAGTGTTCAAGTGTCTGTCAGGATTTTTGCCTTCTGTGTCCCATTGGGGAGAATTCCCATCATTTCCTGTCCTATAGACACAACAGGACATGACAGCAAATCTCCCCAAAATTGTGGAAATTACCTTTTAGACAGCAGGGAACCAGTGTCCCCATTGGAAGATTTTCTCTGTATTTTTGTTGTGATGTCAACTTAAAGTTTTGGAATTCCCGTCACTTTCAGTCCTGGTGACAATGCTCACAGGGACAAATAGAGAGGGTGAATCACCCCAAGTGGGACACAGTGAGAAAAACTCTATAGGGTTCAAACCCCTTTACCGCTCTTTTCAAAACGGGAACAAAAAAATTAATTTTGGTTTTAGATACAGTTTATGCATGTCTGACTCTTCACAGTGCAAATTAGATAACTTGGTGACATACTGAAGTCAGTTCACAAAGCTAACAACCAGAATAACCAGACATTGTTACAAAAAGTGGCAGTCATTTTTTGCTATGAGTCCAATGACATTAGAAGATTTCAATCACCTGGCTTATTATAAAGATTTGCATTCTTGTGTTAAAGCTTTGTGAATTGAGGCAATTGCATTGCGGGATGCAGGAGGGGCATGCTTAACCACCTGTCTACCAAGGTACATTTATAAACGGCAGGGTAGACAAGTGGTTTACTCAAGCTCACAGTTCTAGCTGCCCCCTCACTTTTACGGGGTTCTCAAAGAGGTGTTCGTCCCCACCAGGAAGAATGGGCATGCAGGAAACTACTTCCCCAGTGATAGTAGGAAAATTTCCTGATCTCTCCTGCAACTACTAACCCCATAAGTGATATGTATTACATCACTTCCGGGGCCAGAGCTGTCATTCCTCAGCTAATGTAGCAGAAGATGCAGCTATTTAAACATGATCTGTGTTTGAATAGGTGCATTAGAGGGCAGGGGAGACATTGGGGGTCTATTAGATGCGATCTTTCCACAGCCTGGAGCGACTCTGTGACGTCAGCCAACATCACATGGATCACATGAGTGCAGAATGAATTACACTCCTGTGATCCACAGGAGAAGTACAGCTAAACCAGCTTTGGCTGTACTTCTGCTTTAACATGTGCAAAAAATGAAAGAAATGCCCTGTAGAAAAGTGGGGCTGAGTCAATTTAGCTTAAAGGAGAAGTACAGCCAAAGCTATTTTGGCTGTACTTCTCCTGTGGATCACAGGAGTGCAGTTTGTTTTTCACTCCTGTGACCCATTTTCAGCAGACAGCGGGCTGACGCTCTGGTCGCAGAGCTGGTCCAAGGACCCACCCACAATCCTGGAGCGGCACCTGGGTCAGCTTCTCAGCGAGCTGCTGAGAGCCTGGACCAGCCATCCCTGCCACCTCCGCAGCCCAGTGCTCCAGTGAGTAAGGGGGAGTGGGGGAGCAGAGCAGCGAGCCCATGCCTAACAGCCACCAGCTCTCTGCTCACAGAGCTCTGAGAACTGAGCAATCAGTGGTCTTTGATCACTCGATTATCTGTCGGCGGGAGACAGATGCAGCATCAGACCAATGCTGCAAGCACCTAGATTAGTATGATTCTTGAAAAAATGTCAAACTTCTCTTTTAATGCGGGGAATATACTGGCATGTGAAGTGTATGTATAGCCAAATCCTCCTAGTATGTGGGTAGTCCCTTCACATCCGCAAGCATAATTCAGTACATAAAAGATGTCTGAGAGGCTGTGACGGGAGGGGTGTCAAAAATAAACTTTTGGGGACCAGATGTATAGCAGGGAAGAAGCCTGCCAGAGTGTGGAATAAAGTAAACACAGAAAGAAAAAAATAAAACCAGACAGGGGTTGTAAGTCTTATCCACCAGGGAGGTGTTGGCTATACATACAGTATGCTTCTAAGTCAAACTTCAGGAATTTGTTCTTCACTGCTCTCCAACCTATGTGGGTGGTCCCTTTACCTCCTCAATCCTGCATTGTATGTGATGATATTGGAGAGGCTGTGACAGGAAGAGTGGTGATGGGAAGCAGCTTTTGGTGACCTGTTGTACAGTGGGAAGGAAACCTGCCAGTATAGAATAAGGTATCACAGCCTATTGCGCTCCCCCCCTCCCCCCCCCCCCTAGTCAAAATGACCAGTTTCCCCTTGCAATGCAGCGGAAGGGGGCCCTGCATGGTGAATTTTTATAAATGCCCTGAGTTCAATCTTAATAAAGTATGTGATTACATACCAGTGTTTCTGTTATATTGTGTTGTATAAAATAGGGGCAGTTTAAATTTCTACTTTCCCTGTGTTCCATTTTCCACAGCACTTTGAATAACATAAACCCATTTTATTTCCACATTTGACATGGTAAACAGGACGAGTAACATAACTAAACCTATAGTGATTTGAACTCTATTTGAATGTGTACATTTTAACCCTATACTCAAGGCACTCGGCTACCCTTATTTTTAAAGGGTCATTCCCTCTTCAGTAAGATGAAGGTATTGTTTGTGGTGTTTTTGTGATTTCTGTAGGAGGTAAGTATAGCTATGAATTTTACACTAGCACACTTAGCATGCATTAGGACCTCTGACAATGGGCTTTGAGCCCATAGCATTCATTTGACATCAGTTCCAGACACTTCTGAGATCAAAATACTTTGTCAAGTGCATTTGACCAGCAGTTAATTTCCTTCTGGCTTGCATTTGATCTGCTTTAAGCAGGTTTTGCCTTCTCATAGACTTGTATAGAAATGTAAAACAGGCTTGAAGCAAACATGAATCTGTGAACACACACCCTTATTTAGCATAAAAAAAATGTGTGATGCCAGGTTAAAAACAGGTAAAATATATTGACACAAAGCCATTATGAATGCTATCTGGGAGTCGGTGTTCCTCTACAAACAAATTTACTATGACCATGTCCCTTTTGTAAAAGTCTGGCCACAGAAGGGTTACAATGCACTTGTCTGTGCAATTCTATGAACCACATACGTCAAACACAAGGCTCACGGACCCAATGCCGCCCAGCAGGCCTTGTCATGTTGCCCTCTCCTCTCACCCAGATTTGCAGCCAGAACATGGCAGAGCTCTATTCACGCCATTCCAACTCTCACCCTCCGTTCCCGCTGTCACTTGTAAACACAGAAGCATTCTACTAACAGATCCCTGTACACACGGTGGGGCACGGTGGGGACAAATCTCCAGAATCTGAGAGAGAGAGATATCTCCCTGCAAGACTGAGGAAGAGCTGCCTACACAGAGTGGTACTAGAGCAAAGCCAGGTAAGAGAGAGAGAGAGATGTGAGGAAACTTTGAGGGGGGGGTTGAGGTTGCAAACTGCACATAGTGCACCCCTAAACTCTGTACACAGCACACCCTTAAACTCTGCACTCTGTATGTAGTGCACTCCTAAACCCTGCACTCATCACATAGCATACCCCTGAACTCTGCACATAGCACACCTCTGAACCCTGCACTCTGCACATAACGCACCCCTTAACCCTGCACTCTGCACATAACGCACCCCTTAACCCTGCACTCTGCACATAGCGCACCTCTGAACCCTGCACTTTGCACATAGCGCACCTCTGAACCTTGCTCTGCACATAGCGCAACCTTAAACCCTTCACTCTCTACATAACCCAGTCCTGAACTCTGCACATAACGCACTCCGTACGTAGCGTAATTCTAAACTCTGTACTGGGTACGTACCGCACCCCAGATACAACAGACCCTTTGAGGGCAACCATACTGCTGATGCGTCCCAAGATGAAATTGAATTTGACACCCTTGATATGAACACTCCAGCACATTTAGTGATAGCCACATGCATTTCCATGGATCTATGTGTTTGCTCCTCATGGGCGTGAGTGTTTAAATGGGTACACATGCATGCCAGGAGAGTTGTGCATGTGCACTTTACCGTAATTTACTAAAAATAAAGGCATACACTTATACTCTACTATAAAGGTTCAAATATATGCCCTTTTGTTATTAACTACATAAAAAAACAAATTCCCACTGAACTTTTAAGGGGTCGCATCAAAATAAAGTACCACAGTTACAAAAATATCTGAAAACAAAATAAAGTACCAAAATTCTATAAAAAATTATTTTACATCTTTATTTTTCAAATAAATAATAAAATAAAGATGTAAAAAATGTTTTATATATTTTTGTAACTTTGGTACTTTATTTTGAAGTGACCCATTAAACAACCCATGGGCATTTGTTTTTTATGTAGAAATGTACTGTATTAGGGACTGGGTCTTGTCTCTATCTATGCACCTCAGCCTAGTTTTGACCTTTTGTTATTAACCTCTTCCTACTGGCCCTATGCATATATGCCGCATTTCAGCGAGTGGGCTTTAACGCCAAGAGACCGCTTATATGTGCCCCAAATGTAAACATTTCTGTGCTAAGAGAGTGTGCCCTGTGTGCTTCCAGCGCAGTACTGCGGGCACCAGAAAGCTCCCGATGTCCACTTGCGATCGGGAACTTTCCGATCATGTGACCGATGTGAAAGACAATCACAGCGGTCATGATCAGAATGCCCGCCTCTGCCTCATGGCATTAAGAACCTCTTAAAGGGCTGGGAGGTGGCGGCAGGAAGGGGTTAATGCGCTTCTGTACTTTGTCCATTGGGTGGAGGAAGGGTGGCACAACTGCTTAGCGCTATGATCTCCACTGAGCAAAAACCTAGTACCTCTGGGTATTGGGAAACACTTGACTCCTTCCCTGTTTCCCACCAAAAGTCAGACTTAAGTGCAGCTACAGTATGTGAGGTTGGGGGAAGGGTCTCAATGTTGGATCAGATCTAATACAGAACATTTGTGGGGGGCTTGTTATCCCTAAGTAAGGAAAAAATAATAATGTTTTGAGTCAAAAAAAGACAAAAAAGATAGTAAATTACAGAATCTAGATATTACAGTGACAACTGTCTAAGATAGCATTTCTTTCACCTTGGAGAGATTTCCTCTCACCTCCTGTCGTCTACAGGACAGGAAGTGTAGGGAAATCACCCCAATGCAACATAGATTCAAAAAAAGACAAGGGTTTTAACCCTTCCCTATTCTATCCAAATCAGAAAAAAAAATGATTGATTTACATATACTTTCAAGCAAACCTGTTGCTCTGAAAAGAAAAAGTGGTTTTCCAGTGTCCTTCTTTCGCTGATGTTGACCCTTGCAGATATCTACAGTGTAAATATATATACTGTCCAAGGACATTGGTGGTAAAAGTTTCTTACTCATCTTTAAAAAGTTGTAATATGGGTATATTGGCCATAATGAATGAGTGTATAAAGTTTTTTTTTTTTATTATTGCAGCTTAGGCGCTCATACTGAAGAACATATACAGAAGCAAAAGACAAAATGCTACAGGGAAGCAACCAGTTTGAATAACTAGATTCTGCAAAACTGCATTGTTTTAAATAAATGGGCTGAAAATAGTTGATGAATGCAGGCACAGATCCAAAACTTGTGTAAAAATATCTACTTCTGTAATAAAGATTTATAGGAACTCCAATGTGGACAGATGGTATGGTCTGCATTTATATTAAATGAGATGCAAAGTTAACGATTCCCTTAATCCTTGTGTGTTACAAATTTCTCAGTAAAATCTCTCCAAAGCTGAAAAAAAGAGTCTTGGCATTAGATTCACTTCAATAATTGCATACGGTGTTTGGTCAAGGATTTGTAAAGCTTTATATGCAACATAAATGGATCTTTTCTGCAAGCTCTAATGTTGTCTATACTGGGGGTCCCCAACCTGTTCTAGAGATGTGACTCTGAATAAGGAAAAAAGTTTCTGTCAAGGTTTGAAGATCAAATTCTAACCCCCCCTGCATGCCTGTAACATTAGCACAAGCAGCTTTGCCTATACGGAAACATGATCTGTCTGCACGCAGCTCCTTTCACCTAAACAAGGCGCTCATTCTAGCTGTGCAGCAGTTTACAGCGCCCATATAAAAGAGCAATAAAAGGGAAGGCCTTTGCTAACGACCTGTGGGAGGGGCGAAACGAGTCAGATGACAGCAGATCGTGACTTCATTTACGGCCGGAGAGACAAACGCTAACGCTGATTCGGTATTTTGCTTGCATTCCTCCATGTAAAAGTGAGTGTAACTGTTTTTAATTTTCCAAATTATTTTAATAAACGGAATTACGCTATTTGGATCTCTTTTGCTACTCTCTTTCATGTCTGTTTATGAGTAAAAATACAACATCATGGCTATTCGATTGTTTGTTTTAATAAAATCAAGCAGATAAAAAAAAAAAAAAAATCTAAATGTGTATGGCCATCATAACTCATATGTATGTGTGTGTGTGTGTGTGTGTGTGTATATATATATATATATATATATGTATATATATATATATATATATATATATATATATATATATATATATATATATATGCACACAGTGAGGTTAATTTACTAAAGGCAAATAGACTGTGCAAAGTGCAGTTGCACTCTGCAGGTGCAGTTGCTCCAGAGCTTAGTAAATGAGCAGAAGCTCTGCTGACTTCCATTATCCAATCATGTACAAGCAAATATGCTGTTTTTTTTTCCTTGCATGTGATCAGGTACTCTTTTCAAAGTGAAGCTTTACCTCATTTGCTAAGCTCTGGAGCAACAGCACTTGAAGAGTGCAACTGCAGTTTGCAAAGTGCACAGTCTAATTGCCTGTAGTAAATCAACCCCTGTGTGTCTTTGCTGTTAATTTAGTTTTGATGACCTGTATTTTTTGGAAGGGGAGACTTCCTAAAAGTAATGGAAATTGACAAGAAAAGGAAGAAAACAGGAAGGTACTGCTTTGGGATGAATGTGAACCAAATGATCTGTATGACTGATAGGTCTACAGCAGGGGCCTCAAACTGGCAGCCCTCCAGCTGTTGCAAAACTACAAGTGCCATCATACCTCTGCCTGTGGGAGTCATGCTTGTAACTGTCAGCCCTGCAATGCCTCATGGAACTTGTAGTTTAGCAACAGCTGGAGGGCTGCCAGACACCTGGTCTACAGTATTGTTTTGCCACTTTAAAGTGATACTAAACGCAAACATTTTTTAACATTGATTGTTCTAAAATATCAAGTCTACTCGGCTCTGGACATAGCTTTTTTTTTTTTTTAAGTCTCCTACAGTGTTGTCAACCTACCAGATTGAAGTTTACTTACACGTCACCCAAAATGTTCTGGCACATCCAAGTTTTTACTGGCATTTCCAAAAGTTACAAAATTACGGGTTTAAGAACACATTTCAGTATTTAGAATTACAAACAGGCACAATATGCTATTAGCAATGTGATTTAATGTAGATAATAAAGCAAAAAACATATTTATTTTATTTTTGATATAGTAGGTAAGTAGTTCAAGGAGAGGACCCACACACACATGAAATGACTCTCATAGTGACACTGACAGCAGTGTGTAGCAGCACAGATGATGGTGACACCTCACCGACATGTTACGTCCACTCCTGAGTCACAGTGACAGTCTCTATCCATGCTAGGTGGTCCCATCAGTCCAAACAGCACTGACAGTCCCGCTTCCGGCTTGCCTTGCTCCTGTCCCGCAGACGAGGCTCCAGCCACTCCTCTCGGCTCCCTTGCACCATGACATCACCCAACACATTTAGGCACTTCCTCCACCAGATCCGCTGGCGCTGCCCAAACACACTGTAGCAGTCACAGCTATATTTTTTACCAGCAACTTGTCACTGGCATTTACTGTAAAAATACTGACGGTTGGCAACACTGGTCTCCTACCATTGTTTTTAGGCTTCTGTTTTGTCCTGTGCACTCTCCCTATTCGGTACTGATACACCTCACTGCTACTAGAGTAGAGCGAGCAGTGTCGTTTTTTTCTGGTCACTCTGCTTTATGTGTACTATATTTCCCATAGAGCTGAATCTCAGGGGCAAGTAGGTGAGGGTTAGGTAGCTACATTTACATACACAAGGGGGCATAGAGAACCGATGTAGCCACCCTAGAACAGAACTTGGGAACTTGGGAGTTGGAAGAGAGAGCTGAAGGTAGATTCTGCTTATGTTTAGACATATATTTCATTTATTTTTTATAAAAAAATATGAGTAGTGTCACTTTGTTTCAGGCAGCACTGGCATACTGTATATCATTGCTAGACCCAGCTACAGTTGGGATTCTATTGAGGGTTATTTACGAAAGGCAAATCCACTTTGCACTACAAGTGCACTTGGAAGTGCAGTCACTGTAAATCTGAGGGGTAGATCTGAAATGAGGGGAAGCTCTGCTGATTGTATCATCCAATCATGTGCAAGCTAAAATGCTGCTCCAAGTGCACTTGTAGTGCAAAGTGGATTTGCCTTTCGTAAATAACCCCCATTGCATGTTTGTTCTATTAAGACACTGGGGTTGATTTACTAAAGGCAAAAAGACTGTGCACTTTGAAAAGTGCAGTTGCTCCAGAGCTTTGTAAATGAGCAGAAGCTCTGCTGACTTTCATCAACCAATCACGTGCAAGCAAAAATGCTGTTTTTTTTTTTTTTTTTTCCTTGCATGTGATTGGGTATTCTTTACAAAGTGAAGATTTACCTCATTTACTAAGCTCTGGAGCAACTGCACTTGCAGAGTGCAATTGCACTTTCCAAGGTGCACAGTCTATTGGCCTTTAGTAAATCAACCCCATTGTGTTTTTTTTTTTTTACTGAAGGCAATTAGACTGTGCACTTTGCAAGTGCAATTGCTCCAGAGCTTAGTAAATGAGGTAAGGCTTCACTTTTCAAAGACCCAATCACGTACAAGGAAAATAAAAAAACAGCATTTTTGTTTGCACATGGTTGGATGATGAAAGTCAGCAGAGCGTCTGCTCATTTACTAAGCTCTGGAGCAACTGCTTTTACAGAGTGCAACTGCAAAGTGCACAGTCAATTCGGCTTTAATAAATCAACCCAATAGGGTAACATTGAGCTGCTTCTACAGGAAAAACACAAAACTCCTGTAGAAGCAGCCATTTTTAATCCAGTGTGCATAGACTCATAGGGGTTGATTTACTAAAATAGACTGTGCACTTTGCAAAGTGCAGTTGAACTCTGCAAGAGCAGTTGCACCAGAGCTTAGTTAATAAAGCAAAACTTCACTTTGCAAAGAATACCCAATCACGTGCAAGGAAAATAAAAAAACGGCTTTTTTGCTTGCACATGATTGGATGATGGAAGTCAGCTGAGCTTCTGCCCATTTACTAAGCTCTGTAGCAACTGCACTTACAGAGTGCAACTGCACTGTACAACATGCACAGTCTATTTGCCTTTAGTAAATCAACCCCTTACAGTTTTGCATCCCTGCTCCTATTTGTTGAAAGCTGTCTTAGCACGTAAAACCATAAACCAGAAAATGTAAAAGTTATATTTATCTTTTTTGAATTCCTTGCTTTAAAAGCACAAAGAAAGTAAGCGGTTAATAGCATAGGGGATGACACCATTGTAACTAGTAAATCATAGGAGTGATATACATATATATGACTGATGATCGAATCCTGAAGCTCAGCGTCCTCTGTTGGGACTGAATAGCATACAGAATGATCCCAGTGCGAGGACATATTCTGTCACAATTTAAAGAAGTGACAAGCAGTTCCAGTCATCATGAAGTCACTAGAGGAGGAGGGATTCAGGAAAATGATCTTGCCCAATAGGAAGAGCAGTCATAGCTGATTCGGGCATTGTGGTGGGGTGATGTGCAGGGCCCCCCTCTGTCTATAGAGTAGGGGAGGAGTGTGGATGGGCCGTGTCACCCTTCTACATGTTACAATGGCATAGCTAGTTTATCTCATGCATGCAATCACTCACTGCTCATCAAAAACAAATATCAATGAAAATCAGTCATGATTGAAATACAGGAGCTGCTTCTGCTGAATTACTTCTAAAAATGCTAGTTTTCTGGCTATTATTATTGCTTGTGACATACTGGATTCTGTGCTTTCGGAGGCGCTGACCTGCTACAGGCATATTATGTGTTTCACTCAGGTTTTCGATAAATGTACAAAAATACAGATTTCTGTGCATATTACACACATCTCTGCCTTTTTACATAATAAATAGCCCTGTAGATGTGATCACATTGGGCTTGTTATCTTGGAAGTGCTCCCTTTTATTTAGGCACTACACACAAACCACACGTGTGCACCTCCCACTGCTTCTGCCGCCATATTCCAACTCTCTAGAATACCCTCCCTCTCTGATTGAGACCATCAGTGTTGTGCTGTACAAGACACCCCTAGCATTCCTTTAGACATGAATGCTCCTTGCTTGTCCCTACATGCCAATGGACAGTTAGTTCAAGGCTTGCTTACACAATGACAGTTGAGCTGCAATAATCTACATGGATCAACGCAGGCTCAATGCAAGGAAGAATTTTTTTTACTTATTGTTTTCTACGTGCCATGTTCTCACCATATACATCTGCGGTGGTGTGTGCTGAAAAAAAAAAAAAAAAAATGGAGCATGTATGTATTTTAACATAGCACAGTGCATATAGTTTGAGGAAGTGCCATTTTGTGACACTTAAATCCATTTTTTTTTAAAAAGTAGCAAGTTGTAACACATCACACCACCATCACACCACACAACGTACACCAGCACACACATTTTATCATGCAGGCTGCAGTGAATGAACCCACGTTGCTGCATGTAATGGCAATCATTTGCTCTGCTGTATCAGCAGAGCTCATAATGTAAAGTTACAAAGCATAAGTGAAATGAGTAACAAGGGTTTGGATTCTTATGCCAATAAGTAGTATGAGTAGGCACAGATACTTGATGCTGAAGTGCTTTAAATTCCAGGCAAACAGCTAAATATACAGATTAAAGCGGAGCTCCACCCAAAAGAGGAAGCTTCGCTTGTCTGCCCCCTCCGCTGCCACAGGCACCTTTCAGGGGGGAGGGGGGAACGGGTACCTGGTTTTTACAGGTACCCGCTCCCACTTCTGGCTCAGTTCACCACAGCGAAATCACCCGAAAGTTCTTCCACCCTTCCCCCGCAGCCAGCCCATTCACAGAGCACAACACGATTTGCGCACTCAGGGCTTCACTGATGATTTCCCTTAGCCAGATGGCATTGTCAGCAACCGAGAGCCGATTCAAGAATCGGGTCAGGGGAGGACACCGTTGGATGCCTGGACAGGTGAGTATTTGTAGCTGCTGATTTTTTTTTTTTTCTCAGCGAATAAGCACAGGAGCTCCCCCATTCCGAGCCTCCTCTTTTTTCCACCTCCTACCCAATTTTGAACACCATTTCTTGGTTCCACCCCTACCCTTCTACCAGTAATGCTCCTTTTAGAGAATACAGAACCAACTATCATTTTGTGGTGCTAAGTAATTTGTACGGAATTTGTTAATGATGACAAGAAAGGCAGTAAAATAGATCCCCTGACCCCTGTAGTTAGCAACAATGAATGGCCCCAGCAACAATAGATTCCCCCAGCAACAATAGACTCCCAATAGCCAGCATCAATAGAGCCTCCAGCAGCCAGCAGCAATAGACCCCTCATTCAATAGTAGATCCTTTCTAGCAACGATTGTCCCCAGCAACATCAGATAGATCGCCACCAGCAACAATAGGTACCCCAGCAACCAGAAGCAATGGACCCTCCAGCACACCCCAGCACCTCTTGCCCTTACATACATTCAGTGCTAGAGGTGCCGGAACTGTGTTCCCTGTGTTCCCGCTGAAAAAAAGCCCTGCATAATGTTATATTTTTTTAGTTAAAAGAATATTGGCATAGTTTTTATCCATGTGTCCTCTTCATCTCTCATGGCTTTAACATACTTGCCATAACCGAAACCTGGCTTCAAAATTTTGACTCAGCTTCTCCTGCTGCCCTCTCCCATGGTGGTCTCCATTGGACTCACTCACCCAGACCCAACAGACAGAAAGGAGGTAGAGTTGGATTCCTCCTATCCCCACAAAGCACCTTCCAAGTCCTTCCTATCCCTCCCCCTCTATCCCTCTCTTCCTTCGAGATCCACTGTATTTGTCTGTTTTTTCCTATTTCTCTGAGGATTGCAGCAATTTATTGGCCTCGTGGACCGATATCGCACTTTCTTGTTGACTTTGCTGCCTGGCTACCCTACTTTCTCTCCTCTGAAATACCTACTGTCATTCTTGGTGACGGCAACATTCCTGTCAATGATAACAGCCCAATTACAGCTCAACTTCTCAACTTAACCTCATATTTTGACCTAACCCAATGGACACATACTTCCACTCACTCTAATTGTAATACCCTTGACCTTGTATTCTCCAATCTGTGCAATCCTGGCAACCTCACCAACACCCCCTTTCCTCTCTCTGATCACAACCTCATAAGTTTCACTGTATTCTTGCCTCCAACCACCCATTCCTCCAAGCAGCAAACAATTACTTGTAGGAACCTTTGCCACTTTAACCCTTCTCTTCTCTATTCTGCTACTGACCACCTATATGACATAATCTCTCCCCTGCCCTGTCCTGACCTGGCTACCTCTGTCTACAACAGTTCACTCTCATCATCACTAGATACACTTGCTCCTCTAACCACACGCAGAATGAGGCCCTGACCGTTACAACCCTGGCAAACTGACAACACTAGAAATCTCAAGAGACATTGCCATGCTCTTGAATGACTGTGGTGTAAAACCAAATGCCTGCAAGACTTCACCCTATATAAATCTGCCCTTCTAAAATACAATTCCTGCCTCCATGCTGCCAAACAAGCCTACTTTGTCTCTCTTATTAATACTTTGTCATCCAGTCCCTGTCGGCTCTCCTCAACCTTTAACTCTCTGCTTCGTCTCCCACCCCCTCTACCCACTAACTCACTCACTGCCCAAGAGCTTTCCAATCACTTCACAGACAAGATTGATGCAATTCGTGAGACCTCCACTGTGCGTACATCTTCCCCACCCAACATACCTTGCCTAACAGCACATTCAACACTCTCCTTTTTTTGAATTGGCTACTACTGAAGAGGTTACAAAACTTCTCAGATGCCCAGCTAACCAATTGTCCCTTGGATCCTGTTCCCTCACAACTACTAAGATCACCCTCTTCTTCTATCCTATGCTCCCTCACTCGCATCTTCAATCTCTCCCTCTCTAGCGGTGCCTTCGCCTCCCCTCTAAATAATGCGCAGATCACTCCCATACTTAAAAAGCCCTCAATGGGCCCCACCAACCTGAACAACTTAAGACCCATCTCATTGCTCCCATTCACCTCTAAACTTCTAGTCTACAACCGTCTTAGCTCTTACCTCAGTGAAAATAACCTTCTTGACCCCTTACAGTCTGGCTTTTGCTCGCAGCATTCCACGGAAACTGCCTTACTAAAACTCACTAACGATTTACTAACTGCTAAAACCAACAGCCAGTATTCTATACTCCTACTACTTGACCTCTCTGCGGCTTTTGATACTGTTGAGCACCCGCTCCTTCTCAATAAACTCCATTCCCTTAGCCTCCAAGATTCTGCTCTATCCCGGTTCTCTATTACAGCACTCCTTCAGTGCTACCTACAACTCTGTCTCCTCCTCTCCATTGCTCCTTCCTGTGGGGGTCCCCCAAGGCTCTGTTTTTGGACCCCTTCTCTTCTCTATCTACACCTCCTCCCTTGGTCACTTAATAACTACCCACGGCCTCCAATACCACTTATACGCCAATGACACCCAAATCTATCTGTCTACTCCTCACCTCACTCCTTCAGTCTCCATTACTAACTTACTAACTGACATATCAGCATGGAAGTCGCACCCCTTCCTTAAACAAAATCTCTCTAAAACTGAGCTAATAATATTACCCCCACCCGTGCCCCCCTCCCTGACTTTTCCATCAAAATCACCAATGCAACTATCAGTCCCTCCCCTCATGCCAGGGTACTAGGTGTAATCCTAGACTTTGACTTTCAGCCTCAAGTCCAATTGTTGTCAAAAGTTTGTAGAATTCACCTCTGTAACATCTTTAAAATTCGCCCCTTTTTAACAAATAAAACCACCAAGCTCCTCATTCACTCCCTTGTTATCTCTCGCCTTGACTATTTCAACTCCCTTCTCATTGGCCTGCCTCTCCATAGGCTATCCCCTCTTCAGTGTATCATAAATGCTGCTGCCAGACTTATTCAGCTTACCGATCTCTCAGTGTCTGCCAACCCTCTCCTCCAATCCCTACACTGGCTCCCAATCACCCAGCGAATTAAATTCAAAATACTAACCACAACATACAAAGCCATTCACAACTTTGCCCCGAGCTATATCACCAACCTTGTCTCTAAATATCACCCAAACCGTCCTTTCCGCTCTTCTCAAGACCTCCTACTCTCAAGCTCTCTTATCTCCCTCTCTCATGCTCGTCTCCATGATTTCTCCAGAGCATCTCCTGTCCTCTGGAACTCACTACCTCAACCTGTCCGGCTATCCCCTACTCTTGCTACCTTCAGGCGATCCCTAAAAACTCATCTCTTTAGGGAAGCTTATCACGTCTCCAACTAATCTTTTACCACTTCCATCAGCTCATTGCCCACAGCTACAACCTTTTGTACCACCTGTCCCATCCTATTAGATTGTAAGCTCTTCTGAGCAGGGCCCTCTTAATCCTCTTGTACTTTATTGTATTATAACCGCATTGTCTCCCTTTTATATTGTAAAGCGCTGCGTAAACTGTTGGCGCTATATAAATCCTGTATAATAATAATGTGTAGCCCTCTTTTGGAGAGGGTTATGACAAATATAGGAGAACCAGAACCTTCGCTAAGTGGAAGAGTGGGTTTGATGATAAAGTTGGCAGTGCCTCCACCCAGGACAGGGCCTCCGTGGACAGATGGGATTCCCATCCTGGGAAATTAACTAGTAATCTAATCAAAATAATTTGAAGCAGAGGAACTACTATAACCAGCATATAACATTAACAGTATGGAAATAATACAAGCTTTGTATAAGAAAAGTTTTATAACAGTACATACATTCAATGTACCAATAGAGATTAGCGACAAAGCCTGATAGGGGTCCTGGTGGAATTGTGAACATATACTAGTATGTAATATATATAGTTAATAGAACAGTTCTAAGGGTAGCCACGGCACCAGTGGTGGCCAGTCCATTAGGGGCGTACGGGCGCCGCCGAACCATGCTTCCAGCCCCCTGATCTACATGCACGGGCATCAGACCATGGATTCCACTTGGGGGGGGGGTATTTTTCTGAAGCACGTGATTAGAGACAGGGGCTCCAAGAGGCTTCAAAAAAGGGTGGGCTTGGGGCACAGAGCATTGCGCACCAAGACCACCCAGTTGTGTGACATAGCAAATATATATTTGCTATCGCCACATTGATCCTCCTCCCGGCCAAACAGGAAGCGGGTCTGAGACCCATCACCCGATTGGCTGAAAGGACAGGCGATCCTATTGGACACCTAGGAGGAGGATCATGCTGGGACACGCTGCTGCCACCTGTAGGACACGCCGCTAATAGGACACGCTGCCTGCCCGCCTGCCCGCTATGTAGATGGGGTAAGTGCCGGGCTTACCCCGTCCGTCCTACCATCCTCCTGGGGCACTCTATGTTTCAAGTAAATGCCCAGGTGCTCACCCACAAATATACATCCAAAACCGGTTTGGAGGCACTCACAGGTCTTGCAGGGCAGGAAAATAAAAAACAGCAGTGTTTTTATTGTCAATGTTTCAATGGAGCTCAGTCCATCTTTCTTAAGACGTCTTGAGAAAGATGGACTGAGCTTCATCAAAAAGTTGACAATAAAAACACTGCTTAACAGCCAGAAGGCAGGGACATTGCCTAACAGTCTCTGTTAATGGCCTGGATAAAATACCGTACTGCAGTATTGCAGTTCATACGCTTGTATGTTATGTTTACATGTGGTGTCCACTTCTCGTTCTCACAACTTCCTTCTTTTAGGGTGTTTACCCAACAATCCAGAGACAGAGAGTTACATACACAATTAAAACTTGTGGTAATTAAGAAACAAAAACTATTTACAAATTAAGACAGTACAGTGTAGCAAATCCCTACACATGTATATGTTATCAGAGCAGAATAAACAGCTGAAACTGGCTTAGGTGTCAGCTGCAGTGATGCTGAAACAAACACAAAACTGAAGGTAAAACTTGAGTTAAATCCGGACAGAAAATTTCTCACTGTCTCCCACTTCTCTTTACAGCTCTGTCCTTTTATTTATCTTTACAGCTCCATCTCCAATAATAGCTGTGGCAATCACAGCTCTGCACAGCCTCCCGATGGTGCCATGGCAACATACCATAATATGTTACAGAGCAGTGTTCTCAGAGTGTGCACCCTTTAGAAAACCCACTGTGTACAGACAATGAGAAAAAGATGATACCTGCGAAAAAACTGCTTGCACTAAATGGTCATTTTCAACTACAAATGAGTGTTTTCATCAAAAAAGAATAATATCTGCTGCCAGAAGATCAAGTCACACTTTACTGACCTTTTTTTTAGATATCTAATACTAATCAGTAACTGCTAAAGATATTTTTGCAGTTACTGATTAGTTTAACCACATAGCGACCGGTGCACGCTGATGCACGTCGGCAGAATGGCGCGGACAGGCAAATGGGCGTACCTGTACGTCCCTTTAAATTTAAATGCACTGCTGGGCATGTCCTCCAACCACGAAGGGTATTTAGGCATGAACCTTTGAAGTGGCTGGTGCTGTGTCTAAAGTATGTTTGTACGCTAAAACTTTTCAGAACATTCAATATTGTCTACAGGGTTGTTTAAAAGTACCCAAAAAATGTATTTTCTTTTAACATTCAATTTTGGAACAAATTAAATTTCTTGAATGAAAACCATGTTCACTTTTAGGAAATCTGTTCATTTGAAAAGAAAATTCACCATCCTGCTACTTTGAATTTTCCTATAACTACAGACGAAAAGGATTATTGACTTGACTTCAATAACAATTAGAAAATCAAACGTTCTGAAAAAAAAAAAGTATGAACAAAATGTATTTTGCCAGGAGTGAATTCTGTGACTGATCGGCAGTGGCGGACGCTCATGCAGGGCGCAGGGAGGCTGCCTCCCTAATCCATGCACCCGGCCCCTAATCTACATGCAGGGCGCCAGACGCATGGATTCCAATGTTTTTTTTTTTTTTCGAAGCACATGATTAGAGCCTTAGTCTCTAATTGACTTCAAAAAGGGTGGGCTTGGGGCGCACCAGTTGTGTGATATTAACGAATTAACAGTCGCTAATGTCTTCCCGTTTCTCCTCCCGGCCAATCAGAAAGCGGGACCTGAGACCCAATTGACTGAGAGTCCTAAGACCCAATTGGCCGCAAGTCCTAAGTCCTGATTGGCTGGGAGGAGAAGAGACCTCCGGGACTCGGGAGGAGACGCAAGGGGGAAGCCGTGACCTAAATGGGGTAAGTGCGGGGCTGGCGGGGGGCCTGGCAGGCAAAAGACGAATGATGTGGCAAACAAGGGACGGGGAGGGGAAATTGTGATCGCTTGAGTTAGTGCTGGGGGTGGGGGTTGGTTGGTTGGCTGGCTGGGGGGGGTGGCCTATTGGCTGGCTGGCTGGCTGGATGGCTGGCTGGGGGGGGCACCCACCCCCCAAAGAAAACTGAGCACCAGCTGCTGCTGCTGATCAGACTGTCCCCCATTTACAGATCCTGTTACAGGCAGGATAACCATTGAAAGAACTTTTCTCAATGGAGCAGAGGGCAGGAGGGTGTATGTCCCTGTCGGATCATCCTTAGTGCAGCTGAGCCCGAAGACCCCAACGTGTTAACCCCCACAACACCAGAGTTTCA
The DNA here is from genome assembly GCF_042186555.1 of Aquarana catesbeiana. Classification (NCBI taxonomy): domain Eukaryota; kingdom Metazoa; phylum Chordata; class Amphibia; order Anura; family Ranidae; genus Aquarana; species Aquarana catesbeiana. The sequence goes on along the minus strand of NC_133332.1, from coordinate 166,772,052 downwards.
GCAGCAGGAAGAGGACAGGGCAGCCTGCAGATCGTTTGACATACTTGATAACAGGTAATTAATGTAACTATAGAGATTTTTTTTAGCTAAACTTCAGGTAACCTCTCATCTGTCACATAGAGGCCCTTCTGATAAGTGTGGTCCTTAACTCTAAACTATCTGAATTTCCCAACTATGGGAATATACTAGATACAGCAATGCACAAATAGAGAGCAGGCTAACCTAGAGGCAACCCCATCCTTTTCAAAGGTATATATTATACATTCACTTTAGCCTGTCTGCTATCAAGCCAGTTAAAGTAGAATTGATTCTGCACAAGTGTCGTGTATATTGAGCACCACCACTTACCATGCTCACATTAAATCTGTTAAAGAGGAACTTCACCCTCATAAAAACAAAGGAATCTTTAGAAATGTTTAGTAGTGGCAGTATACAAACATATACTTCTAGATAATTGCAGGTTTTTTATTCCTTGCCTACCTTATTTTTCTTTCCCTCCCCATTCATCTCACGGTGGTCATTTTCACTTAGGCTCTGTTCACACCTGAGCAAACCGAATTGCTGGCAGAATTGTGGCAAAACGCGGAACGCGTTTGTGATGCCATCATTTCTTAATGGCACCCCAAACTCGGGGTGATTTTGGTGCGATTGTCGAGTGACAAATCGAGGCAAAAATCGCAAACGCTCCTGGCTCTGTGCCAAGATTTGGTACATAAGCTTCTTTGGAGTGTTTTAGGAGTGGAGGGAGGCCCCTTCAATTGAATGGTGCTGCTCCAAAAATGCTCACTAAAAAACAAAAAAAAAGCTAAAAAAACAAAAAACAAGCAGCAGCAGCTGTCGCTGCAGACTGCTGAGGTGTGAATGGAGCCTAAGGGTAGATTTAGATGTGTGTAGTGCAATAATTCACACAGATGTAATAGTAAATTTATATTGAAGCAATGCAGCAACAGTTCACAACCCGGTGAGAAGATTGCCCAACCAGATGTACTCACAGTTACAGCAACGTGAACAGAGCGGATTCCAGCCAGAGTGACAGCATTTGTAGAGAGGGGGAGATCATGGCCTGCCCATTTCGTGCCCAGTTGGGAAAAAATCCAGAATAGATGTAACCCTACTCTTTCCCTCCTTGTCAGGAACCTTTCCCTGCTATTAGTACTGTCCCTAACAGGTGGGGTTCCTCTCCCTAACCTACCCACATGCATAAAGCATGCCAAACCCATGAGGCAGAGGTTTAAATAGGTTTGTCTTGACCCAAGATGGCTTCCAGAGTCACATGGGGCAACAGCATCCAACCAGATTGCCTCCCCAGTGACCCAGGAAACCGTAGAGGTAGCAGGTTCTTCCTGACTTCCTCTCCAGCGGCAGAGCCGCTGTGGTTGAGCACCACTTGCAGTGGAGAAAATAAACGGCACCTGTCTTTGTCTGTACTCTGTGCCATACATACTCCTGAAACTATGTGCACACAATGTTCTACACCATACCTCACATGATCTTCTCACACTTTTTTCCTACAAATATTGACAACTGTCATCCTTTTAGCATTCCTCTCCTTGACATATCACTCCTCATCATAACCTCTGTATTCTTATCTGCACATGCTGCCCACTTTCACACTCTTCCTACTTCTCTCCTGCAGACTCTTCTCTCCATCATACCCTCTGCACTCCTCTCTTGCACACCCTGTCTACCATCATACTCTGTACGTTCCTTTCCTGCACACACTCCAACCATGCTTCTTTACATGCTTCTTTACATAATGCCAACTGTCAATCCCTCCCCTCTTCTTTACATAGTGCCTACTGTCATACTCTCTACTCTTCTTTACATAGTGCCCCCTGTCATACTCTCTACTCTTCTTTACATATTGCCCACTGTCATACTCTCTACTCTTCTATACATAGTGCCTCTGTCATACTCTCTACTCTTCTTTACATAGTGCCCCCTGTAATACTCTCTACTCTTCTTTACATATTGCCCACTGTCTTACTCTCTACTCTTCTATACATAGTGTCCCTGTCATACTCTCTACTCTTCTTTACATATTGCCCACTGTCACACTCTCAATTCATTACAGATTGCCCCCTGTCATACTCTCTACTCTTCTTTACATGTTGCCCACTGTCATACCCGTCAACTCTTCTTTACTTATTGCCCACTATCATACCCTCCACTCTTCATTACATGTTGCCCACTGTCATACCCTCCACTCTTCTTTACATATTGCCCACTGTCATACCCTCCATTTTTCTTTACATATTGCCCACTGTCAAACCCACAATTTTTCTTTACATATTACCCACTGTCATACCCTCAATTTTTCTTTACATATTACCCACGCTCAAACCCTCCACTCTTCTTCACATATTGCTCACTGTCATACGCTCAATTTTTCTTTACATATTACCCTCCATGTTTCTATACATATTGCCCACTGTCATACCCTCCATTTTTCTTTACATATTACCCACTGTCATACCCTCCATTTTTCTTTACATATTGCCCACTGTCATACCCTCCATTTTTCTATATGTATTGCCCACTGTCATACCCTCCACTCTTCTTTACATATTGCTCGCTGTCATACACTCAGCACTCTTTTTTTTTTTTACTTCATTTCTTTATTAAAGAATTTTCCATATTATACAAGGAGCAAAAAGGGGCAGTACAGATACACATCCAGCAAATACATATTTCCCCTTATTGATCCAAAACTCCATCCCGGATTGTAAGAGCCCAAGCATATATTATCTAAGTATAGGGGTGGAGCCTAGGGATACATCTCATAGTATTTTTATTTATTAAACTTAGCACTCTTCTTAACATATTGCCCACTGTCATACCCCCATTCTTCTTTCCATATTGCCCACTGTCATACCCCCACTCTTCTTTCCGTATTGCCCACTGTCATACCCTCGACTCTTCTTTACATATTGCCCCGTCATACCCTCAGCACTCCTCTCATGCACATATTGCTGTCAAATCCTTTGTGCTCCTCTCCTGCACACACTGCCTGCTAAGACACTTCTTAACATTATAATATCTCCAAATTTAACTGTTCTGGAATGGGTTTATTTTGCTTGTACCTATGAAATCCTTTCTTTTACATGGTGGCTCTGGTTCTATACATTTAATTTTTTGCTTTAAAACAACAGCCTTAATGAGTGAGAATAAATAAAATTGAAACAGATAGCACTTGGGGGAGCTGTGCATAGTAACCATTCAGCTTATATCTTCGAGCTGTTAAGTTGGGCTTTGAAAATGAAATCTAAGAGGTGATTGGTTACTGTGTACAGCTGCTCCAGCCATAGTACATCTTCCACTCTGCATTTTGCCCTCCATAGCTCTACTAATCCTAAACGAATTGGCACAGCGCCACCTAATGGCGGGAAGGCATAAATCTCGTGCACATACAAAGGGATGCAAAGGATGCTCTCTGCATGGAGTAGTGCCCCGCCCCCTCCCGCTCCTCCCTGCTTGTCGGAGGTACCCGGGCCGTGTAGTTGATGTTTCAACAGGAAGGCAGAGGAGCCGTGCTGGGTGTGCTGAGGGAGGGCAGTATGTCCCGATATTCGGACTGGTTATATGGAGGGGTGGACCCCAGCCTGGCCGGCAATGGGGGGCCCGAGTGTGCTTCCTTTTTACCGAGCACACAGCGACTTGTGGAGAGCCTGGTGCTGCTCATCGTGTCCGCGGGGGAGATCGGGCTTTCCCTCAGCAGGATCGTCCGCAACAAGAACGGGGAAGGCGGGCTACCCGCTGTGTGCGACCGGCCGGACAGTCTGGGGAAGAACCTGTTGTTGGTGGCGCTCTGCCTCACCTTTGGGGTGGAGGTCGGCTTTAAGTTCGCCACCAGGACTGTCATTTACTTGTTAAATCCCTGTCATGTGGTCACCATGCTGCAGGTCAGTATCACACCTCTACCTCCACATCACACCTCTACCTCCACATCACACATATATATATATATATATATATATATATATATATATATATATATATATATATATATATATATATATATATATATACACCTCCTAATCCTACCTACACCTCATATAACCCTACTACCTGTACCTACACCTTTTATATGTAACAAAAGCTTGCCACCACTCTCATTTATAGCTGGCAGTAAGCAGCATTGGGAGGCTAAAAAAGGTACCAACAAGTGTCTGGGGAATGCCCAGGAAAAAGCCAAAGTCTACTTACCACCAGCTTGCAGACAACCAAATTGACCTATATAACAGTAAGCGTTAAAAAAGGGGTTTATTTGGTTGTCTGCAAGCTGGTGGTAAGTAGACTTTGGCTTTTTCCTGGGCATTCCCCAGACCTTTTATATATACCCTACCTCTGCCTGTACATACACCTCCTAATCCTACCTACACCTCATATAACCCTACTACCTGTACCTACACCTTTTATATATATATATCCTACCTCTGCCTGTACATACACCTCCTAATCCTACCTACACCTCATATAACCCTACTACCTGTACCTACACCTTTTGTGTATATATATATCCTACCTCTGCCTGTACATACACCTCCTAATCCTACCTACACCTCATATAACCCTACTACCTGTACCTACACCTTTTGTATATATATATATATATCCTACCTCTGCCTGTACATACACCTCCTAATCCTACCTACACCTCATATAACCCTACTACCTGTACCTACACCTTTTTATATATATATATCCTAACTCTGCCTGTACATACACCTCCTAATCCTACCTACACCTCATATAACCCTACTACCTGTACCTACACCTTTTATATATATCCTAACTCTGCCTGTACATACACCTCCTAATCCTACCTACACCTCATATAACCCTACTACCTGTACCTACACCTTTTATATATATCCTACCTCTGCCTGTACATACACCTCCTAATCCTACCTACACCTCATATAACCCTACTACCTGCACCTACACCTTTTATATATACCCTACCTCTGCCTGTACATACACCTAATTCTACCTACACCTCATATAACCCTACTACCTGTACCTACCTGTACCTACACCTTTTATATATACCCTACCTCTGCCTGTACATACACCTCCTAATCCTACCTACACCTCATATAACTGTGCACAGCTGCTCCAGCCTTAGTACATCTTCAACTCTGTATTTTGCCCTCCATAGCTCTACTAGTCTACTTCTACCTGTACCTACACCTCATATAACCCTACTTTTACAAAAAAAACCCGGGAAAAAAAAAAATATATGCAGGACCAGAATTGGATCGCATCGGGTGTTCGCACCCATGTGATTCGATTCCTGTCCGAATTGACAGTTCACACTGCCATATGCAAACTGTTCGGGGGGTGTCATTAACTTTGTATTGTGTGTATGTATATGTGTGTATGTATGTATGTATGTATATATATATATATATATATATATATATATATATATATATATATATATATACATATACATATACATATACATATATATATATATATATATATATATATTATAATATAATATGAGAATATGAATGATAACACAAAAACATTTCTTTCACTCATGGTTAGTTTGGCTGAAGCCATTTATTATCAATCAGCTGATTACTCTTTTCAGATTATAATGACAACAAAAACTACCCAAATGACCCTGATCAAAGGTTAACATACCCTGGTGATTTTGGCCTGACATGCACACAAGTTGACACAAAGGGGTTTGAATGGCTATTAAAGGTAACCATCTTCACCTGTGATCTGTTTGCTGGTAATTAGTGTGTGTATAAAATGTCAACGAGTTTCTGGACTCCTGACAGACCCTTGCAGCTTTCATCCAGTGCTGCGCTGACGTTTCTGGATTCTGGGGGAAAGCAAAAGAATTGTTAAAGTGGGAAAAGGTAGTTGAACTGTATAAAACACGAAAAGGATATAAAAAGATATCCAAGGAATTGAGAATGTCAGTCAGCAGTGTTCAATCTCTAATCAAGAAGTGGAAAATGAGGGGTTCTGTTGAAACCAAACCACGGTCAGGTAGACCAACTAACGTTTCAGCCACTACTGCCAGGAAAATTGTTTGGGATGCAAAGAAAAACCCACAAATAACTTCAGGTGAAATACAGGACTCTCTGAAAACATGTGGTGTGGCTGTTTCAAGATGCACAATAAGGAGGCATTTGAAGAAAGATGGGCTGCATGGTCCAGTCGCCAAACAGCACAGAGACAAGCCTCAAACCTTCTGGTACAAAGTCATTTGGAGTAATGAGACCAAAATTGAGCTTTTTGGCCACAACTATAAACGTTACATTTGGAGAGGAGTCAACAAGGCCTATGATGAAAGGTACACCATTCCTACTGTGAAACACGGAGGTGGATCGCTGATGTTTTGGGGATGTGTGAACTACAAAGACACAGGAAATTTGGTCAAAATTGATGGCAAGATGAATGCAGTATGTTATCAAAAAATACTGGAGGAACATTTATCAGCAAGGAAGCTGCGCATGGGACGTACTTGGACATTCCAACATGACAATGATCCAAAACACAAGGCCAAGTCGATCTGTCATTGGCAACAGCAGAATAAAGTGAAGGTTCTGGAGTGGACTTCTGTCTCCTGACCTCAGTATCATTGAGCCACTCTGGGGGGATCTCAAATGGGCAGTTCATGCAAGACAGCCCAAGAATTTACAGGAACTGGAGGCTTTTTGCTAAGAGGAATGGGCAGCTTTACCATCTGAGAAGATAAAGAGCCTCATCCACAAATACCACAAAAGACTTCAAGCTGTCATACTCGGTATTAAGAATTGGGGTATGTAAACTTTTGATCAGGGTCATTTGGGTAGGTTTCTGTTAAAAAGAGTAAACACAGTTAATGAATGGCTTCAGCCAAACACTAACCATGAGTGAAAGAAACGTTTGTGTTATCATTCATATTCTCTGAAATATGGGCAAGAAATCATAAATCCTGCCAGGGATATATATGAGGTGTAGGTAGAGGTGTGTTTACAGGTAGAAGTAGGGTTATATGGGGTATAGGTACAGGTAGGGTGAGAGATTATAGATATCTATAATCACTCACCCTACCTGTACCTATACCTCATATAACCCTACTTCTACCTGTAAATACACCTCATATATACTCTGCCTGTACCTACACCTCCTAATCCAACCTCTACCTACACCTCATATAATCCTACTTCTACCTGTACATACACCTTCTATTCTTACTACTACCTGTACCTACACCTCATATAACCCTACCTGTACCTACTTGTCTACCTGTACATACACCTCCTAATTCTACCTGTACCTACACCACATATAAACCTACCTCTCCTTGTACATACACCTCCTAATCCTACCTTTACCTGCCCTTATACCTCATATAACCCTACCTAAGCTGTACATATACTTCCAATACCCCCTCCTTACCAGTAGCTGTTGGCATACACTAGAATAGACCGTGACATGAGGATATGTGTTGGAGGAGAAAGCAGTGTGTGCTTTGTATGAAGACAACAATGTTTCTCATATTCTGTTTGGATCTGAATGGAGAACGGAGGAGGTCTGGGGAGGAGGAATCATCCAACATGCTTTTGATCAGCAAACCTAGGTGTTGGGTGAAACTGGGTATCATCCTGTGATCTTATCATTTGCTTCTGATAAATCCCCTGACACCTGTAGTCCCAGATGTGCTGTTGTTCTCTTGTCACTGTAGGCGGTCTCGATCTGAGGGCCCATTCACACGTTTTGTATGTATGTGTTACAGCAGTCCATTCATTTTTAATGAGCTGGCTTAATACTTTATTACACCTGCAGCATCCACAACACATGCTGTGTGTATTGTGGAGCATTGTACTGCAGGTGTAATGGGGTGTTGTTATAAATGCAGGGCACAGTCAGTCGTGCTTTAATGTACCTTGTTTAAGGCAACTTGTCTGAGTGAATGGGCCCTATGTGTGGGGCTGGGGATGACATGTATAAATCTAATCTATAAGCAGGATCTGTATGCTGGACCTATGCATCAGACGCGGCTCTCATTTAATGGGTGTGGTGCAACACATAGTCTACAGATGCTTAAAGATACGCAGCTCAATGCACATGTGTTTATCTGACATTTTGTTAACGAATCTGAAAAACAAGAAACCATCAGATTGTTTGTTTCTTTAATTTTTCAGCCTCTAGTGGGATGAAAACAAGGATATGGTTATTGGGGGAGATTTACTAAAACTGTTGCACACAGAATCTGGTGCCGCTCTTCATAGTAACCAATCGACTTCTAATGTACAGCTGCACAAGATTCTGTGTACACCAGTTTTAGTAAATCTCTGTTACTGTTACTATGGGTTATCATTCTTTTAGGCATTTCTAAAAAAAAAAAAAAAAAAAGGCTTTTTAACCACTTCAATATCGGGCCCTTTTACCCTCTTCTTGCCCAGACTAATTTTCAGCTTTAAGCGCTGTTGCTCTTTTATAATAGTAATTGCGCGGTCATGCATTATTGTACCCATATGACGTTTTTGGGGTTTTTTTTCCACACAAATGAAGCTTTCTTTTTTGTGGTATTTAATCACCACTGGGTCTTTTTTATTTTTTGCTAAACTTTTGAAATTACAAAAGTTTGCAAATCCTCTTTCTTCATACATTTAGGCCAAAATGTATTCTTCTACCTTTCTTTGGTGAAAATAACCCAAATCAGTGTATAGCATTTAGTCTGTAGGACAGTTAGAGTCCATAAACTATGGTATATATCTGAAA